>NW_006921874.1:1986534-1990167 GCF_000298275.1 Orycteropus afer afer
TATTCTATTGTGTGTATGTACCATAGTTTGGCTATCCATTCCTCAGTTGATGGACACCTAGGTTGTTTCCATCTTTTGGCTATTGTAAATAGTGCTGTGATGAACGTGGGTGTGCATATGTCTGTTCTTGTCCTGGCTCTCACTTCTGTAGGACATATATCTAATAATGGAATGGCTGGGTAAAATGGTATTTCTAATTTCAACTTTTTAAGGAATCACCATACTGCTTTCCATGATGGTTGTACTATTTGACAGTCCCACCAGTAGAGTATGAGAGTCCTAATCTCTCCACATGTCTCCAAATCCTCCAACATTTGTTATTTTCTGTCTTGTTGAACTTTGCTACTAGTGCTGGGGCAAGATGGTATCTCACTGTTGTTTTGATTTGCATCTCTCTAATAGGAGCTCTGGTAGCATAGTTCCTAAGGCACTTAACTGCTAACCAGAAGGCTGGCGGTTCAAACCCACCAGCCACTCCTCGGAAGGAAGGTTGGGCAATCTACTTCCGTAGTGATACTACCTCAGAAACCCAAGGAGGAGTCACTATGAGTTGGGGCCAACTCGATGGCACATAACAACAACAACAACAATGGCTAATGATCATGAGCATTTCTTCATGTTTGTTGGCCACCTGAATATCCTCTTTGGTGAAGTGTAAACCTCACATATCTTGTAAAAAAAATAAAATAAAATAAATTGAAAATGCTCTTTGAACATCTTTTTCACCCCCATAGTCACTTAAGGGTTAGTCATGTCTCTACCCTACCAGGGCAGCAGCTTCTCCTGACCAGCTAGCATGACATTCACATCTAATAAACATCCTAGATGGTGGCTGACTTAATTCCTAACACTGAGTTTTCTATTGATATTCTGAAGTCTTTTTTTTTCCCCTGAAGCTAGGAAGTGGCCAGGAGTCCCTGGGTGGTACAAACGGTAAATACTTGGCTACGAACAGAAAGGCTGGCAGTTCAAGTCTACCTAGAGGCTTCTTGGAAGAAAGGCCTAGTGACCTGCTTCCAACAGGTCATAACCTTGAAAACCCTATGGAGCAGTTCTACTTTGAAACACACGGGTTCCTCATGGATCAGAATCAACTTTATGGGAACTGGAGCTGGCAAGAAAGTAGCCACCAGAACTCCTCAGATTCCCTTCAAGGAATGGCACTGTGGTGGGCTGAATGATGGCTTCTCCAAAAGCCATGTCCGTGTTCTAATCCTCAGAACCTGTGAATGTCATGTTATTTGATAGAGGGGTCTTTTCAGATAGAATTAAGCTAAGGGTCTTGAGATAAGGTCATCCTGTTTTTCAGGTGAACCCTAAATCCATGACAGGTGTCCTTATAAGAAAAAGGGAGGGAGATTTGGAGCATGGACAGACAATAGAGATGTGATGATGGAGGAGAGACTGGAGTCATGGCCCCAACCAAGGAATGGGAAGCTGGAAGCAAGGAAAGATTCTCCCCTAGAGTCTTGGGAAGGAGTCCTTACTTTTGGACTTCCAGCCTGTAGAACTGAGAGAATAAATTTCTATTGCTTTAAGTCACCCAGTTCAGCTGCTAACCTAAAGGCTGGCAGTTTGAACTCACCCAGTGGCTCCACAGGAGAAAGCCCTGGTGATCTGCTCCCATAAAGATTACAGCCTAGAAAACCCTATGGGGCAGTTCTGCTCTGTCACAGGGGTGGCTATGAGTCAGAATCAAATCGACAGCATCCAACAACAAAAATGGTTTGGGGTAATTTATTATGACAGCCATTGTGACCTCTGACTTTCCAAGGGCATAGGCCAGGTGGCTTTTAGAACCTTTTCAGAAACATGGACTTCACTGGGTATGTTTAAAGCTAACATATAAGTCAGGGACATTCGCAGGAGTAAGGCAGAATAGTGTCATGGAAAAACCTAAACAGACCTGAATAAAATTCTGGTTCTACCACTGACCACCTGGGGGGCCTCAAGAACCTCACTTAACCTCTATGAGGCTATTTCTCATCTAAGCAATGAGGATACATCCTATATTCCTGGGGCCCTATGAAGACTAGAGATAATGTAGCAAAGTGCTTGCTTGACCCACACGGGTAATGATAAATGGTGTCTCTTCCTCTTTTCTCATATGAAAGCTCTGCAGACAATGCTTCTTCCGTGCCATATGGCCTGACATCCCTTGATGCCAGCCAGAATGTCTTATCCATTTCTCCCAGCATGTGTACTGAGCACCCAATTCCTGCTGCAGTGTTTTGTGCTCCTTTACCCCACCATCCATCTTTCAGTTTGTCATACTGAGGTGGCTGACCTGTTGCTGTAATTCTGGAAGCTTTGCCACCAGTGTTTCAAATCCCAGCAGGATCACACGTGGTGGGCAGATTCCAGCAGAGCTTCCTGACTAAAAGACTAGCAGCAAGGACCTAGTGATCGACTCCTGACAATCAGCCAATAAAAATCCTGAGACTTACACTTACTTTGGACATGTCATCAGAGGGATTAATCACTGGAGAAGACATTATGTTTAGTAATATGGAAAGCCAGTGAAGATGAAGGAAACCCTCGTTGAGATGGATTGATACAATAGCCACAACAATGGATTCAAACATATCAACAATCATGAAAATGACACAGAACCAGGCAACATTTTGTTTTGTTAACATGGAGTCATCATTAAGTCTCAGCTGACTGAAGGGCAACTATCAACAAAACCCTACCTACCGAAATCCTGTTCCCAGGTGATGTCACAACAGGCCCTGCTGGAATAAAAAGGATAATAACAGAATACTATGAAGAACTATACTCCAACAAATTTGAAAATGAGAAGAAATGGACAAATTTTTCACAATACCTACCCAAACTAACTCAGTCTGAGGTAGAAAATTTAAACAGACCCATTACAAAAGAAGAAATTGAACAAGTGTTTTTTTTTTTTTTTTTTTTAATCAATGTCATGAGACAAAGTGTATGTGAACTTCTGTATGGAAAGTGAATTTGCTCTGTAAACTTTCACCCAGATCACAATTAAAAAAAAAAAAAAAAGAATAGAGGAAGACTCATTAACAAACTGTGATATGCATATGACACAGCTTTGCTTGCTGAAAGTGAACAAGACTTGAAGCATTTACTAATGAAAGTCAAAGACCGCAGCCTTCAGTATTGATTCCACTTCAACATAAAGAAAATAAAAATCCTCACAACTGCACCAATAAGCAACATCATGGTAAGTGGAGAAAATATGGATGTTATCAAGGATTTCATTTTATTTGGTTCCACCAACAACATTCACAGAACAGTAGTCAAGACATCAAATAATGTATTGCCTTGGGAAAATCTACTGATATTGGCCTCCTAAAATACTAAAGAGCAAAGATGGCACTTTGAGGACTAAGGTGCACCTGACCCAAGTCATGGTATTTTCAATCACCTCATATGAATTCAAAAGCTGGACAATAATTAAGGAAGATTGGAGAAGAATTGATGCTTTTGAAATATGATGTTGGTGAACAATACTGAGTATACCATGGATTAACAGAAGAATGAACAAATCTATCTTGGAAGTATAGCCAGAATACTCCTTAGAAGAGAGGATGATGAGACTTTGTTTCATGTACTTTGGACGTGTTATCAGGAGGGACTAGTCCTTGGAGAAGGACA
>NW_006921874.1:1990572-1992978 GCF_000298275.1 Orycteropus afer afer
CCAGCCACTCCTCAGAAGGAAGGTTGGGCAATCCTTCTTCTGTAGTGATACTGCCTCGGAAACCCAAGGAGGGGTCGCTATGAGTCGGGGCAACTCGACAGCAAACAACAACAACAACATATAAGGATGCTTCACCATTAGAAAAACTATCAATGTAACCATCACATAAATAAAACACAGGAAAAGAACCACATGATCATATCAATCGACACAGAAAAGGCATTGGAAAAAATCCAACACCCATTCTTGATAAAAAAAGAAAAAAGAAAGAAAGAAAAAAACACTCAGCAATATAAGAATAGAGGGGAAATTCTTCAATGTAATTAAGGGCATGTACGCAAAACCAATGACCAACATTATTCTCAATGGAGAGAGACTTAAAACATTTCCCTTGCAAACAGGAACCAGGCAAGGATGTCTTTTATCTTATCACTCCTATTCAATATTGTATTGGACATCCAAGCAATAAGGCAGGAAAGGGAAATAAAAGGTATCCGAATTGGCAGAGAAGTAAAACTATCTCCATTTGCAGATGATATGATCCTGTATACAGAAAATCCTAGAGACTCAACAAGAAAACTACTGGAACTAATAGAAGACTTCAGCAAAGTGACAGATTCCAAGATCAACATACGTAAATCAGTAGGATTCCTCTACACTAACAAAGAGAACTCTGAAAAGGAAATCAGGAAAACAATACTATTTTTAATAGACACCCAAAAGATGAAGTACTTAGGCATAAATCTAACCAGAGGCACAAAAGATCTATACAAAGAAAACTACAAAACACTAGTACAAGAAACCAAAAGAGACCAACAAAAATGGAAGAAAATACCATGTTCATGGACAGGAAGACTTAATATTGTAAAAATGATGATACTATCCAAATCAATCTACAGATACAGTGTAATCCCAATCCAGATCCATCATCATTCTTTAAAGCGATGGAAAAGTTAATCACCAATTTTATATGGAAAGGAAAGAGATCTCAGATAAGCAAAACACTACTGAAAAAGAACAAAGTAGGTGGTGTCATACTCCCCAGCCTCAAAACCTACTGTACAGCCAGAGTAGTCAAAATAGTCTGCTATTGGTACAATAACAGACACATAGACCAATGGAATGGAAATGAGAACTCAGAAATAAATCCATCCACCTACAGACAGCTGATCTTTGACAAAGAGCCAAAACTCATTAAATGGGGAAAAGATAGGGTCTTTAACAAATGGCGCTGCTATTTACAATACCAAAAAGATGGAAACAGAAGATGGCAGAATAGGAAGAAAGACTGCACAGACCCACTGCAACAAAGAAAAGGGGAACCAATTAACATAGACACAGAATATAATCCTGGACCACTGAGCCTTGAAGGGAAGGATATAGAAGTGGCAGAAGAATTTGCATGAAAATACCAGAAAAGGAGACATACGGAGCTGCGGTCTGGCAGCGATCCTGACAGCACAGACAGCTTGGAGATTCCTGACTGGTGGTAGTACCTAAGAATTAACCTAAAAGTCAGCCCTGCTGGCCAGGGACTGCACAGAGGACAGCTCTGGTGGCTGGGGGATAAAAGGGGAAGCAGTGGTGAGGAAGAACATGGTCTGAGCTGTGGACATTTGCCTGTCTGGAGGGTGTGGCCATTTTGAATGTTTACAAGTGGCTTGACCATTTTGGATATTTAGAGACAGTGCTCTCCGAGATTTCAGGGGCTTAAGAACAGGTTCTGCTTGCCAGAAACCCCAAAGACACTCCGGACCTGCATGACTGAAAAGGTGCGACATTCCTCTTGTTACTCTTATACCCCACACCTGCTTGGTGAACGAAGGTGCGGCCATCCCCCACTCCCACCCACCTTCTGGGCCCACAGGAACTCCATCCCAGTCTGTGTGCTCAGATGGAGCCTGGGTACACTGCCCTGTCCTCCACCGATTTTTTTCTTTTTCTTTTTTTTTTTCTTTTTCTCTTCCTTTTTTTCTGGTGTTTTGTTTGCTTGTATTTGTCTTTTTAAAACTACTATTATTAATAATACTTTTGTCCTTTTTACTATTATTCTTTGTTCTGCCTCTCCCAGTTCCTACTTACAGCTTTTTTTCCCCCTGTTCCTGTTTAAATTTTCTTTTTCCTTTTTTCTCATGGTTAACCCCATTCCTTGTTTTTCTTTTTGCATTTCTTTCATTTTCTTCTCCATTATTCTCCTTCCCTACCTTTTTTCTCTTAGTGCCCTATCCCCAGATATTCCAGGATTTCTTGGCTTTTGTCTTCTTTTTTCCCTTTTTTCTTTTTTTGAGTACTATTCCTGTGTGATTACATGGTATATTTTTTGATGGTTATTCAACTGTAATTTTTGTCTAACTGAGTGGGAGACAGCAACAGTCCCCATAAGATACAACCACACCCACGCACACA
>NW_006921874.1:2000926-2003793 GCF_000298275.1 Orycteropus afer afer
AGAAGGGCAATGTACCAAATGTGATTGATCAATATAGTGGCATGGAGGAAGAGAAAGACAGAGAAAGGTATGTGGTAGGTACAGACAACAAAGATAAACCCTTTTGCACATATAGTACAGCGTTGTCAGTGAAGGCAAATACGAGTATATGGGTGGATAGATGGGTGGACAGGCTGAACTATTAGGTATGTCTCTGAAGCACGGAGTGTACCCAAGAACATGTTTAGGGTTGGCAGAGAGTGGTCCTATAAGTCTATGTATAGTTTCTGAATTCCCAGGTGTACAGTAGAGCTGACAAGGGGCAAGGTTGTAGTCACTGCTTGGTCACAGCCAGGTACCAAGAGGGATCGAGTAGTTGAACCTGTGGGCTCGGGACCATAGTCGCAGGGGACATCAAGCTCAATTGACATAACATACTACACAAACCATTGTTCCACCTCCTACTTTTGCAAGTAGCGACTAGGATCTTAAAAGCTTGCAAGCTGCCATCTAGATACAACGATGAATCTCTCCTCATCCAGAGCAAAGAAGAATGAAGAAAATAAAAAATTCATGGAAACAATTAGTCCTAGTGACTGGTACACCATCCAATCTGAAGCCTATATGACTACGAGATCAGAAGAACTAGATGGTGCCCAGCTACTACTGTCAACCACTTGGAAGGGGATCTATGTAGGAGATCCTGGATATAGAGGGAGAACAATGTGGAACAAAACTCAAAATCATTTGGAGAAAAATAAAAAAGGGGGACCAGGTTTGCTGGTCTGATAGAGCCTGGTGGAACCGCTGAGACTATGGCCCTTAGCTGCCCTTCAGGTCTGGAATTGAACCCACACCTGTGGCTTCCAGCCAAACAATAGATAGGCATATGAGTTGAACATTTACCTGAGGTATATACACTCCTTGGAGAGAACAATTATGGGAGAAATAAGGGCTGCTTATACACAGGGAGACAGCTCGGGGCAGCAGTGCATGGAGGGATGGACACAGGGAAGAGGTAACTATGAGGAGGAAGTGGGAGGGAGCTGTTGCATTGTGGTAAATTGTGCTCAATATCATGAGACAAAGTGTATGTGAACTGCAGTATGGAAAGTGAATTTGCTCTAAATTTTCATTCAAATCACAATTAAAAAAAAAAAGATGGAAACAAAATATATGCCCATCAACAGCAGAAGGGATAGCCAAACTATGGTACCTACACACAATGGAATACTATGGAACACTAAAGAATAATGTAGAATCTATAAAACACCACATAACATGGATGAACTTGGAGGCAATTATGCTGAGTCAATCACAGAAGGACAAATATAGTATTAGTTCATTATTGTAAAAAGTCAAGGAAAGGTTTATATATGGAAGGAAACTTTCTTCATTGGTTGCCAGGGGTGGGAGGGAATACTGCAATTAAAAAAAAATGCGTTGACCTATGTCACTGTAGTTTTGTGTATTTCACTGTACATATATTTCAATAAAATGTATTAAAGTGAAAAAAACAGATGGTACTCAAAATTGGATATCTATTTGCAGAAAAATGAACAAAATCCATATCTCTTATCAAATACAACAATCAAGCTTATGAGATCAAAAGGACAACATTTTCCTAGGGATATATCTCTGAAGGTAGGAGGGGATCAGGAAGAACGAAGGGAAGAAGGGGCCTAAGGAGGAAGTGGGAAGAATGCTGTTACAGTGTGGGGACTGCAGTAAATGATACCAAGCGGCATGTATATGGATTGTTGAATGGAAAACCAATTTTCTCTGTAAACTTTCACTCAAATCACAATTGAAAAAAAAAAAATTCTATTTTCCCTGAAAGGCGCACCTCATGTTCCTGTACTCCAGGAAGTTTTCTAGCAATGACCAGTCCATGGTCCTCCCTCTCTCCTCTGAAGGCCTAGAACCTATATTCTTCTAACAACTCCTTTGAGTCTTAGCGAGGATAACCTTGCACGGCTTCTCTCCCTCTCTGTGCAGCCAATTCCTAGCATGCAATCAATAATTGTTTGGGAATTGGAAACCATTTCCCATGGAAACACTGTTACGGGTGGTAGTCAGACTAACAAAAGTTTTCAGTACTACTGGGCGTTGGCCTTCTGCACCGACCTCCCATACATTCCAAATGTTATGCTTAGGATCCATAATGCATAAGATGAAGAAATACAGATGGTACCTCTCTGTTCTGGCTGTACCATATTGCATCTTGCCTCCTGGGCTGGAAATCCATCCAGCCTCAGTTTCCCATGTGGCCCATGCAAGGCTAGCTGTCCCTCAGGGCCCTGGACTTTCTGAGATCCTGAGTCACTGTGCTGGAAGGGGCTTGAGAATGAGTCACTGGATCCAGTCCCCTGCTGCGAGGCAGGGCCAGGACAAGGCCGCTGGGGACAAGTGGCTAAGGGTGTCAAGGCAGGGAAAATCCACCAGACCTGCTGGGCCCTGGGGCCAGAGTTGACAGGCGGGAAGTGAGAATAAGTGAACTTGGTTGTCTTTCTTGGAACAGCACTGCTGTTTCAGCCCTAATCTGACTCCACTTGCCCTTTCTCGGGGTAAGGCTCAGTGATCAGAAATCCCTCCCTCTGCAATTAGGGCCTGGCTCCTCCTCTGGCCAACAGGGAGATAAATAGTGCCAGGCATAGAGGAGGCATTCAACAATCAGCAGCTGCTGTTAGTATTATTACTTCTGTTATTACAATCAAGCAGGAGATTGCGGGGAGGAGACACTCCAGAGAAAAGCTTCATCATTCCTATCTGTGGCCTGGACGCTGACTTCCAAAGTCAGAGACCTGTTCAGTCAACTCAGCAAGATTTTGAAATTTCCCCCATCTGAAGTCAACTTGATCCTTGAGCTTGAGACCAGAGAGAAAGAG
>NW_006921874.1:2004733-2007792 GCF_000298275.1 Orycteropus afer afer
CACTCCTCGGAAGGAAGGTTGGGCAATCCTACTTCTGTAGTGATACTGCCTCGGAAACCCAAGGAGGGGTCGCTATGAGTCGAGGCCGACTCGACAGCAAACAACAACAACAACAACAACCACTACAGCAAGTGCTCTGTGGGGTTTCATGTGATGTTTGCTTCTGTTGGCTAAGGATTCGTTTCCCATGTTAGCCAAAGCACAACATTCTGCTTGATAATGAAGATCCTGGTCAGCTTTCCTGCCTGCAGGGGGTAGAGGAGCGTGTACTTGGAGTCAAGAGGTATTCCTACTGGAACCACTGGGTACCATGTGGCTAGGGACTGTCATGTCTCCTCTTAGCACCAATTTCCTCCCCACATAGAATCACAAGGGTAAAACAGCATCTGAGCAAATATCACTATAACCTGTGCCAAACAAAATCTGAGAGCTGAGGAACAATGTTGCTAAGGTCTGTTGGGAGAAGAGAGAGCAGATTTAATCTACGTGGTTCCTGAAGGCAGAACTGGGAACAAAGCACAGATCTTACAAGGAAGCAGATTTGAACTCTATATAAAGAAGAACTTTCTAACCGGTTACAAAGCCAGTTGCCATCTATTCGAGTCCAACTCGGGCGACCCCATGTGTGTCAGAGGAGAACCGTGCTCCACAGGGTTTTTCATGATTGATTTTTTTGGCAGTAGATCAGCAGGGCTTTCTTTCAAGGTGCCTCTGGGTAGAACTGAACCTCCAACCTTCCAGTTAGCAGCCATTACAGTGGTTAACATCGAAATGGTTTGCCTGTGAAGGTGATGCATTTTTTTATGCTGGGAAGTGTTCAAGATTCCAACTGAGTCCTCCTTCCCACTTACCCTACTTCCCTACCCAAATTTGCAAAGCCAGTGCTCTAACTGCTCTTGACTCAAAGTGACCAAATTTGAGACCTAATTTACAGGACTGTTGGGTCCACAGCCACTGCCAGGCCCTGCTGGTACAATGAGGACTTCTTCCTCTAGAAATCAAAGGCCTAGGAATGGAGTCCCCCAAGAAGTTCTCCTGGAAGGGGTGTGGCTCTGGACCAAGCCCTCTCTGGAGTGAGTTTCTTTGCTCCTGCTTTGACTTCCAGGGGGTTGGGTGCTTCAGGTATGGGACCTGTCTTTTGTTGTTTGGCTTTCCTGGTGCCAGGCGGGTCCTCCGGGATTGGGCCAGCTGGGCTAGGCCCAACTGGAGGGTCCCACCTGTTTACTCTATCTCCAAGGCAAGTCCATTCCTCCACCCCAAGGAAGAGCTCCCAACAAGCAAGTTTGGCAAGTAAATACAAGACATTTACAAACTCCAGGCCATTTTTCACTAGCTTTCCAGTCCCCTAAAGGTACTCGGAGAGGAAGAGACATGAAATTAGCATTCTTGACCTTTGACTCTCCCCTCTCCCCCACAAATCATTATTCCCCTAAAAGAGTGGCTAGTTACAAAGCAGAATTGAGCCATCCCAGCCTATTGAACACAACTTTGGGATGTACACTTTAAGAGGTACATTTAGAGTGTGACCCCTTCAGCCCTCATTTAAAGAAAGCACTCAAGACTTTTGAATATTACTTTC
Source organism: Orycteropus afer afer (assembly GCF_000298275.1). Lineage (NCBI taxonomy): Eukaryota > Metazoa > Chordata > Mammalia > Tubulidentata > Orycteropodidae > Orycteropus > Orycteropus afer. The sequence goes on from NW_006921874.1 coordinate 2,006,313, forward strand.
AATAAGAAGAAACAACTCCATGGCAGGGAGAAAGTCCAAAAAGGATACTTTTCATTTTGTTAGGGGTCATATCTATTTGCAATGTACAAGGTATTTTCAGGAGCTCTGGTAGCATAGTGCCTAAGGCACTTGACTTCTAACCAGAAGGCTGGTGGTTCAAATCCACCAGCCACTCCTTGGAAGGAAGGTTGGGCAATCTACTTCCTTAGTGATCCACCTCGGAAACCCAAGGAGGGGTCGCTATGAGTCAGGGCCAACTTGAAGGCACATAACAACAACAACAAGGTATTTTCAAAGCCAAACTCAGATGTCACTGCCCCACAGGAGCAGGTATTGTTATCCACCTTTGGTTTACAGATAGGAAACTGAAGTTCTGGGATGGTCCATGACTTGTCCTTTCATGTCATCTGCCAATCTCAAGCTAAACAGAGATGGCAGAAGCTAAGAAAATGAACTGGTCTCTCGTGCTAGTCTGCATAAAGCAAATCTCTTACGAGGGGCAGGGAAGTCCACACTCCAATCTTCTCATGTTGCTTTATGTTCGGCCTCGTATCAAAGCCACGGAGTTGTTCTAGAGCTATCTGGGAGGGAGTTGCCCAGAGAGGCTTCAGTCTGAAATGTCTGCTGCCACCTCAGATCTTACCACCAAGGTGGCACTGAAGAGCCATTCTCGAGGGAGCAGATCTTCATTATTTTAGCAATTCAACAACCCAGCTATTTTCCTGATTTCTCTTTGCTGTTTTTGTTTGTTAGATTTTTTTTTGGGGGGGGGGGAATTTTTATTACCATTACCATCAGATTCTTTTGATTCTCTTGCTTTTTTAAATATATATATATATATATATATGAATTGTTTAAAGCCAATAATGTTGCAACTTCTCTTGTGCTATGTTTTCAATTACTCTGTCACTTAAGTTCACTGGTTGTTTACTTGTTCTCTTACTGACTCAGGGCTCACTTCCATGAGTGGGCACGAAGAGCTGGGGCTGTCCTGTGGGTCCCCTCCCAATCACCACCATATCCCCTACGGCCCTTGATGATTCCAAGGGCTTTCTCTTCAAGACTTCCTATGAGAGCAGCAGAGTTGATCCAATTGTACTCCAAGACTGGGCCCCTTGAAGTAGAGCTGGAAGTGGGGCCACAGTCACTGCTCTTCCATCCACTACTAACGGGCAAGTAGTTGGACAACTGTGCCAGGACACAGCTAGAAACAAATCAAAATGGAGATTCGGCCGTCAGAAAAGAGTAGAATAGTTGTTGGTGAGATCTTTGCCAATGTGTGTGGTGGAAAGCATGTTTGAGGTGTAGAGGGTGCTTTCCTTGTCTTCTCTTTTTTTCCATGATACTTACCATCTTAACCCTTCTAACGTGTACAGTTCAGTGGCATTAAGTACATTCAAAATGTTATGTAACTATCATCGCTATTTGGTTCCAGAACTTTTTAATCATCTCAAAGGACATCTTGTACCCATTAAGCAGT
>NW_006921874.1:2009437-2009965 GCF_000298275.1 Orycteropus afer afer
ACCCCTCCCAGGTAGCAGGAGTCGATCTGCTAATGTGTTAATCCTCCTATTGAAAAGATTGCTACTTCCCTACTGTGGGGACCAGCAGCAGTCCACAAACCATCCAGTACAGTACTTCTATCCTGGGAGGAGCCTTGTTCCAGGCTAATTATAGCACAAAGGGGAGTTAGACCCACTCATGCAGTTGTTTAAATTTACTGGGAAGAAATGGGGCTAGAGGATTTGGAAGGGAGCAATAGGGTCCCGACTTTCAAGTTACTGAAAACCATGTGATGGCCAGGGTTGTTAGAGGGGCCAGGAAGGCAGAAAGGAGAGTTGTTCACATGTGCCCTAGCGAGAGGGGTTCCCTAAAGGACCAGAAGAAAGTGGGCAAATTACCAGCTCCAGGGCCAACCTCCAGGAGGAATGTGGCTCTTCCTCCAGCATGCCGTGGGAGCTCTTGAGGCTGGGTGCCTTTAAAAAGCCTGCTTCCACCGTGGGAACCTGTCTTTCATGTGTGGGAAAGAACTGGGCTCAGATTTCAACCTG
>NW_006921874.1:2010822-2011940 GCF_000298275.1 Orycteropus afer afer
GCCTTCTGGTGAGCAGTCAAGTGCTTTAGCCACTATGCGTATTTTTTTTTTCTAAAAATTGTTTGGTAAAAAGGAAGCTTGCCAGGGGTCACCACCTTTAGTTGTCAAGGTGGTTGGAGCCTGGACTGGGTTGAGCCTTCCTTTGGAATTACAGTACCCAGTAAGGTAGCCACTGGTCACACATGGCCACATTCAATGGAAATTAATGGAAATCAAGCAAATTTTAAAATTTCCTTCCTCTGTTGCACTAAAACCCATTGCCATGTAGTTAATTCTGACTCATAATGACCCTGCAGGCCAGACTAGAACTGCCCCATTGGGTTTCCAAGGCTATAAAACTTTATGGAAGCAAACTTCCACATCTTTCTCCCTTGGAGATACTGGTGGATTAGAACTGTCAATCTTTCACTTAGCAGCTGAGCACTTAACCACTGTGCCCTCACAGCTGCTTCAATCACACTAGCCACATTTTAAGTGCTTATTCGCCACATGTGGCTACCATATAGAACAGTATCAAACTCTGATATAGATATAGAACATTTCCATCATCTCTGAAAGTTCTACTAGATAGCGCTACTTTGAAATACCCATGGAAACAGGTTTGAAAAGTCAAGTCATCTAAGATGTATTCTGAAGGTACACTGGCCCTACTAACGAGGGTCAAGTGAGAGACTAAATGTGTTTAAAGCATCTACTTGGAATCCTTTGCATATAGTAATGTGGTTATGCCACAGTTCTTTCTTATATCCATTCAAAGAGGTGCACCCAACTTTTTGGGGAAACAATTTGTTATTTTTTAGTTGTTGTATGATTGAAAGTAATAAAATGGTATTTCTTGAAAACATGATTGGTCTACATTTTAGGATATAACTGACCTTAGTCCCATCTTTCTGGATCCCAGCTTTTCCATCATTCTGTAAGACAACTGGTCCATTTGAAAGGCTAGTATTTTGCAAAGTGGGTAGGATCTCCTAGCAGATCTTGAAGTGCCCAATGTTGTTGTTGTTGTTATGTGCCATCGAGTCAAACCCAACTCATAGCTACCCCTCCTTGCGTTTCCAAGGCAGTATCACTACGGAAGTAGGATTGCCCAACCTTCCTTCCGAGGAGTGGCTGGT
>NW_006921874.1:2012425-2023002 GCF_000298275.1 Orycteropus afer afer
GTGGTGGCTGAGTCTCAGGTGCATTGGATGGAAACTGAGCCCCAGTCTCTAGCCCTGAGCCACCACTGCCTACCTAATGCTCTAAACCCCAAAGCAAACCCACTGCTACCGAGTTGATTCTGACTCGTAGCGATCCCCATTGGGTTTCCAAGGTGATAAATCTTTACAGAAATAGATTGCCCTGTCTTCTTTCCACGGAGTGCCTGGTGGGCTTGAACCGCCAACCCTCTGGTTAGCACCCAAATACCTTAGGCAATGTGCCACCAGAGCGTCTTACATAATGCTCTAGGAAATGGAAAAAAAAAAATCCTCTTTATAAGGAGATTGGGGTCTCCTAGATATCCTGACCCCTCCTCCAACTAAAGAGAACACCCTCTAAATTACTGTTGCTGTCCTGTCACCCACTGAAACTCCTACAAGGAGTTTAAAAATCACTCACCCAAAGGTATTCTAGCAAGGATGGACTGGAGGGGTGGACGTCTGGATGACAAAAGCCAGTGGAGTGTCAGAGGCCATGATTCTGCTCCCACATCACTTACTCAAGATCATCACACAGCTTCCAAGCAGAGACAGTTCTCTGTGTCTCTATAGGACATTCCATTGTCTCTGGGAATGTACCACAGGTAACAGCCTAGGAATTAGCCCATAGGCTAGTTTCCATTCATTTAATCCATTTGTAAGAATAAGGCTAGATGTGAGGAACAATGCCAAGCACCCTGGGAGACAGAAAGAAGAACAAGGCATGGTCTCTGCCCTCAACTCTCCTGCTTTTGGAATATTCTAGAAATTTTTGAATATTCTAGAAAACATCAGAAAGTTCTACTATATTTTAACACTACTCTATCTAAACATGTTTAGAATTATAATGAATTCTCATAACTTTGGTAATACAAATGCTTTTTATCAGGAAATGATATAAATTTAGGTAGAAATTTGCTCTACCAAAACTCAAATATAGTATTTAGATCTCCTGACTAACCCCAAGAAGTTAGAACATGACCAGAAGTCTAGGTTAGCCAGTTCCCTCTATGGTCTTGGGCACACACCTTCTCTGTATTCTGGTTCATTCTTCTCAAAAACAGGAACAGATTTAACAGTACTTCTATATCTTAGATATCCTGAAAACTTTAGTATCGAGTCCCATTAACTATTTCAATGTAAACTTATTTATGCAAGACATTTCTCTATGTTCTCCCCGCCCCCTCTTACTCGATTTCTCAGGAGGATTTTGTTCTGTTCCCTCTATGATTTCCAGAACATTCCAAAACTCTTCAAATGAAAGTATGCGAGTCATGACTTGTGGGTAGCTAGTTAGGACTTGTGGGGACAGCTAGGGGGAGGACAAGCCCTGAGATCTGCCAGCAATTGTTTTCCCCCTTGATTCGAATGACGAAAAGATCATGTTATTTATATAGCATAAGGTTCCAGATTTTCAGGAATGAAATGTGAGCTCAGCATGTCAACATATTGGTCTGGTCTGTCTTGGAATCTACAGTAGATGGATTTCTTTGTGCTGGGAACCATTAGGAAGGTCAATATTCGTTTCAGATTTTTTTTTCTTTTAAGAAAAGGGTTCATTCTCACACTCTAAAGTGGTGGTATTAGATATCATCCAGATAATACACTCAATGGTTGGGCCGCCTTCAGTTTCAAACATAAAGCCCTGGAGCAAACAGCTTTTATGTATTCAGTTACATGTTCTTTATTTCACAGATAATGTTTTTCAACAAATACTCCCAGCCTGGGAGGAAATACAGAAGTGAACAATCGAATGAAATAAAATAATAGTGATGTTAATAACAGTAAGTCCCAAATTTCAAAGAACCCAGAGAGACATCAGCCTGGGCTTCCCAACCAACCATGAGTTGGCCCAGAAAGGGGAACTTACAGATGCAGTAGGTTGGCCCAAGGCCTTCTGGCAAGGTCTGGCTGGCCCTATGAGAGGATGGAAAACACGCTGGGCTGCACATAAGTTGGGAGACACGTCGGGGAATCACTTCCCCTCCTTGCCTTTCAGTTTCCTCATCTGTAAAATAAAGCAATTGACCTAGACTTGGAGGAAAAAGCCAGGGCTCTTAAGTTAGAAGGTTGTAGGTTGGCCCCAGACTCTGCCACTTCCACAGTGTGTAACCTTCTCTGAGCCTCAGTTTCCTCTCCTGTAAATCAAGGACAGTCATACTTTTCTGACTGAGCTGCACTGAGGAAGAAAAGGGATCATGTTTTCAAAGTGACCAGTACATAGTAGGCAGCCCTTAGGAAACTTTAGTCCCTTTCCGGCTTCCTCTTTAAGTCTCTCACAGCCAGAAAACACTCTGGCCCCAATCCAGTCCCTTGGTCTATGAAATCCAGTCCATGGCTTAGATAAATCCCTAATTTCCAAACTGCAGTAAGTACACATACACCTGAATTGCCTCTTTCAGTTTTCCAAATTGCCACTATAACTTTCTTCCTGGGAAGTATTTGCCCCAATTCACCATCTCTTAAAGAGCCAATCCACTAGGTTTCCTTTTCCATGACTCCACTTGAACTTTCCTTCCCCAAGGCAGTGGTGGAGCCAAATTTAGGGCAAAAGGGACTGCCCTTGGGACAGCGCTCCCTTAGGTTCACGTTTCAGTTCCTCCAGGTGTTTTGAAAGCCCGAGATTTAGAGAGTTTCCCACGTGGGAAGGCCACAGACCCAGCCCGCCTCCCAGGCCCCAGCTTTGGGATTAGTGGCTCCAAAAATAGGGTCCCTTTGGGGGTTGATTTCTTGGTGGTTTAACTAACGTCGCCTGGGTAGAGGGCTGCTGCTTGGTGGGCCTCTGGGAAGGAGGCTTCTTGTTCAGAATTCCTTCATTCCAAGGAGGCTTCAGATATATATTTATAAATGTAATGTATATAATTTATTATATTTATAACAGAAATAGAACCACATTACAGAAACTTCGAAAAGCAAAGAAGAAGAAAAACTCTCTCCCTATTCATAATTACAACCCCTGAACACACACATACCGGTAGTATTTTGCTGTTTTGGGGTTTTTTCCATGTTTAAAAAATATGTACTTTTTTTATTCTCTGCTTTTTCATACTTATTATAAACACTTTTCAGTGGAGAGACTTCATAGTTATCATCTTAGTAACTGCAAGCTGCTCCAAGTGGACGGGCCATCACTTTTTACAAGGTTCTTGTTGGCCTTTTAGGTGGCTTCCAATGGTTATTATAACTAACGCTCTGATGAATGTCAATTAGCATAAACCTTTTTCACCCAGATTTCTTAAAAATTCTTTCCTAGATTTTGAAACCTGGAGTTAAAGGGTCTGAATATGTTTATGGTTCTATAAACACTGCCAAAATGTTTTCCAAAAGTTCAACCAATGCACACTCTTGCCAACAATGGATGAGAGTGTCCTTTCATCACACCCTCCCCAGCATGGACTGTCATCCTCTTAAAAATATTCGTTGTGCTGCTCAACGTATTTATGCTTTGGTTTACAGTGAGGGGAACACTTTTTCCCCATTGAGTTTGGTTACTAGTTTTTGTTTGTTTTAAAGCAGAGTTCCTGCCTTGAATGAGATTTGAATGAAGAAAGATGGCTTGGGGAATAAAAATTGGGAGATTATCCCAGTAACGCTTTTAAAGGTAGAATGGAGAAGTGGAGGAAGGGAGTGAAAGTCCTCCACAGAAAGAACAGGACAGAGGGAGTAGGAGATGAGTTTGGGAGGGGTTAAATGATAGAACCAATCCCCTTGATGTGGTCCAAGCCGCAGGTGTGAAAAAGATGTATCTAAAAACAGCCCTTTGGACCAATTGAAAGCAAAAGAGGCTGGGGTCCAGACGTGAAATCAACATCAAGGATTTGGTGAAGATGAAAGAGAAGAGAATTTTGGACTTGTTAAAGATATGACAGTCTGCTTTAGGTACAGAGGAAGGACCACTCCAACTGAACTTTCATTTATTGAATACCTTTCCTGTGCCTGGGTACATCTTGTTAACTGTATCAATGAATCCTCACAGTAACTCAAAGAGAGAAGTAGTATCATTATCCCCATTTTACAGATATGGAAACTGAGGTTAAGAGAAGTTCACTGTCTCAGCAAAGTTCTCAGAAGTGAACAATGGCAGAGGCGAGGATTTGAAACCAAGTCTTCTGACTCCAAACCTAGTGCCTCCAGGATCAAGAACAAGATTGGAACAAAAGAGGGAAGAAAAGCGGCATTTCTACAGATCATAAAAGCCTGGGGGATCAGGCCTGGGTAGTGAAAGATTAAAAAACAAAAACAACCCAAGGCCACACCCCCCAATTCTTTTAGGAGTGGGGGCTGGGGGTTGCCAGAAGGGCCAGGCTGAACCTGAATGGGCTGTCTCTGAAAGTTGTTGAGCAGGGCCCAACAAAGATACTGACTTGCAAATCCTCAGCTATTTGAAGACCAATGCCTTCAAGCTTCACCGCAGCCTCATTCAAGGAGCCAACCTCTCTTAGGACCAGCATAGTGAATGTGGATTGCAAGGATTTGTTTCCCTAAACATGCTTTGCCTCTCCCCCAGATCAATGAAAGAATGTGTCTAGCGCTCAGTTTCAAGTGCCTCCTCTCTGTCTCCCAATTAAAGGGTTTGTGGCAGACAGAGGAGGAGTTACGGTTTCAAAGGCGCTTGCTTCCCAACCCCTGGTTTCAGCTCCTCATTATCTCCCTAAAAAATGTTGTTGGGTTTGAAACATGGATTGCATTTGATTGGTCACCAATTCAAAGGTGCTCCGATTTCACCACTTCGTACTCTGCACAGGATTTTCGAAAGTACCGTTTGTGCAGCACACATCAGTGAGAGATTTAAGTGACACGGGGACTAGGGAAATGTCTCCCTTTGGCTGATTCAAGATCTGGGTTGACAGAAACGCCCACCCCTCAGCAAGGAAGAAAATCCAGGTGGCCCATTTCCTTTTAGAGATCAAACTTTTGTGTAAAACAGTATTATTAGCAGCTGCGTAATTAGTACGGCCCTCTTTCCCTTATAAATATGAATATAATAAAGATACAGATATAAGGTGCCCTGGTGGTGCCATGGTTGAGCGCTCGGCCATTAACCAAAAGGTCAGCAGTTTGAACCTACCAGCCACACCGTGCAGAGAAAGACGTGGCAGTTTGCTTCTGTAAAGATTATAACCCTGGAAACCGTATGGGCAGTTCTACTCTGTCCTACAGAGTCACTAACCAAACCAAATCCCACTGCCATCGAGTCAATTCTGACTCATAGTGACCCCCATTGGGTTTCTGAGGCAATAAATCTTTACAGAAGTAGATTGCAGAATCGACTGGGTGGGTTTGAAATGTTTGTTTGTTTATGGTACAGATATGAGACTGGAAGGAAATACTCCAAAATGTTAGTACTATTATATATAGTGGTACATATCTGGTAGCGTAGTGCCTAAGGCACTTGACTGCTAACCAGAAGGCTGGCGGTTCAAACACACCAGCCACTCCTCATAAGGAAGTTTGGGCAATCTACTTCCCTAGTGATATGGCTTCAGAAACCCAAGGAGAGGTCACTGTGACTTGTATCTGACTCAATGGCAGTGAGTTTGGTTTTTCATATATACTATATGTTGGTATATACTATACTAACATACTCTGCTCCTGGATGGTGGTAGTATAACAAAGTTATAGGATTTTTCATAGTTTTTGTGAAATTTCTGTAACAAGCATGATTTCTGTGGATATATTTTTTTTAATTAAGATATAATATAGATATAGGTATAAGGAGCCCTGGTGGCACAATGGTTAAACGCTTGGCTGTTAATCAAAGGGTCTGGAGTTCAAACCCACCAGCTGCTACTCAGGATAAAGATGTGTTATTAATTAAAAATGTATTCTATTCAGGACCATTAATATGCTCCATCAATGAACCTGTATTTATTGAGCATTTACAGAGTATTGGGCCAAGCCTAGGCCAGGGGGTAGGGAGATTCAAAGGGAAAGAAGGGACCATTATTGAACATCTGTTATTTTTGAAGAACCCTGGTTGCACAATGGTTAAAGCACTTAGCTGGCTGCTTACCGTGAAAGACTGATAGCCTTGGAAACCCTATGGGACTGTTCTACTCTATCCTGTAGGGTCACTGAGTTGGAATCCACTTGCTGGCAGTGGGTTTGTTTTGGCTTTTTTGTTATTATTGTTATTCACTAGGTGCATCTTGGATGTTGATTCATTTTATTATCCTCCAGCAAACCTGGGAGGCAGGTTTTCACTAGTCGTGGTGAAAAAATACAGCCAGAATACTCCTTAGAAGCCAGGCTGGCGAGACTTCGTCTCACACACTTAGGCATGTTGTCAGAAGGGACCAGTCCCTGGAGAAGGACACCATGCTTGGTAAAGTAGAGGGTCAGCGAAAAAGGAGAAGACCCGTAGTGAGATGACCTGGCACAGAAGCTGTGGGGTGAGGATGGCCCCGGCCGGGCAGTGCTTTGTTCCGTTGACCTGGAGTCTCTGTGAGCTGAAACTGGCTCGATGGCGCCTAACAACAGTAATTCACACAGAAGAAGGAAAACTACAGACAGTAAGAACAACTGAGGCATTTGAATTGTGGTATTGGTGAGGAATATACAATACACGATGCACTGCCAGAAGAAGGAATACACTAGTTTCAGAAGAAATCAAAGTGGAATGCTCCTTAGAAGCGAGGATCGCGACACTTCATCTTGCTTACTTTGGACACGCTATTGTTGTTGTTGTTTGCCATCAAGTCGGCCCGACTCATAGCGACCCCTCCTTGGGTTTCCGAGGCCGTATCAGTACGGAAGTAGGATTGCCCAACCTTCCTTCTGAGGAGTGGCTGGTGGATTTGAACTGCCAGCCTTCTGGTGAGCAGTCAAGTACCTTAGGCACTATGCTACCAGAGCTGCTATTAGGGAAGCGCAATCACTAGAAAAGTTCATCTTGTTTGGTAAAGTAGAGAGTCAGTGAAAGGAGAGAAACCCTCAGGGAAATGAGTTGACACAATAGCTCCAACAATGGGCGTAAGACCCAGCAGCACTGGGTTGTGGTATACATGGGGTGGCAGTGAGTCAGCGCCAACTTGACAACAACTAATAACAACAACAAATAGTACAGACATAGAAACAGGCTCGGAGAGCTGATGCAGCAGAACTAAGGCCACACAGCCAATTAGTGGAAAGGCTGAGCCCAGAAGCCACGTCTGCCTACGTCAGAGCCTGTGCTCGCTAATCAGATAGCATTTTTCTCCCCTAATACACACACCCGTAAACACACACAAACAATATGATTCTTGGCCTTTAGACCTCTCAGCCTAGTTGGGAAGATAAGATTAACACCAAGACAGGCAGAAGTATCTTGTGTACTTCAGCTGGAACTTCCGCCTCCGTGGTGTCTTGGAAGGCTGTGCTAGGCTGCTGGGAACTTCGCTCCCAGGCACACCAGCCCTACCTCTGCGGGGGCCAGGCCCTGACCCCTGCTGGGTTCCACCACTGACGTCCTAAACCTTTGGATTCCTAATCTCGGTTTCATTCTAGTCTACCTTTAACAACTAAGGCAGTGCTTCCTCCAATTTATGTGCATAAGAAGTGCCTGGGGGGGGTCTTAGTGAAATGCAGATTTAGAGCCCATAGGTCTGCAGGTGAGGCTGAGATGCTAGTTGGAGCACTGGGTAGTGAAGCTGCTGTGGTCCTTATCCTCCTTGTAGTTGTTTGCTGTGGAGTCGATTCAGCAGAGAACACCTCCATTCTGCTTTCTGTTTTTTTTCTTTCTTTCTTTTTTATTAAGTCACATTTTATTGTGTTTCGGTGAAAGTTTACACAGCAAATTAGGTTCCCATTTGACAATTTCTACACAAATTGTTCAATGACAGCTACATTTCCCACAATGTGTCAACACTCTCTTTAACTGTGTTCTAGTTGTTCTGTTTCCAGTACTCTCATTTCCCTGCCCCTTCATTTTCTCCTCTTTGCTTTAGAGTAACTGTTGATCCATAGGGTTTTCGAGACCATGGCCTATCAGAAGCAGATCGCCAGGCCTGTCTTGCAATCGGTCTCTGGGTGGCTTCGAACCGCCAACCTTTAGGCTTAGTGCTTAGTGCTTAATCATTTGCATCACCCAGGGGATTGAGACAGTAAGGGTTAAAATGCCAACCCAGGCAAGACACAGCTGGGGGCAAACTCTTGTAGTTGTATCCATCCAACCCCAGGAGACAATGCTGAGCTGCTCCTTATCTCTCTCTTGACCAGAAGAAAAGCCAGGCTCAGAACTATAGTGGGATTTGGATGTCTGGTCACTAAGCCTGATCCCAAGAAAAGGCAAGTGGAGTCAGCTCAGGGCTGAGAGAGCAGCACTGTCCCAGGAAAGATGGCCAAGCTCACTTTGGTCTCCACGTGGCCAAGGCAAGTTCTTCTCCCCGTGCCACTGCAGCCTGCTGCCACCACCACCACCACAGGGCTAAACACAGGGACAGTAGGCCCACTCCCCCCACCCCTACATTGGGCCAGTGGAAGCACCTCCTGCCTGCCAACACTGGGCCAGGGGACCAGCAGGTCTGATGGCTCCTCCCTCTCTTGAGACCCTTAGCCACCTGTCTCTGTCCCTGCCTGGCAGCAGGGGACTGGATCCAGTGACTCTGAAGCCCCTTCCAGCACAGTGAGTCAGGATCCCAGAAAACCCAGGGCCCTAAGGGACAGCCAGCCTTGCTCGGACCTCAAGGGAAGCTGATGCTGGATAGATTTCCAGCCCAGGAGGCAGTGATGCAAGATGGTGCAGCCAGGACACCGTCGATATTGCTTCTCCTTACGCATGATGGATCATAATTACAACACTTGGAATGGATGTGGGGTCTTCTTTCCAGAAGCTCAAAGCCCAGTAGAGTAGTTTCTCAGTCAGTCTCTCACACAGAGAGGCATGCGCGCGCGCACACACGCACATTTAAAGAGCAGGCCAGAAAGCGTTATAAATAAAATTCTAGAACATGAGTGGGAGGAATAAACAGGAAAATTTCACTGTAAGAGATGAAAATGCACCAACTCCTTGTGGGATGGCTTCACTCTGACAACCCACAATTGTGCTATTAATCAGAAAGGGGGCTGGGTATTGCGTTGCTTTGCTCAGGCCTTTTCTTCTTCTCCTTGCCAATACATGTCTTAAAGATGGTGTAAATACTGTTAGTTTGCTGGGTGAGGCTAATAGTAAGAGAATGAAGATAGTCTTCATTGGGAAAGTTAAGAGAACGAACATATCCTTCTGGCTCACACTTGTATCGCCTTTCCTTCCAGCCAGACAGGGCTGCATGCTGTTGACCCCCTAGGCTTGGCTTGCTTGGTCTTCCCTACCTCTATCTCCACTCTTCCCCAAGCTGAAAATGTCTCCACTCTCCTCCCATAGCCCAGTCCCAAATGCTCCTCATCCTCTAGGACTTCTTTCAAGGTATGTAGTTTCTCTGGCAAGCTCTCTGCTTTCCTCCTGCCCCTTTGAGGACTTCCCAGTGTGAATACCTTCTGTTTCTTGACCTAGCCTCAGAAGGCCTCAATGACCTCACCCCCACCTCTGGTCATGAGGACCACCAGCTATCTTTACCTAACACACACAGCCTGCCTTCTGAGTTAACGTTCAGGTCCCCATTAACACTAGATGCTCGTGGAAGACAAGCCAGGGCTGTGGCTTAGCCCCTGTTCTTAGTATGCACTTGATGTGGCTCTTTTTCAAAATCGAAGGAGTTGTCCAGGAGGTCATGCTTGTTTTGACAACTTTAATTGAAGAATACATCACTTAATGGCCGTGTACTTGAATCACCATTGCTGTGATAATACCTGTAACAGGTCATTCCTCTTTTCCCTCCACATACTCTTCTCAACCCAATTTATTGGTTTTGTGTTTATGGTGATCTAACTTTGTGGTGATCTAAGCTTTTGTTTGCAGGGCATTGAGTTTATGCTCTAGGTGGTGGAATATTTTGGAAAAGGATAGCAATAATGGTGGCACAACATGAAAAATGTCATCAATGTCCCAGAGCTATAAATGGGGAAGTTGTTATGTCAGCGAATGTCTTATTGTGTATGTTTTTACCATGACAAAAGTTAAAAAAAGAAAGTTTGTGGTGGTATAATAATATTTTTTCAGACCTGGTAGCATTTTCTAAAACAACAGGAGAGCGGAGTCTGGAACTTCTTTCAGCTCTTATTTCTCCACCCGGGAAATGCATGCAGCAGTTGCTAGGAAGAAGAGAGAGACTTTTTAGTTAGGCCTCCACACATGAGAAAGAAAAGAGCTCCTGGAAAAAGATTGGTTCTGGAAGGCTCCTAAGAACTCTTAGAGAACCTGCGAAATAATATTTTTGTCTGCTGTTTGTAAATGTGACTCGCTGTGAAACCATCTGCCAGGCAGTCCTTTGGAGAGAGCTGAGAAGTATTTAAATCTGTGAAAATGAGTATATTTTCGTATATACCAAAGCAGCGTGTTAATGGGTCCCTGCTGCATGCTGCCCAGTGCGTTCTTTGAAATACGGTTTTATCCAATTGTCAAGTACCATTTAAGATGGAATTCAAAGAGGAGATGTGGCAAGGAATGGCGAGGCTGCTGTGCAGTGTGTAGCTGGGTTTGTTTT
>NW_006921874.1:2023102-2025686 GCF_000298275.1 Orycteropus afer afer
TGTTTTTGTTGCTATCCCTTTGACTTAGGGAAACAGCCATTCCCCAGGTGGGAGGAGCACTGTAGCCAGCTGCTCCTCGTTTCCTTGGAAAGGGCTGGCTGTGTGCAGCCGGAATTGGGCATCATCCGTAGTTCCGTGCTTCAGCCTTTGTACCATTCCTGTTCTCCCTGCTGCCTTCCATCCTGATGGGTAATCTCACCAACTTAGCAGTGCCCAAGACGTCTAAATTACTGGCAGCAGCAGCAGCTGTTGCAGTAACAAACTTGGAAATCATTGAAAAGGCTTTCCTCATGTTGAGTGGAGGAGGAGGACTCAAAGAAAAACATATCTTCTTTGAACTAAATGTCAGGGCTTCACATATACTGTTGTGGATCAATTCTCTCTTGGGGGGCATGTTTGTCCTGTAAAATTATGTTTCTTGAGGCTCAGGACCTTGTCTCGGGCTAAAGTCAAGTGTCAGATGTGGATGAAACCCCAGAGTTTAAATATTAGAGGTAAGAAAACTGAGGCCAACAAAATTCAAAGTGGTAGAGTTGAACCTAGGGGAGCTCTGGTGGTGTAGTGCCTAAAGCATTTGACTGCCACTCGTTGGAAGGAAGATTGGGCAATCTACTTCTGTAGAGATACCGCCTGGAAAACCCAAGGAGGGGTCACTATGAGTTGGACTCGACTTGATGGTGATGAGTTTGGTTTTTTGGTTTGAGAGTTGGGACTAAATCAGAGGCCCTGGACTCAACCCAGTGACTTCTCACCACGCCATTATCTGAGATCTGCCAAAGACAGACTACTTATCTACTGCCCCATGGAGGGAAATGGAGCAGAACCTTCTCTTATAATGCCTGGCCACAATCCATGATAACAAAACATTTCAAAACCCAAAAGAATCAAAAACTGGTATTCAGACCAATATATGCACATTAATCTTCATAGAAGCACTATTCACAACAGCTAAAGTGGAAATGGCAAATGTGCTGCAAAAGACCTCTTTCAAGTGCTGAAGAGCAAAGGTAACTCTTTGAAGACTAAGGTGCACCTAACCCAAGCCATGGTGTTTTCAGTAGCCTTATATGCATGTGAAAGCTGGACAATGAACAAGGAAGATCAAAGAAGAGTTGATGCTTTTGAGTTGTGGTGTTGGCAAAGAATACTGAAAGTACCATGGACTGCCAGAAAAACAAACAAAATATCTGTCCTGGAAGAAGTGCAGCCAGAATGCTCCTTGGAAGCAAGAATGGCCAGATTTCTTCCCACCTACTTTGGTCATTTTGTCAAAAGGGACCAGTCCCTGGAGAAGGATATCATGCTTGGTAAAGCAGAGGGTCAACGAAGGGGAAGGTCCTCAACTAGATGGATTGACACAGTGGCTGCAATGATGGGCTCAGGTATATATAGCAAGGATTGTGAGGCAGAAACAGGATGAGGCAGTGTTTTGTTCTGTTGTACATAGGGTCGCTATGAGTTGGAGCCAACTCGACGGCACCTAACAACAACAACAACAAAGTGGAGACAGCCCAAGTTTCCATCAGTTAATAAATAAGCAAAATGTGGTATATACATCTAATGGAATACGATTCAGCCATAAAAAGGAGTGAAGTACTGGTGTACACCACAATGTGGATGAATCTTGATTAAACACATTACACTAAGTGAGAGAAACTGGAACCTAAAGGTGACTTATTGTATGAGCCCAATTATATGAAGTATCCAAACTAAACCAAACTCATTGCTGTCGAGTCGGTCCCGACTCATAGCGACCCCCCCCCTTGGGTTTCTGAGGCAGTATCTCTATGGAAGTAGATTGCCCAGTCTTCCATCTGAGGAGTGCCTGGTGGGTTTGAACCACCACCCTTCTGGTTAGCAGTCAAATGAATTAGACACAAATTGAAAGAGACAAAAAAGAAATTAGTGGTTGCCAAGGGATGGAGGGAGGGAGGAATGGGAGCTTAATGGGTATAGGATTTCCTCTTGTGGTTGTGAAAATGACTTGGAACTAGACAGAGGTGGTGGTTGAATGACAATGTGAGTGCACTAAATGTCATGCAATTGTTCACTTTAAAATGGTTAATTTTATGTTATGTGAATGTTATGAGTTGAATTGTGTCCCCCCAAAATATATGTCAACTTGGCTAGGCCATGATTCTCAGTGGTTTGACAGTTATGTAATTGCAAAAAGGGCCTGGAAGCAGCATCTTCTTATCTCCTCCAAATTCGCAAAGGGGAAACAGAATCACCATCAACAGCCCAAGGCTTATTCCTATAAGGCCTGACATCCCACCACCCTCCAGCCTTTTTACCGATTCTGACACCAACCGTCCTTCCCACAGTACTCACTACTTCTCTGCTGGATTCGATAATTTGTTGCAATAGCCACACTGAACTCACAGATAGTATTCATGATTATGGAGTTTATTAGGGAAGTCACAGGCTACAACTCAGGTTCAGGAACACTCTCAGGATATGATTCTTCGATCAGGACAGTCTCCCCTCTGCTATGTCCTCAGGCATGCCTCTCTGGCCTTTGGTCTCTTGGCCTGGCCTCTGCCCTGCTCTGGCAAGAGTTACAAAGCTCTTTTAGCAATGCCGA
>NW_006921874.1:2026091-2039172 GCF_000298275.1 Orycteropus afer afer
AGGAGGGCTCATTTTAAGCCCAGCAGTATAACAAAATTAACCAATCCTCACATTAGAGTTCCATACACCTTATTTGCATAGCCCCAACCCACAAATCTGGAGGAGTCACAAAGACTAGCTAGAAAAGTCATACCAAGTAATTCACTGCAACACAGTAATGATATAATTTGGCAATTATATAATGATGTAATCATCTTCCATAATGTGATCTGATGTGTAAGGTGAGTTTCCTCAGGGATGTGGTCTGTATCCAATATATATATGGACATTCTGGCAAAGTTCACTTACTTTCTCTGTATCCTGCATCTGGAAGCAGATAACTTGTATTCTAGTTTCACAGATGAAGAAGAATTATGCTCCTGGATGGATTTTAGACTTGGATTTAAGACTTCTGGGATAATATGATAGGGTGAATGTGTTTTACACATGGCAAGGATGTGACATTTGGGGGGCCAAAGGGTGCAATGTTATGAATTTAATTATATCCCCTCTCCCAAATATGTGTCACGTTGGCTAGGCCATGGTTCTCAGTATTATGTAATCCTCCTCCATTTTGTTATCTGATGTGATTATCACATATGTTTTAAATCCTAACCTCTATAATGCAGGTGTTCTGCTGGTGTAGTGGTTAAGGCATTCAGCTGCTAACCCAAAGGTTGATGGTTCGAACCTATCATCTTCTTTGTAGAAGAAAGATGAGGCAGTATGCTTGCATAAAGATTTACAGCCTTGGCAACCCAGTGGGGGTCGCTATGAGTCAAAATTGACTCCATGGCAGTGAGTGAGATGATATTAAGGAGGCAGGATTAGAGGCAGTTATGTCAATTAGGCAGGATACAATCTATAGGACTAGATTGTATCTTGAGTCTCTCTCTTTTGAGATATAACAGAGATTAAACAGGTGAGCAGACATCAGGGGGACCTGACTACCACCAAGAAAGAAAAGCCAGGAGCAGACAGCCTTTGGATCTGGGACCCCTGTGTTGAGAACCTTCTAGGTCCAGGGGAAGATTGATGCCAAGACACATGTAGATCTCCAAGGAAGGCCGGGCCCACAGATGTTGAAAGAAGATGAGGACCTTCTTCCAGAACCAATAGAGAGAGAAGGCTGTCCATGAGAACTGATGCCCTGAATTTGGATACCTAGCCTCCTAAACTGTGATAAAATAAATTTCTGTTTGTTAAAGCTATCCACTTGTGGTATTTCTGTTATATATAACAGCACTGGAGAACTGACACAGTGATTTCACTTCATTAAAAAAATAAAATAAAACGAAAGCATTTCAGCACCTTAGCTCATGGACATAGGCCACATCTGACTGTGGGTTGGCCCCAGCACCAATGATGGTCTCATTTGGATGCAAGTAGTGTTGTGCAGAGGGAGCTCTAGTGGCGTAATGGTTAAAGGCACTCTGTGGGAGAAAGATGGGGCAGTCTGCTTTCTGTACAGATTTACAGCCTTGGAAACCCTATGAGGCAGTTCTCTGTCCTAAAGGGTTACTATGAGTCAGAATTGACTTGATGGCAGTGAGTGGGAGTGTTGTACAGCAAACATAGTGGTCAGGGTCATGGGTTTTGGCATCAGAATTGGGCATAACTCTCATCATCTGAATGCCCTTGGACAAGTGACTTAATCTCCTGGAGCCTCAGTTTCCTCATATGTGAAATGGAATAGTTTTAGAACCTAACCTATCTCATGGGGTTGCCATGAAGATTAAATAGCACAGAGCAAGTGCTCCAAAGGGGATACATAATACTTTTAGGGAGGTTGTATAGATGAGAAGAGGATAGAACTCTATTAAGAACTCTATAAATAGTAGCTATTATCTAGAATAGGGCAGCAACCTCTTTTAGGGCAGCCCAAAAGAAGCAAAACAGGAGCCAAGTGAGAATTGGATCATAAAAGTTTAACATCTAACTGTGTTCGGCTCAGAGCAGATAACCATCGCAAACTATTAACTTAAAGCAGCCTGGCGACCAGGCACCCAACTTCTGACTAATAAACACGGGCCATGGATCCCTCAAAAGTGTTTAGCTGTCAGCTGTCATCTCTTTCCTCACTAGTTCCCAACCACATTTTGCACTTATCTAGTTTCCACCTGGTTCTTCACTCTTGGCTCAGTAGGTGGTAATGAAACTAGTTTGACCCATAATGCTTGTGGTGGTTAAGTTTGTGTGTCGACTTGGCTAGGCCTGGTTGAGTAGCTGGGCAGCTGGATGTAGTATTCCCCCATGATGAGACTGGTAATCAACTCCATGGTGGAATCTACTGTGAGCAGCTGAGTGGCTGCCTTAGGGAATGTGGTCTGCTTCCCATATATAAGAAACAGCTTTGGGAATGATCTCTAGTTTATGGCATGCTTGGACCCTGCGTGTAGCCGTGTCGTTGTTCAGCAGCCTGCCATGCTCTGCCGACCTTGAGACTTTCAAGAGACTTGAATTAATGGCCTGCCATGTGGTTTGGTAACATCGGGACTGTGCCTTTTTGTCAACCTTGGGTTTGTCAGCCTCAGCAGCCAGCAGCTGAGTGAAGAAAAGCGTCCAGCTTCAGTGGGCCAGGAGAGGCAGAGCTGAAGCCCAAGGTTGAGGGGTTTTCACACAGTCCCTAGAGCCTGACACTTTGAACTTGGACTTCTAGCCTCCCAAACTGTAAGAGAATAAACTCCTGTTTGTTCAAGCCATCCCATTGGTGGTATATTCTTGTCAGTGTGGCACTAGGGAACCAGAACAATGCTTGTGTATATAGAGTCACTTCTCATTGTTGATGCTCAGGTGTCTTTCCAGGACTTGGTTGCATTCATTCTTCCAGTTCTTCTAGCTTCTGAGCCAGCACCCACACCCACACCCACCTGAGGCCCCAAAATGATGGATTTGGAAAGTAGCTGCTTGATAAATGCTTGAGAAGAATTAGAGAAGAAAGAAGATTTGTGTTTAAGTGAATTGTGATATAGTGAGGGAAGGAAAAGACAGGGAACATTAGGGAGGAAAGAAAAAAGTAAGTACGAAAAATTGAAGCATCTCCTCACCAGGACAGTGACATTCATTTAAAGAATATATATTATTTTTTAGATCATAAAAGTCACATCTTTCTTCTAAAATAGAGAAAAGTGCCCAAGTTACAGAATCGTGTAACTCTCTGTACTATATATTTTTGTGGTGTCACATGGAGTAGATTCAGGCCTAGCAATCCTATAGGGCAGAGTAGAACCATTCCACAGGGGTTTCTAGGCTGGGATCTTTAGGGAAGCAAATCTTTTTCCCGCAGAGTGGATTTTGGATTCATGTCAGAGACCTTTAGGTTAGCAACCAAATGGTTAACCACTGCACCACCAGGGTTCCACTACACACACACACACACACACACACACACATATATATATATATGTACGTATGTGTGTGTGTATATGAGTGTGTGTCATGGCCCTAACTTTTCAGCTCAGAAAATCATAATAGTGATTTGTGGTATTTCCTCCCCCAACCCCTTTTTGTAATAAGGTATAACAATAAAGTACATAAATCTGAAATGTATGTTCTAATGAATTTTTACGTTTGTATACACCTATGTAACCGCCACCTGGATCAAGATGTAGACCATATCTAGAACCCCAAATTATTCTTTGCATTCTTTTCTTAAACATAACTAAAATATCGACTGAAACAGCAACTTTTCAAAATCACATCATTTGTACCTAGTTATTAAAGGCAGATAAATTCATATGAATCCGTACTTGTAAGGAAATGAAGTTAGGTGTCAAAGAAATTAGGCTACAGGAATGTTTGATTTTTTAAATTGAAAATTTGATGCCAATATATTTTTCTGTGATATTATTTTTAGCTGCCTCCTTACCTTGGGAAGCCAAGGGAAGAAAGGCAGATGTCTTAGTTAGCTAGTGCTGCTAAAACAGAAATACCACAAACAAATGGCTTTAACAAACAAATATATTTTCTCACAGGGGAGAAGGCTAGAAGTCTGATTTCAGGTTACTGGTTCTAGGGGAAGGGTTTCTCTGTCGTCTCTGGGGAACGGTGCTGGTTTTGTCAGCTTCTATTCCTTGACTCCTTGGTGATCTTTCTGTTGCCTGGCATCTCTCTATCTAATGCTACTTGCTTCTCTCTGCCTAATCTGCTCTTTTTAGATCTCAAAAAAGATCGACTCAAGACAGACTCTACACTAATACTGTCTCAGTAACATAACATCGACAACAAACTCAACTCACTGCCGGCGAGTCAGATTAGACTCGTAGAGACCCCTAGATTGCCCAATCTTCCTTCTGAGGAGCAGCTGGTAGGTTTGAACCACCAGCCTTGGTAAGCAGTCAAGTGCCTTAGGCACTGTGCCATAGAAAACCCTATTTCCAAATGAGATTAAAAGCACAGGAATGGTAGGATTTACAGCATGTAATTTTGGGGGACACAGTTCAATCCATAACAGTGGGGTTCTCTTGGAGGTGGTGGGAGGAGAGCAGGGCAGTGCCCCTTCCTTGTTCCTGCCCACGTCTGGGCATCCTCATGCCAGCCCTGCCCCCCAACAGGCCCCGTGTGTGCTGGAATAATGCATCATGTCCTCTGAGAATTGTTAAGAAAATGTCATTTAGAATCAGCAAAAGCCAGTCTGGGTAAAGGAAGCTTGTATATGTCATCAGAGAGGGACATGGGAAAGGCCAACCCCCCTGCACTCTGAATGTCTGCCCAGGTTTCATCGTTTCCTTGCTCATTTGAATGCGTTATTGTCAGAGCAGGAGGAACAGCAGCAGTTCCATAGACACTGCCCATCAGTGGTTAGAAAATGACAAATGTCAAACTATGTCTGACCCTGACTCTCCCCAACTCTTTTTATCTGTGGTATCTCTTTGGAATCAAAACGCCTGCTCCCTGCTGGGTCTTCTTAAAAATGCACATTGTCTCTTCACATAAAAGCAGGGATGGTGGTGCTATGGAAAAATAAAAAGGAAAAAGAGGGGGGGGGGGGAGACAAGGAATTCATTCGGACTTTTCAGGATTGAAGTGCAATTCCAAAAACCTGTTGGACTAAGTTGGCGCTTCCTTTAGAACTTTCTCTGTTCATTTAAAACATCCTGTTGCTTTTTAACTGGACCTTGTTTTTGTCATTCTTATCCTTATCCTCACCAAAGAGGAACAAGTTTCATAGTGTTCAGGGCTGGAGTTGGGGGAGGGCGCCCTTCAGCTCCTTTGAGCTCTGTGAGAGGGAAACTGCCACCAGGTAGCTTATCTGTCTTTGCAAATGAGGTCAAGAATGAATATAAAATGCAATATGCAGAACCATATGTCACTCGGTGTCCTTTGCAATCTCGAGGAACAGCATACTTGATACCTGGGATCTCTGTCTTGCTCTCACTAAAACCTGAGTAAAATAAGCAGGGGTGGGCAACACTGCTACTACTGCTGTTGCCCTAGTTGGACCCTGTGTTTTGCCTCTGACAGTCTTTCACGGGCTTGAAATTTCAAACAAAAAAGGAAAGGTCAAGTTTGAGGTGGATTGACTAGAGGAACGTCAAGGTCCCTTCCAAATCTCATATTCCAACAACCTATGCTGCAACAATGATGGGCCCCTCCCTCCCCCGCCCCATCTGCTTTGGCCTGTGTGAATTTCCCATCAGCAGGGTGAGATTTGGAAGAATAATATAAACAGCTTTGAAAAATGAATGTTTCAGTCATGTCTTCACAATATAAGTGCCCAACACGAAGTGTGAGTGTGTTTTTATTCAATCAAAATAATAGGAAAAAATACTTTTCTTTTCATGAATGAACAATTTACATCCACTGGACAAATTAGAGAAGAAGCTCTCTTCCAATTATATTGAAATGCACATTTTATGTCTAAAGCTGTAGGTCAAATCATGTGCAACAAGCTAGAGTGGTGAATATCTATGGCAACCGTTTTGCCATCACACAGAAATGTACTTCCTGAAAAGTGGGTTCTTTTGTCAGTAATTAGAAATGCTCTTTATAAACCAGACTACTGTTCCAATAAAAGCTCAACCAGATCTTTTCCTATACACCCCTCGCTCTTTGTTTTCTTATGGGGCTTGCAAGGTAATTTTTACGGAGGTTGTATACTTGATGCAATCCTTGAGCCAGTAGTAAAAGACCTATCAATATCAGTAGATACGTGGTTATTGCACAAGAATGGTTATACTACTCTCTGAGCCTCCTTTAACTCATCATGAAAATGGGGCTAATAAGAAACACCTCCCCGGTAGTGAGAGGGCCATGTTGAATGAAAGTGACTCAGATCCCTCTCTGTTCTACAACTCCTATAATTTAGTGCTAATTATGGCTAACATTTAAAAATCAGGATCTTTTAAATACAAACTTAGATGACTGATTCCCCTGGGAAACTGTCCATCTGGTGAGCCTGTAGTCTTGAAGGCTATAGGTATGCAAATCAAAATAACGCCTAGAATAGCTCTTGGAGGCTGGATGTGGGGGAGCCCTCAAAGAATGCATGACCTGTAGTGAGGGGCAAGTATTTTGGCAACAGTGCTTTGGAGGCCTTAGACTGGGAGTGACTAGCTCTCCTTAGGGGAGTGCTAGAAGGTTTTCCATAAGAGGTGACATCTCAGCTGAGTCAAGAAGGATAAGTATGAAGAAGCTGTTCAAGGAATAAAGGGGAATGAAAGAGCATTCCTAGAGGAGTCTCAGGGCTTGGAGCTAGGAAGCCCATCTTGTGATAGGGAATGATGGTGTGTTGTGGGGCCAGAGTACAGGAGACAGGTTGGGATTGGCCGGTGAGAATGCCGAGAAAGACTATGACAGATAGTAAAGGCTTGCGGAAGGACTTAGAACTTGATCTGGAAAGTAATGGGGAACCGAAGGGATGCTGTCCAGCTGATGTCAAAGGCTCATTCTGGTGGTCTTGGGGAGGATAGGGGTGGAATCAGAAGGCTACAGGCCAACAACCTATCTTAACTAAGGGAGGAAATCACCTTCTACTTCCCACTCACATAAGTGGTAGCCTGGGTAGATATCAGCCGGGCAGGGACGTGCCTCAAAAACTGAGAGAGTGGGCCTAATTCAACCAGTTCTTGGCTTGGAAGACAGCAACCTGCAGCTCCATTCTTCGTTCCCTCTGCCCATCAGTGAATGCATGCCAGTGCTGCTTTAGGAGAAATGCTTCACCTGGAGAAACCAAGTGCTGTGGTTTGAATTATGTCCCCCAAAAATATGTGTTGTAAATCCTAAACCCTATACCTGTGGTTTTATTGACTGTGCAAAGGTATTCAAGTGTGTGGATCATAACAAATTATGGATAACATTGCAAAGGATTGGAACTCCAGAACACTAAATAAGGAACCTGTACATAGACCAAGAGGCAGTGGACTGACCAGAACAGGGGATACTGCATGGTTTAAAATCAGGAAAGGTATGCACCAGGGCTGTATCCTTTCACCATACTTATTCAATGTGTATGCTAAGCAAATAATCCAAGAAGCTGGACTATATGAAAAAGAACATCAGGATTGGAGGAACATTCATCAACAACCTGCAACATGCAGATGACACAACCTTGCTTGCTGAAAGTGAAGTAGTCTTGAAGCACTTACTGATGAAGATCAAATACTACAGTCTGCAGTATGGATTACACCTCAACATAAAGAAAACAAAAATCCTCACAACTGGACCAATAAACAACATCATGATAAATGGAGGAAAGATTTAAGTCATCAAGGATTTCATTTTATTTGTATCTACAATCAATGCCTATGAAAGCAGCAGTCAAGAAGTCAAGTGGCTTAATGCACTGGGCAAATCTGCTACAAAAGACCTCTTTAAAGTGTTAAAGAATAAAGATGTCACTTTGAAGGTTAAAGTGTGCCTGACCCAAGCCATGGTATTTTCAATCACCTCATATGCATGTGAAAGCTGGATAATGAATAAGGAAGACCACAGAAGAATTGGCACATTTGAATTGTGGTGGTGGTGAAGAACACTGAAAGTACCAATGACTGCTAGAGGAATGAACAATGGCTGCTAGAAAGAACAAATCTGTCTCAGAGCAAGCAGAGCAAGAATGCGAGACACCTACTTCACCTTTTGTACTTTGAACATGTTATCAGGAGGGACCAGTCCCTGGAGAATGACATCATGCTAGGTAAAGTAGAGGGTCAGTGAGAAAAGGGAATACCCTCAACAAGATGGATTGGCACAGTGGCTGCGATAGTGAGCTCAAGCATCGCAACAATGGTGAGGATGGTGCAGGACCGGGCAGTGTTTCCTCGTGTTGCACATAGGGTTGCTATGAGTCAACCCTTGATGGCACCCAACAATAACATGTCTGTGGTTAGAATCCCATTTGGGAATGGATTTTCTTTGTTATGTTAATGAGGCAGTATTAGTGTTAGGGACTTATTAGTATTATATGTGTTTTAAATGAATCTCTTGCGATATAAAATAGCAGATTAAGCAAGCAAGCAAGCAGAGATGGGGGAAGATAGATACCAGGCCACATGAAGTTCGCCAAGGAACCAAGGAACAGAAGCTGAAAAGAGATAAGGACCCTCCCCTAAAACTGGGGCCCTGAATTTGGACTTCGAGCTTCCTAAACTGTGAGAAAAGAAATGTCTGTTTGTTAAACCCATCCACGTGTCGTATTTGTATTACAGCAGCACTAGTTAACTAAGGAGTTAGTTAAGGAGCTCTGGTGGTGCAGTGCCTAAGGCATTTGACTGCTAGCCAGAAGGTTGGCAGTGCAAACCCACCAGGCACTCCGTGGAAGGAAGATGGGGCAATCTACTTCCGTAGAGATACATTGCTTCAGAAACCCAAAGGGGGTCGCTATGAGTTGGAATCGACCCAATGGCTGTGAGTGTGATTTTTTTTTCAGTTAACTAAGACACCAAGTATGCCATAAATGCATTCTAGCTAAGCAAGCCTTTGTTGTTGTTGTTAGGTGTTGTCGAGTTGGCTCCAACTCATAGCGACCCAATGTAAAACAGAATGAAACACTGCCAGGTCCTGTGCCAGCCTCACAATCCCTGCTATACATGAGCCCATCCTTGTAGCCACGATGTCAATCCATCTCATTGAGGGCCTTCCCCTTTTTCCTGACCCTCCATTTTACCAAGCATGATATCCTTCTCCAGGGAATGGTCCCTTCTGACAACATGACTAAAGTAGTTGAGACGAAGTCTGACCATTCTTGCTTCCAAGGAGTACTCCAGCTGCACTTCTTCTAGAATAGATCTGTTAGTTCTTCTGGCAGTCCATGGTACTTTCAGTATTCTTTGCCAACACGAGTCTTCCTCCAATCCTCTTCTTCATATAGCCCAGCTTCTCAGATTATTTGCTTAGCATACCGATTGAATAAGTATTATGAAAGGATACAATACTGACGTACTCCCTTCCTGATTTCAAACCATGCAGTATTCCCTTGTTCTGTTAGAACAACAGTCTCCTGGTCTATGTACACTTTTCTCATGAGTACAATCAAGTGTTCTGGAATTCCCATTCTTCTCAATGTTATCCACAATTTGTTATGATCCACACAAGCAAATGCTTTTGCATAGTCAATAAAACACAAATAAACATCTCTCTGTTATTCTTTGCTTTCAGCCAAGATCCATCTGACATCAGCAATGATAGCCCTCGTTCCAGGTCGTCTTCTGAAATCAGCTTGTATTTCTGGAAGTTCTCTGTCAATATACTGCTGCAACCATTTTGGAATTATCTTCAGCAAGATTTTACTTGCATGTGTTATTAATGATATTGTTCAATAACTTCCACATTCTGTGGGATCACCTTTCTTTGGGATGGGTACAAATATGGATCTCTTACAGTCAGTTGGCAAGGTAGCTATCTCCCAATTTTCTTGGCATAGATGAGTGAGTTCTTACCCAAAATGTTAAGCTGTCACTTCCTTTTGGCTTATATATATTTCCTCCATCTAGGACTGAGCAGCACCTGGCACATAGTAGATGCTCAATGAGCATTTATTGTTCCAAAGCAGAGACACTTCTACAGGATCGGGGCAGTCTATTTACATATTTGTGCTAATCCAAAATGAGACCCAGAGCGTGTATTTTCTGACAGGAGACAACGTGGGATTTAGTTAGCCACTCAAGAGCTCTGTACCTGTGGGAAAGCCAAATAACCTTGATGAGATTCAGTTTGGTTTTCTATTTAGAAAAAGAAGTCACCCAAATTTTCTCACAGGATATAGAAGCACTGGAAGCACTCTGCAAACTGAAAAGTACTATATGACTAAAATATGGTATATTCCTCTATATGTGGTTGTTAGTCACTGTGGAGTTGATTCCAATTCATGGCAACCCCATGTGCGCAGAGTAGCAATTCTCCACAGGGCTTTCAAGGCTGTGACTTTTCAGAAGCTGATCACCAGCCCTGTCTTCCAAGGCACCTCTGGGTGAGTTTGAACCTCCAACCTTTGGCTAGTAGTCAAACCCTTAACTGTTTGTACCACCCAGGGACTCCACCCACCCATCCATCCATCCATCCATCCAACCAACCAACCAACCATATAGTGGAATACTACTCAGCCATAAAAAGGAATGAAGTACTGAAATATGCTACGACATGGATAGATCCTGAAACAGTATGCTGAGTGAAAGAAGCCAGTCACAAAAGTCCGCACATTGTATGATTCCATTTATATGAAATGTTCAGAAAAGGAAAATCCAGAGACAGAAAGCAGATTAGTGGTTGCTTAAGCCACTCCTCGGAAGGAAGATGGGGCAATCTACTTTTGTAGTGATACTGCCTTGGAAACCCAAGGAGGGGTCATTATGATGGCACATAACAACAACAACAACAGGGCTGGAGGGGGGAGGGAAGGAGCTCTGGTGGTAGAGTGGTTAAGGCATTGGGCTGCTAGCCAAAAGTCGGTGGTTCAAACCCACCAGCCACTCTACAGAAGAAACATGAGCCAGTTTGCAACCATAAAGATTTACAGCCTTGGAAACTCAAGGAGGGTCTCTACGAGTTAGAATCAACTGGATGGTAGTGAGTTTGGTGTTTTGGGTGGGCTGGGGGGAGGGGAGAATGGGGAATGACCCCTTAATGGGTTTCCTGTGGGGTGATGAAAATATTCTGAAACTAAACTGTGGTAATGGTTGCATAATATTGTGATGGTAGTAAATGCCACTCCGCTGTGCACTTCAGAATGGTAAATTTCATGTTATGTATATTTACCACAATAAAAAAAGTGCTATGTGATGGCTAATTTGTCTGAGAAGTTATTGATTCTTACATTCCACAAGCAGCCCCCAATCGTTCTTAGGCACTTAGAGAACTTACAAAGAGTTAGTGCATCCCAACTAAGGCCACAAGCAGAGGTAGGGGTTGGGGGAGGGGAGAGAAGGAGGAGCATTACAGGCCATCTGAAAAGCTTCCCTTCTGAACGGTATTTGTTTCGTAGATTGCTAGTTGTTCACCCTGTTTTTATTTAACTGAAAGGAGGCTTTGAAGTGGGAGCCACCTCTGAGCAGAGCTTGGGGTTCCTGCCTAGGTTGGTAAAGTTCAGACTTGTCTAGATTTGTTTCTAGCCAGGGGTTACTTTTTCTGGTGGAAAAGGCTGTAGTTTTGGCTACTGGAGAGGAAGAGCAGGAATGACTTGGGGGACAAGGAATGAGTTTCCCCAGGACTTGGAGTGAAAAGAAGCTGTCTGTTTCGGCCTGCATGGTTTGGTTAGATCTTTTTCTTTCTCATGGTTACTGCTTTCATTTTATTATTAATGTGGGTTGCACTGCAGACCAAATTCACTTCGATGAAGAACATCTTTAAGTAAATACATCAATGAATGAAAGTTAAAAGTACTGGGCTAGGTCCTAGCCATGCCCTGAAGAGCTGATATTTATTCCCTCGAGGAAAATCTGGACTACTTGAGAGTCCTTCCAAACCAGCATGAAATCCACTTGTAGTTGAGTTTGCATATTTAGTAAAACTGCTTTCCTGGTTTCAGTGTGTTCTACAACCCCAGTTATGGACGAGTCACAATTTGTTTACGCTGAGGGTATCCACAAGTTAATAAAATGGAAAAGCGACTGAAGTGGGCACAGTTCCACTGGTTTCTACAGCTGCTTAAAGCCAACAATGTCAACGTGGTTTACAAACAGCAGCCAGGAAGGCCTAACACCCTATACGATGATCATTGCAATGATGGCTCCTATCGTCACCCTATGTAATTTTATGGGAATCAAGAGTCTAGACAAATAATAAGTCCCAGCCCCTTTTATCTGCCTAGTTCCCAGCACACTCCTGAGGTGTCTAAGGCACTTCTCATCCTAACCTTTTAAAGAAGAGTGCAACAATAACAACAGTAATGACAAGTTCCCAATCTGCACAGTTCCCTTCATTAAAACAGCCCTGGGAGCTTCAAAAACACTCATTAATGGAATCTGACAAAGGCTGGAAGGTGGGAGGACTCTCCCGTCTCCAGTTTTCTGGTGGCTAAACGGAGACTGAGTCCCAAAGAGGCGTGGGTCAGTCTCTTCAAGGAGGCTTGAGGGGGCAGGGGCTCTGGAGGAGCCTTCCATTAACCCATTGCCATGAGTGGATTCTGACTCTTACCCACCTTATATGAAGTGTGGAACTACCCCATAGGGTTTCCAAGGCTGTAAATCTTTATGGAAGCAGATCTCTAGGTCTTTCTCTCTGCTGGTGGGTTCAAACAGCTGCCCTTTGGGTTAGCAGCCGAGCACTTAACCACTGTGCCACCACAGCTCCTCAAGGGGTCCCCTAGGTTACCATTACTCCATGTGTCCTACAATCTGTATCCACTCCCTTGCTGTGTGCTGTTAGCAAGTCACTTCCTTTCTCTAGGTTTTTCTCATGTGCGGCAGGTGGGTTACTCCAAGTCTCCAAGATCCCCCTGGCCAACCTTGGCTTTGCCCCACCGCCTGGCAGATGGGAGGGTTCCCCTGCCTCAGGGTTCGCTTACACTTGTAGCAGAACCGGGTGTGCATGTGAGGGGAGTGTTGGGGTGCTGGATATGGGAGGAAACTCCCTGCCAAGGTCCGGAACAACGCAGTGTTTCCTTCTTCAGCAACATTTGATGGGAAGCAGGTCTGGGGCGGTCAGGTGAGGCTCTAGGGCCAGCTCCGAG
>NW_006921874.1:2039857-2045119 GCF_000298275.1 Orycteropus afer afer
GAGCGGAGCCGCGTCGGGCCGCCCAACCGCGCAGCCAGCCCTCGTCGCCGCGTCCACACCCTCGCGCCCCCCGGCGCTACCACCTTCCCCTCCGCCCCGCGCCCCTGCCGACTGGCAGCCAGCTCTCCCAGTCCGCTGACCCGCGGAATCTCTGGTCTCCGGCTCGCGCCTTCGCGCCACCGTCCGCACCTTTTCCTCCTCGCGTAGCCGGGCGCCCGGTCCTGGGGACCGTTGCCTGACGCGCAAGGCCCAGCTCCACTTTTCGCCCGGTGCCGCCTCCTCCTGCTGCTCTTCTCTTCTTCAAACTCCCAACTCCAACTCCTTCGCCCGCTCGTGAGTCCCTGCCCCGGCGCCCCGCGCCTGCCGCGCCGCGTTCCGGCCCATCCCAAAGCAGGGAGCGCGCCCGTCCGGCTCGCACCATGGCACGGCTCGGCTTGCCCGCGCTGCTCTGCACCCTGGCCGCGCTCAGCGCCGCGCTGCTGGCCGCCGAGCACAAGTCGAAAAGTTGTTCAGAAGTGCTCCGTCTCTACGTGTCCAAAGGTTTCAACAAGAATGATGCCCCTGCCTACGAGATCAACGGTAGGTGAGAGCCCTGGGAGGCAAGCGAGAGACGGGCCCTGGAAAGGGGCCGTGGGCCCCGCCGCCCCCCATGCCGGCCGCAGGTAGCCGCGAGGGAGCAATGGGCCGGCGACAACCAGAGGGAGCCAGCCCGAAGCTGAGTGCCCCTACCAGGCACTGTGGCCCCCACAATCCGGGGCGCTGAGCGTGGAGGGACGCCTCACAGTTGCCCAGTGTCACTCCGGCGCGCTGCCTCCACTCCTCCCTCCCCGGGGCGCTCGCCGCGGTCCCGAGAAGCTCCGAAGGACTCTGGCACTCCGTGTGGGTCACCGGCTCCCTCGCCTTTTCCGGGTTGAACTTCTTAATTGGGTTCCCCGCTTTGTTGTGTGGGTGACGAGAGGCCAAGTGCGGGCTAAGGAGTCTACAGTGGGGGGAAAAATACCCCCCTAGAGCTTGCCAGCTTCGAGGGGGGAGGGACAAAACGTGGAACTTGAATTGATGTTCTTTTAAAACCTTCTCCCTGCCTTGCTTCCACTGACACGGATTAAGAGTCTTAAGTAGCTGCAGTGGCTTTAGAAGGCGTTCTTTTTACAAAGCAAATTATGTCCCTACTCCTACCCACCCTTCCAGACCCCGACTTTTGGCAACTCTCCTGCTTTCCGGAAGGTGTCGGGCGAAAAAGGCACCTTCCCTTTCTGGCTCATTCTCACCTCACTTTAAGGGTTAATTGCACTTCCAGTTAGAGACCTTTGAAAGGACTTATTACAAGAAACCCGAATTTGGATTTGGAGATGGTTATGAGAAGGGAGATGCATTTGCCAGTGAAAAAGTTCTCCGGATTTTGGCGCTGGGGGCGGGGGGTGGTGCGTGGGGTATTTGGGAAAGTCGTCTCAGATGGAGCGTCCCCCCCCCCCCGCGAGGCCGGTGGCGGTGGTAGGATCGGTGCCCTCTGTGCAGCTCTTAACTCACAGTGGCCAACTGTTGCGCGCAGCCCTGCGAGGCCGTGCTGGGCCGCCGGCGGCACAGGTAGCTTGTTCGCCCTGGAGGTTCAGAAAGCTCCACCAACCTAGCTGGCCGGAGGCCAGCCTAAACTAACGGCAGAGGGAGCGCTTGGAGCCCCAGGGCCCGAGCCTCCCTTCGGAACCTTTCATGGAAGTGAGACTCCCTGGGCTGGGTGCTCGGGTGGGGCGGGCAGGGGGCGGGCAGCCAGCAGAGGAAATACTGTAATTTCAACCAGGCGCTTCCAAAGGCGCGCGAAGACTTGGGGGTCATTTTTTGGAAGGGCTATTAATACCTTTGGAGATTAAGTGCAGTCATCAATTACAAGTAAATTACAAAGGTAATTGAGGGAAGTTGCTGGTTGCTTTCGGAGCGTAACCGTCCTCTGTCTAGAAATAGAACCTAAGAAACTGTTGGAGCCGCCCAAACGTCCTCGGCACCTTGGCAGTTATCAAATAACTCCTACACTCCTGATTAGAGACTCTTTGCCCTTGAGCTGCCTGTCTTTTTGGGAGCTTAAGTATGTCCTGATTTTATTGGTTGGAGATCCTTGAAAAGCCCTCTTTCTTTTCCTCTCCCTCCCACTCCTCCAGAAAAAGTGAAGTGAACCAGCAGCTACTGAAGCTTGGGGGCTTGGCAGGTCAGACTTGGGGTCTTTGTGCCCTGCACGGTCTGAGCCTGGGCGCAGTTGAGATTATTGGCGTGAAGGTTACAGTTGTCATTCCCACATTTTGAAGGGGTCGAGGCAGCGACGCACTTCATGGGAGTGTGACAGGTTTTCATCTTCTCCTCCTGCAAACAATATGTGCCTTTGACACGGACTGGCGGCATTCAGGGAGTGGGTCGTGCAGTTGCCCTCCCCACTTTCTTTAAGTGTGCTGTGTGCGGTGACTTGCAGTGGCAGGGCGTCTTCCTTGGCCAACCTTTTCAGGAAAAAGGAAACTTGAAGACAGCTCAGGGCTTCTGGGCTGGGTGCTCCCTGTGCTGGTGGTTGCCCCCAGAAAACACCTGAGGAATATTCGTGCCTACACATCTCTCTGGGCATTGTCCCCCCAAAAATAGGGGAGTTATTAGTGGCCAGCAGCAGGAAATGGAAGCTAATGTGCTCACACCCAAAACGTTTTATTCTTTTTGTCTTGTCCTTCATCTCCCTCCCAGGGCTGCCGCTTTTATTTCCCCTTTTGAATGACCTACTGGACTGCATTCTCCTGAGGAACAAAGGAAGTGCCTTTTTAGCTGGAATCCTTGGAAGACCACCAAGGACTTTAGCTCATGCAGTGCAATTTCGCACCACTTTCAACAATAACAAAAATGCATGACTGAATGGCTCAAAAATGTGGAGTGTTAGAGGCATTCATTTGAGTCTAGGACACTGTCACAACACAGACAGACCCAAGTAAATACCTTTAGATGGCCAGTATAGAAATAGGGGTAATCTTTACCACTGCCCTGGCCTCTCCACATGCATACATTAGCCTCGTCTTCCCTGGACTACACTCAGGAGCTGTTTGATCATTTTTTTGAGGGGGGGGGGCTGTAGTGACTTATTTTCATCCTGCATCTGAAAGAATTAATCGCTAAGCACTTTCTCTGGGGGCACATAGATATTTCTTAATGCAAACGACCATGATTGTTTTCAAGGCAAAGGGTCACCATGTCTGGGTGGCTAGTTCATTGAACCCTAGGCATAGCCCAAGTTGAAGGTTTTACTCCAGACGGCCTTGCACTTGCCTTTTAGAGGTTTGAACAGGCTTCAAGAATACTCCATGTTCTGAAGGAGTCTCAGTCTTTATAGAACATAATTAAGATAATTTGATGTGCTCTCAAAGGTGTCGGGAGTACAGCA
Source organism: Orycteropus afer afer (assembly GCF_000298275.1). Taxonomy (NCBI): domain Eukaryota; kingdom Metazoa; phylum Chordata; class Mammalia; order Tubulidentata; family Orycteropodidae; genus Orycteropus; species Orycteropus afer. Next base: position 2,043,261 of record NW_006921874.1, read on the forward strand.
TGTTTGACAGGGCCCCAAGCAAGGTCCTATGTTACCAATCCGCTTGACCCCGTACTTCTCAAATAACAGGGAGCCCAGATGCCCTGATCAAAAGTCATTGTTAACACAAAAGGTATATTTCTGTTCAGAATTCAATGGGCATATCTTTTTGGAGCACCTACTATGTGCATTGTTTTGGGCTTGCACCACTGAAGGCAGGAAGAAGGTAGGTGGGGCCTCAGCTACTAGGACCTTTTGGGAGTAGTAGGGAGATAAGCCATGCACACATGTAACTGGAATACAATGTGGTCTGTGATAAGAGCCACAGTAGTAAAGACAAGAACAAGGAATGTCCAGTGAGTTCCAAGGAAGATGAGATTTGAGACTGGAGTATTAACAAAACCATGCTAGTTCATTAGTAAAAATTAATGTTAATGATAAGAAATTTAAAAATCTAAATTTAAAAATGTAATTTTGTGTTTTCCTCCATAAAGGCAGAGGATAAATGATATGCAGTTGACACTTGATTCCTTGTCTCTCTTTGCTGAAATTGTGACTACAGGTGAGGCTGTTGGTTAGAAACTTCCTTGAGCTTGCCAAAGGTCCCCTTCACTGTGACACTGAATGATGCCAAGAAGAACTTTGTGTCACTAGTTGTGATTTTTGGAGTTTTTTGTTTCTTGTTCCCATTACTATTCATGAGTGTTCCACCTGTGAGCATGTACACACACATACACATACACACAGAGACAGGTATATCTTACTGGAATCTGGGAATTGCGTGAGCTGTGTTAGGATTACGTGGAAAAAAAACATGCTTGTGTTGAGGAGGTAGCAACACTTTTTATTCTGATATGGAGTTTATTATTATATTTCAGGCACAGCATTTGTCTTCTAGATTTGTGCATGTGGTTTTTATGGGACTTTGCAGAACTGCATTTTAAAAAATTTTTTATTGTGATTTGGGTGAAAGTTTACAGAGCTAATTCATTTTCCATACAGCGGTTCATACATATTTTGTCTCATGACATTAATTGCAATTTCCCACAGTGGATCAGCTCTCTTCCCACTTCTTCCCTGTAGCTACCTCTTCCCTGCATTTTTTACACACTGAAGGTTTGTGACAACTCTGTATCAAGCAAGTTTATCAGCCATTTTTTTCCAAAAGCATGTGTTCACTTTGTGTCTCTGTGCCACCTTTTGGTAATTCAGACTTTTTCATCACGCTCTTGCACACTTACTAGACTACAGTGTAGTGTAAACACAACATTTATATACACTGGGAAACCAAGAAATTCACGTGACTCACTTCATTGCTGTGGTCTGCAACAAAACCCGCAATATCTCCGAGGTATACCTGTGTTTCCTTCCCCACCATAAGCAGATGGCGTTGCGTTTTGGAATGTACTTGGGATCTATTGGACTCGACATTGTGGTTCCCTGTGTTTCGCTTGAGGGGAGAAGAGTCTTACTGAGCTACCGAGCCTGTGACTCTCGAGATAATCCCACATAGTACAGGCACCATCTCCAGTGAAAGTCCTGGCTTCTAAAGCTCAATGGCTGGTTAGAGCACACAGACAAAATATTTGATTCGGCATAATTACTATTTTCCTTTTCTATTTCATTCACCTTGGGTTGCATGCAATTTCAGGATTAACTGGAGACCAGACTGAGGAATAAAAAAGGAAGGTTTTCCTGTTGGCTTTACAAGGGCACCAACATCGCTGTTAATCTAAGATGCTTGGAAGTGAGTTAGTCTCTCTGGCTCCCCAGTAACATGAACTATTTTTGCTCTGAGGTGGTTCCTGCAAAGAATGTGTTCTGGCCTCATGACAAGAGCTCTAGACTGCTTTTCCCAGAGCTCTGGTGGCGTAGTGCCT
>NW_006921874.1:2045298-2047242 GCF_000298275.1 Orycteropus afer afer
TTGAACCACCAGCCTTCTGGTTAGCAGTCAAGTGCCTTAGGCACTACCAAAGAAACCAAACTCACCGCTGTTGAGTCAGACTTATAGCGACCCCTCCTTGGGTTTCCGAGACAGATCATTACAGAAGTAGATTGCCCAACCTTCCTTCCGGGGGATGGCTGGTGGGTTTGAACCCCCAGCCTTCTGGTTGGCACTCAAGTACCTTAGGCACTACGCTACCAGAGCTCCTTCTGTAGTGTGACCACCTTGGAAACCCAAGGAGGGGCTGCCGTGAGTTGGATCTGACTCGACGGCAGTTAGAGTTTTAGCCCTATACCAAAGACTTTGCGTGATTCTCATTTAAAGCCCACAGCCACCATAACCTATGGCTGTAGAGTCAATTCCAACTCATGGTGACCCCGTTTGTGACAGAGCAGAACAGCTGGTACAGTGGTGAAGCAGTCAGCTGCTAACTGAAAGGGTGGTGATTCCAAGTCACCAGCTGCTCTGCGGGAGAAAGATGTGGCACTCCGCTTCCATAAAGAAACCCTGTGTGGGGTGCTTCAGCCCTGTCCTGTGGCAGAGCTGAGGCAGCATCGACCCAGTGACACACCACAACAGTCTTTGCACAAGCAGATCACCCGGGCCTTTCTTCCACAGCACCCCTGGGGGGGGGGGTTGGAACTACCAACCTTTCTCCTAGCGTCCAGTCACTAACCACTTGTGCTGCCCAGGGACTAACAACAACAATAACCATAGAAGGTTAGACTTATCATCATCTCCATTTTCCAGACAGGGAATCTCAGATTCAAAGGAATTAAGAAATGTATTCATAGTCTCACAGCTAGTGAGTGGCAGAGTGTGACTGGACCATGGGTCTTGTCTGACCTAGAGCCTACTCTTTAACCACTGTGCTGTGTTATATAGACAGCAAGACAAGAAAGTACCTTTTCAGCCCCCATAGTGGGTTAGTTTTCGAAATATAAGTTTTAGGAGGGCCTTCAACTAATGAGTACAAGCCCATGAGAACAGCCCTATTCTCACGCTGTCTAGAGCGGATGCAGTCAAGTTCTTTGCAGACCTAGTGTTATGCTTGGTCATAGACCCTATACTGTTAGAGCTGGAAAGAATAGAAATTCTATCTCCTGGGCCATTGCAAAGCAGTGAGAGTTTCTGAGGAGGGGAATGCCACGGGTTAAGGTGTTTTAGGAAGGTAACGATGTTGGTCAGTCAAGAGATGGAGGCAGGAAGGAAGAGCTGTGAGGAAGTGGTTTTAAATACCTCTTAACTGTTCTTGTTGCCTGCCTGTGTTCTGTTGCCCTCTCAGTCCATTCTGAACACGGCCAGCTTCTAGATTCATTGGCTCCAGGCCTCTCCAGTTGTACTTTCACTGAGAGTTCTCAACACCCCAGCATTATTTGCCCTCTTCCTCTTAATATCCTGCTTGGACCAGATCCATGCTCTTCGGTATGCAACTGCCTTCTGTATCATAGTTCCTTGTGTGAGTGGGCACGTTTGTCTTCCTCAACTGTAAGCAGCCTAAGGGCAGAGATGGCGGCTCCTGGAGTTTTGTGTATCTAGCAGTCCCAAGTGCAGTAGGTCAATGTAATATTCTTTAAACAAATGGGTGGATGACATAGGTAATTTGATCGCTTTCTCTGTGAGGATACCAGCACTATAACGGATGTGATTATACAGCATTGATGTTAGATTGTCGTCCTATGGTCTATTGATCTTCATGAAATCTTCTGGATCTAAATAAACATTTGGAAGTGAAATGAATGTAGAGTAACTCTCTATGATATGTTGGTATAATGTGGGGAATGTTTTTATTCTTTTGTAAGACCACTTGTCATTATCACTTCATTAATAACAAAGTACTATTAGGAGCTCTGGTAGCATAGTGCCTAAGGCACTTGACTGCTAACCAGAAGGCTGGCGGTTCAAACCCACCAGCCACTCCTC
>NW_006921874.1:2047342-2051656 GCF_000298275.1 Orycteropus afer afer
GAAACCCAAGGAGGGGTCGCTATGAGTCGGGGCCGACTCGATGGCACATAACAACAACAACATGGGAATTCTTCAGAAAGATTTAGAATTCTGTTTTTTTTCACCTGCTTTTACATAGACTTCCTTAAGGAACAATCGAGACTGTTGTGATTAGGCAATTTAGAGTAGAGTTGAATTCACCACAGTCAATTCATAATGTAGAGTCAGTTCAGTGTACTTCAGTTACCTTTTAAAAAATGAAATCTTAATTTTATTGTCTTTATAAAGCAGAAGAACACATGCTGGAGGCTATCAGAATATTTTATATAAGCGGACACCCTAAAATGCCAACAGGTAAGATCTAGCATTTTCAATTACACTTGGTTAAACATCTGTTGCTTACTATGGAGAACATGAAAGTGCAGAAAATTCACGAAGCGATTCCGTCCTGGAGGTAATTTGAAATACTATATTTAAGTTCTGATGTATTTAATTCAGCAATCTGGTGGGAGAGAAAAAATCAAAGAGATCCATCAGCCAGGTATTCAACTTTGGAAAAAGAAACTCTTACAAATGTTAGAAATTAGGGGAAAAAATGAATGGGAGAGTTAAAAAAGTCAATAACCTCCAGGAAGCCTGGAAACTATGTAAAAACATCTTATTGGAAGCCCAGATAAATGTGTGCCAGACATCAAAAAGATCAGCTGCTTGGGGGAAGAAAAAAGGACCCGGCATGACTAACTGGCAGAGTCAAAGGAGCTGCTATCGGGAAAAAGGCATTGTGCACACAAAGTGGAAAGCGTTTAAGCCAGGAGTTGAGGGATGTCCCTGAGGTATGGCAGGTACAAGCTAGGGATGAAGTGGGATGAAAGAGAATGGAAGGTGAACTTTGCAAGATTTGAAAGAAGGTCTGTGATGACAGTGGTAAAAAGAGTAGGCTAAGTGAGTCCAGTCTATCAGACAAAAAGCAATATGGCTTCTTTAAAGGGAAATTATGCCTAGTTTGTCTTCCAGAGTTCCTTGAGAGAAAGGAAGCATGAGGATACTGGGAAATAGATACACAGAGTTTTGTTGTTTTTAGGTACCGTGTAGTCGGCTCCTACTCACAGTGACCCCCGTGTACAACAGAACGAAACACTTCCCGGTCCTGTGCCAGCCTCACAATCCTTGCTATACCTGAGCCCATCGTTGCAGCCACTGTGCCGGTCGAGCTTGTTGAGGGCCTTCTGATTTTTTGCTGACCCTCCACTTCACCAAGCATTATACCCTTCTCCAGGGACTGATCCCTTCTGACAACATGACCAAAGTAGATGACACCAAGTCTGGCCATTCTCACTTCCAAGGAGCATTCTGGCTGCATTTCTTCCAGGACAGATTTATTCATTCTTTAGGCAGCCCATGGTACTTTTTAGTATTTTTTGCCAACACAATTCAAAGACATCAACTTTTTTCCAGTCTTCCTTATTCATTGTCCAGCTTTCACACGCATATGAGGCGATTGAAAAGACCATGGCTTGGGCCAGGTGCACCTTACTTTTCAGAGTCACATCTCTGCTCCTTAACACTTTAAAGAGGTCTTTTGCAATGGCTTTGCCCAGTGCAGTACAGCATCTGATTGCTTGACTGCTGCTTCCTTGGGTGTTGATTGTGGATCCAGGTAAAATGAAATCCCTGATAACCTCAATCTTTTCTCCATTTATTGTGGTGTTGGTTATTGGTCCAGTTGTGAGGAATTTCATTTTCTTTATGTTGAGCTGTAATCCATACTGAAGACTGTAGTCTTTGATCTTCATCAGTAAGTGCTTCAAGTCATCTTCACTTTTAAGCAATGTTGTGTCATCTGCATATAGCAGGTTATTAATGAGTCTTCCTCCAATCCTGATGCTGCCGCCTTCTTCATAGAGTCCAGCTTTTGGGATTATTTGCTCAGCATACAGATTGAATAAGTATGGTGAAAGGATTTAAAACCATGTAGTATCCCCTTGTTCTGTTTGAATGACAGTGACTAGGGAGCTCTGGTAGCATAGTGCCTAAGGCACTTGACTGCTAACCAGAAGGCTGGTGGTTCAAACCCACCAGCCACTCCTCAGAAGGAAGATGGGGCAATCTACTTCCATAGTGATACTGCCTCGGAAACCCAAGGAGGGGTCACTATAAGTCGGGTCCGACTCCACGGCACATAACAACAACAGGTCTAGGTACAGGTTCCTCGTGAACACAATTAAGTGTTCTAGGATTCTCATTCTTTGAAATGTTATCCATAATTTGTTATAATCCCCTGAGTTGACTGCCTTTGCATAGTTAATAAAACACAGGTTAAAGATCTTTCTGGTATTCTTTGCTCTCAGCCAAGATCCGTCTGACATCAGCAATGGTATCCCTCATTTCACGTCCTCTTCTGAATCCAGCTTGAGTTTCTGGAAGTTCCCTGTCAATATACTGCTGCAACCATTTTTAAATTATTTTCAGCAGAATTTTACTTACATGTGATATTAATGATACTGTTCAATAATTTCCACATTCCACACAGAGTTTGGGGTTTCAGGAACTAATGCAATGGGCTTCCAAGGCAAAGAATACTCAGACAAGGATTTACCTTGGGATAGGGGGAATTTGTGGTTCATTGAGGATAGAAAAATTATTGAGGGGAAACACTATGTTCTTAGATGGACTACTTTATACTGTAGGAACATGGTTTCTTGGAAAGAGAAATTCTAGCCTAGCTCTGTGGCAGATTAGTTGTCTGATACCTTTGGTGAAATTCTTCCCTCTTTGGGCCTCAATTTTCTCATCTGAAAAATGGGGATGGGAGTATATGTTAGGATGCTGGACTAGATCAGTGGTTCTTAACCCGTGCTACACATCTGAACCACCTGAGGAGCTCTTGAAAATACAACAGTGCTTGGGCATCACCCCAGACCAATTCAGTCATACTTTCTGGAGGCAGGGCCAGGGGATGGTTTATTTTCAAAGCACACAAGTGGTTCTAATGAGCAGCCATAGTTGAAAACCATGGCCCTAGATAATCTCTGTGTTCTCTTCCAACCCTGAGATCCTATGATTCACAGTTTCCCAATGAAATGTACCACATAGTCTTGTCTCAAATGAGAGTTCTCACGTAGACTCAGTGCATGCTTATGTTAATGTTGGCTAACTTGGATTTCAGTGGAAGGTCTGTTAAACTTGGGAAAATATAATATTTTCAAAACCAAGACGCCAGTGTAAGCCTTAACCAATGACACTTTGCTGCGGGCAGAGACATAACATGAGGACTTTGATAGTATTGGAGAGAGTTAGAAAGGAATCCAGCTTTGCTGTCATTTATTGAATAAGTGCCAGTGTTGTGGGTGATATTTCTTCCCTTTCTGTTTATTGGTGAAAAACAGCAAAAAACAAAAAACCTCTTTATCCTTTACTTTAATGTCCTTGTTGCCATGTGTTTATTCTCTTCAAGTATCTTATCAAGAAATAGAAGTACAGTAAATCCCTAGGCCTGTGGCCTGCACCACCATGCCTAACACAGCTGGGAATGTGGAAGTAAGCAGGAAAGCTAACAGATGGAAACAGCTGTCAGAAAACCCATGCATTCTCCTTAGAGGAAAGGCCTTCAGAAATTTATCATCGGTCATCATTGATTGGTCATCATTGATTGAGTAGCTCCGATAGCCAGAGCACTGTGCTAGGAACTGGGGATTCAAAGGAATTGATAGCAGGAATCACACTTCTGAGGAGCTTACATTCTAATTAGGTAGACAGGGTTTATAGCTGAGAAGATAAAATGTTTTGGTTATCTAGTGTCCCAGGCCAGACTGGCCTGATTAGAAGTATCAGGAGGTGCTGGTTGGGGGTCGGGGGCAGGCAGGGGGGAATACTCTTAGAGGCAGGCAAGCCTTGGTATCTGAGAGAAACGAGAGGTGACAGTGTGACACAGAGGGTGTAAGGAGGCCAGAAGTGAACCGTAGATCTATAGCCTGCTGTACTTGGCCGGTTTGAGACCTGTTAACCAGTTGTTGTCAAGTTGTCCCCAACTCATGGCAACTCTGTGTGTGTCAGAGTAAAATCGTGCTCCGTAGGGTTTTCAGTGCCTGTTTTTTTCAGAAGCACATTGCTAGGCCTTTCTTGTGAGGGGCCTGTGGGTGGGTTTGCACTTCCAACCTCGCCATTAGCAGCTGTTTGCATCACCCAGGGACTCCTTGAGACCATGTAGGTTAGATTTAATGCTCTGAGGTCCCTTAGTAACCTTCGAGGGTGCTAGTCTATTTCAGGGACCTAAGTGTTAAATGGAGCCCTGGTGGCATGGTGGTTAAGCTCTTGGCTGCTAACCTAAAGGTGGGC
>NW_006921874.1:2051771-2073520 GCF_000298275.1 Orycteropus afer afer
CGAGTCGGATCTGACTCACAGTGACCCCTCCTTGGGTTTCCAACACAGTATCACTACGGAAGTAGGTTGCCCAATCTTCCTTCCAAGGAGCGGATGGTAGGTTTGAACTGCCAGCCTGCTGGTTAAGATTACAGCCTAGGAAAACCCTGTGGTGCGGTTCTTCTCTGTCACATGGGGTTGCTGTGAGGCAGAATAGATTCAATGACACCCAACAGTAACAAACATTAATTAATTTGTTTTCGGTATATTTTGATTTAAAGGAAAGTGTACTGTGGGTATTTTTTTTTCTTTCCAAATAACGCACCAACACCTGTAACACTCAGAAATGATAAAATGAAGTAAAATAGTGCTGGCATAGTGTGTGCATTATTTGTGTAAAAATACAGTATTTTTGAAAGTGTCTGCTTGGAAATATTTGAAATAAAAAACCTCAGGCCTGAAAAAGGGGAGAGTTCAGTTAACACCTATTCTTCTAAGAGGGCTGGTCAATGCAGAATCATTCTCTGTCCCTTTGTCTTGTTTTTCACATAGCAAGGTAAGAGACTATATATTAATTCCCGGGCTTATTTACTTCAGAGCTTTATGGGCCATAATACTGTTCTCTGTGGGTACCTTCTCTTCTAAGCCCTTTGAAACATTCAAGTTCATCTTAGATTGTGTCCCCATTACTGTACAGCTTGTGGTGTTTAGCTTGGGAAACTGACATTCTGACCTGAAGTCACAAGAGGCCAGAGAGTTAGTTCCTAGTTAGAGGGGACAGGCTTAAATATTTGAATATTGGTTTACTTTTTAAACATTCACCAATTTAAGTAAATGTATAATCATAAGAAACCCTGGGAGTTTAGGATCTTGTCCTGTTGTCACAAGTCGATTCTGACTCAGGTGACTCCATGTGTTGTTACAGGGCACAGCTGAGCTCCATAGAGTTTTCTCGGCCCTGGTGGCATAATGATTAAGCCTTTGGCTGCTAACTGAAAGGTGGAGATTTAAACCTACTAGCGTCTCAGTAGGAGAAAAGCCCCGGTGACCTGCTCTTAAAAGATTACGGCGTAGGAAACCTTATGAAGCAGTTCTGCTCTGTCCTATGGGGTCCCTATGAGTAGGGATCAACTTGATGGCACAAAACAACGATCTTGTTAGAAGCAGATTGTCAGGCCTCTCTTCCTCAGTGCCTCTGGGTAGGTTTGAACTGTCAATCTTTCTGTTAGCAGCTCAGCTCAGATCGTTGGTGCCATCCACGATGCTGTCTTAAGAATGAGGGCACTTGTGATGGGCCTTGTGTCTGACCATGTTGCTATTTGAACCTTAAAGGAAGTCCTTGCCCTGATTCTGCCCCATCTAAAACACCACATATCCCCAGCTCCTGTCACACTCAGTGGCACATGGTAGGTGCTCGGGAAATATTTCTGGATCCCTCCACTCCCCCCAAAAAAGTTCAAGCATGATTTTTTACTTTTGTGTCATTTTAGAAATAAATAGCCCTATCTATCCTCTTTTAACTTAATTAATTTTAGGTTATTTAATTTCTTTTTTAAAGTTCTAATACATCGAGTTCTAGATGACAAGGTAAGAAAGAAATGAATCTTCTTTAAAGTCTACAATGCGATGCTATTTTTTGGCTTGCTGGGAGGTGAGAGCTCAGTATTTCCTGGGATTTTCTGGATTCCTAGGAGGCAAATGCTTGCTGCTGCTGCTGCTTTGGACTGCTTCTCAGTCTGCATTCAGCTCTCACCGTGTGCTTGCAGGGAGAGCTGCTTTTAGGGAGGCTACCTTTGCTCCTGTCGGTGCTTAGGCCTTTCTGCCAGGTGCTCACTTCTTTAGTCTTCCCAGGAAGCTCAGGTAGGGGCCCCAGGCAGGATTGCTCTCTTTGTCTAGCGCAGGGCAAGGTCACCTGGTCTCTGCTTTCTGCTTTATCCCAGCCATTCTTTTCATGCCAGTCCTTTCTTCTCCCAGCTATTTGTCAGTTTGGCTTTCGCAAGCCTCTTAAAGCCAGACTTCTCCCTTCTATGTTGGGCTTCTGTCTCTTTGAGCAGGCTAGAAGTAGTTCCTTTTGGCCTGTAGAGGTTTCCTTAGTTCCCCAAACCCTTGACGTACATCCCAGTAAGCACTGAGCCCCGGAAGAGTTTTTCCTTCAGTTATAGTTTCAATCCCACCACACGGATTGTCTCCGTTGAGTTTTCAGTCTGGTGTTTGGTTTGAGATGAAAACAAAGCACTCTGTCCTAGCAAACTGCAGCGTAAAGCATGTGGTTAACAGTCTGAGTGGGAGTATCATTTTTCTTGGCAGTCACTTCACAGAAAGTCCTGTTTCTTTGGTGCCAGAATAAGCAGTCATTACATTCCTTACAATTTATAGTCAAATTATTATCTACTATTGTTAAAATTGCCTTAATTATAGAATATTTCCCCATGCTAAGATTTAAAAAAAAAAAAGAACAAGACAACTTTTCACTTGTAGGTTTTAGAAATAGACCTTAAAAAAATCGCTCCCTGACCAGGATGTTGGAGACTGTGGGAAGGAATGGTTCTTTGTGTTTATTAGGGTCTTTTTTTCCCCCTCTCTCTTTCCCCACTTCTTTTGCTGAGTGCAGTGGGTTCACATGAAATTGAATTTGAACTAAATGTCCTGAGCTGGCTGGCTGGTTGGTTGGTTGGTTAATATTCTGCCTTGTTGTTTGTCCCCCTTTTGAAACTAACTTTGTTTTCTCCCCTTTCAGGTCCGATGGGCCTGGACCCCCTCTGGGAGGAGTGGCACTCCTGGTGGGAGGTCAATTGATCATTAATCTGTGTGACCATCTTTGAAGACACACTTGTATCTCTCAGGTTGGAGGACAAATGAAGAAATAGCAACCTTCCAAAAAAGGGGACAGGGTCAGTTTTCTTGTGATCTGTACAAAGCTTTAGATGACCACATTGGGTATGTTTCCACTTAGATGTTCTTTCATAATCTCTCCCTTTGGCTCTGTTTTCAAGATATCTCCAAGAAACTGACTACTTCTTACCACCTCCCAACCTGGGCCCAGCCCACATCACTTGTAGCCTGGATCATTGCAGTTGCCTTTAACTAGTCTTCTTGTTCCAGCACTTGCCGCCCACCTCCCTACCCCCAACCTGTTCTTAGCACAGCAGCCAGAATGATCCCATTAAACCTGAAGGAGATATTGTCACTTCTTTGTTTCCCGTGCCAACCGAAGCGAAAGCCAAGCCTATGGGGCCCACATGGTCCTCTCCCCTTGGGCTTCATCTCCTGCCGTTCTCCTCTTCTTCCACCTGCCTCTTAGCCCTGCTGGTTTCTCTGCTGTTCCTGAGCACATCAGGCATGCTCTGGGCCTTTGTGCTTCTTGTTCTCAATGCCAGAACGTTCTGCTCTCAGCAGTCTGGCTTATCCTTAATAGAGAAGCCTTTCCAATTTCTTAAGTTGGAATTAGAAATACCATTTGATTCAGCAATTCCATTACTAGGTATAAGTGAGAGCCAGGACAAGAACAGATATATGCATACCCATATTCATCGCAGTACTATTTACAATAGCAAAAAGATGGAAACAATCTAGGTGTCCATCAACAGAAGAACAGATGAGCAAAGTAGGGTACATACACACAATGGAATACTATGCAACACTAAAGAATAATATAGAGTCTGTAAAACACCACATAATGTGGATCAACTTGGAGGACATTATGCTGAGTGAAATAAGTCAATCACAGAAGGACTAATACTGTATTAGTTCATTATTGTAAAAAGTCAAGGAAAGGTTTATATGTGGAAGCAAACTTTCTTTGTTGGTTACCCAGGGGTGGGAGGGGAGGGAAGGGAAGGGAACACTGCAAAAATAGATAGAAAGATAGATTAGATAGATAGATAAATAGCGTAGCTTTTCCTGAACCCTGTATAAAATAGACCCCCCCCCCACCAAAAAAAAAGCCCACTATGGTCATTGAGTCATTTCTGATTCGTAGCAACCCTATAGGACAGAAAAAGAACTTTCCCACAGGGTTTCCAAGGCCAGAAATCTTCATGGAAGCAGAATGCTTCGTCTTTCTCCATACAGCAGTTGGTGGGTTTGAACTGCCAACTTTTTGTTAGCAGCCAAATGCCTTAACCACTGTGCCACTAGAGCTCCTTAGTAGACCCCCACACATGCATACATATTCTCTCTCCCTGTATCTGTCTGCTTTATTCTTCTAAGCAGTTTTTACCATCTGACCTGAGGGTAGGGACTTGGCCTCTTTTATTCACTGCCTTATAACCAGTGTCTAGGAGCTCTGGTAGCATAGTGCCTAAGGCACTTGAATGCTAACCAGAAGGCTGGCGGTTCAAACTCACCAGCCATTCCTCGGAAGGAAGATTGGGCAATCTGCTTCTGTAGTGATACTGCCTCGGCAACCCAAGGAGGGGTCGCTATGAGTCGGGTACGACTCGACGGCACATAACAACAACAACATAACCAGTGTCTACCACATTGCTTGGCACTTAAAAATGTGTGTTAAACGAGTGCATGAATGAGTACCCTTTGCAGATGGGAAACTCTTGGTTAAGAAAAAGTCTTTCAGAGGGAATCGTGGACTCTTTAGGACTTGTGAATATGAAGCTAGACATTGGAATCCCCATCTATAGAAAGAGGTGCGTTGGCTGAAGAGTCATTCATTCATTCAGCAAATACATACTGAGTGCCTAGTAATTGCCAGCACTGTGCTAGGCACTGGGAATACAGCAGGGAGCAAAATGGACACAGGCCAGGCCTTGTGCTCCCAGAGCTCATGATCCAAACTGTGAGCCAGATATTGACTCAGTGATTCTACAGATCAGTATTTTGTTACAGTTGTGATAACTGCTTCCAAGGAGAAGCCCTTGGTCTTGGTCTTAGGTAGGGTTTGGAGGAGTGGTGATCAGGGATGAAGTGAAGTTTTCTTAAACATTTACATTGAGCCTGGGGGTCTGTTCTCATTTTTAGGAGTAGTGCTATTTACCTGATCACAAGCTCCCTCATAGACACTTGAATGGCCAGTCTGTTTCCGGTCCTGAGACAGATCGTAGAGTACGTGATAGAGTAGTACTGGGAGATGGGCCTAAGTTAGTGAGGCTGACATGGAGCACTTTCTCTGCTTGCGTACCTTGGCCATGCTTTTAGGGTATGGACTTACGTGGGGATCAGATAATGCAAAGTGAATACTCATGTCACATCGCACTGTTGTTCTCTGTCCTCAGGGCGGTCTGAAGAGGAGCCGTAACAGTACTATGAGTACTGAAGGTCTTCAGGTTCTTGTGAAGCGTCAGTGGCCATATAGACCAGGGAAAGACTCATTATTTGAATGGTGGGGCCTCAAAACAAAGCCCTCGTGCCCAGCAGTGACTGTTACAGCAGAACTCTGGGTTAGCAAAGTGCATCAAATGCACTTCCTGACTGGTAACAGGATTCCTTCTCTCTGTTTTGGTCACCTAGTGCCACTCTAACAGAAAATACCACAAATGGGTGACTTTAACAAACAGGACTTTGTTCTCTTACTGTTTGAGAGGCTAGAAGACTGAGGTCAAAGTGCCAGGTTCTAGGGGCTGGGTGAAAGCCCCTCAGCCTTGGTCTTCAGCTCTGCCTTTTGCTCCTGGCCCACTGAAGCTGGAGGCATCTCCTAATTCAGGCAGCTGCTGGCTGCTGAGGCTAACAAGCCCAGGGTCAAGAAGTAATATGGCACAATCAAAAGATTATCCAGCCACACAGCAGGCCACTGGTTTAAGTCCAGAAACAGTCCCCAAATTGGCAGACAACATGGCAGGCCACATTTTAGGTATCTGTCAGAGTAGCACCTCATTCTCTCAGTACCAATTCTGTTGTGGTTACCTGGTGCTGCTCTAATGGAATATACCACAAATGGGATGGCTTGAACAAACAGAATTTATTCTTACAGCTTTGGGAGGCTAGAAGTCCAAGTTCAGTGTGCCAGGCTCTAGGGGCTGGGTGAAAGCCCCTCCACCTTGGGCTTCAGCTCTGCCTTTTGCTCCCAGCCCACTGAAGCTGGAGGCTTTCTTCACTCAGGCAGCTGCTGGCTGCTGAGGCTGACAAACCCAAGGTCAACAAGTAAAAAGGCATAGTCCCGATATTACCAAACCAAATGGCAGTCTATTAAGAGTCCCAAGTCTATTAAGTCTATTAAGAGTCCCAAGATTGGCAAACAATATGACAGGCTGCTAAATGAAGACTCGGCTACGTGCAGGGTCCAAGCATGCCAAAAAGCTCTGAGGCCTTTCTCAAGGCTTTTCCTTATATGCTGGGAGTGGACCACATCCCTAAGGCAGCTACTCAGCTGCTTACAGTAGATTCCACTGGGAGTTGATTACCAGTCTCATCATGGGGAATAACTACATCCAGCTGCCCCTGGAAAATCCCAAACTCAATGCTGTCAAGTTGGATCTGACTCATAGTGACCCCTCCTTGGGTTTCCAAGGTGGTATCACTACAGAAGTAGATTGCCCAACCTTCCTTCTGAGGAGTGGTTGGTGGTTTGAACCGCCAGCCTTCTGGAGCTTAGCAGCCTTAGGCACTATGCCACCAGAGCTCCTCCCAGCTGCCCAGCTACTCAAAACTGGGCCCAATCAAGTTGACACGTAACCTTAACTACCACACCACCCTAAGCCTTCATGAATGGTGACTGTTTGTGTAGGCTTCTGGGAGGAGGAAAGGAGGACCCTGGCCTTGAAGAGTGGGTGCAGAGGCCGGTCAGGGAGATAGGATTGTCAACAAACATAGCTCAAGTGATAAGTGTTCTAGCAGGCATCCTGAAAGGATGGGGATGACCATTTCCTGCTATTCCACGCAGGTCTGAGAACAGGCTTGTCCCCTTTTCAATCATATGGATTTTCCAAATTTTCTGACAACATGGATGAGACAGGGCTCTAGTTTTTGTGAGTTCATTCAGAGATTCAAAGCCCTGAGGAGGAACTCTGAGACAGAAGGGTATCTAGACACCAGCTCTTGTGCCTGATGGTTTTACTCAGAGGTATATCAATAGTTGTTAGATTGTGGTGTTCCTGGTATTTCTGAATTACAAGCAAGTGTTCTTAGTCATCTTTTAAACCAGACCCATCTTGTGACAAAGGGCAGACAACATTGCAGTGGCAAAGGGTTGAAGTCTCACGTTCTTCATTTAACGTCACAAGCTGACCACATTGCGGTAAATGGGTGCATATTTTTGCAAGGGCCAAGTCTTGCTAAAATCTGAAGGGTAAGTTGTTATGGCATATGCTCTTTTTCTTTTTTAATTGTGGTGAAAACATACACAATAACACATTCACCAATTCAGTTTCTACCCGGATAATGTGGTGACCTTGACTGTATTCTCTTTTGTGCACCCAGTCTTGCTGGCCTTTTCCAAATTATTCCACCACCATTAACGTGAACTCAGTGCCCCCTAAGCAAAAATTACTCTTCTCCTCCCTCTCACCCCTGATAACCACTAATGATCTTTGGTTTCTACATATTTGCTTATTTCCTGTAAATGAGATCATGCAGTCCCTGTCCTTTGGTGACTGACTAATCTCACTCAGCATGATGTTTTCAAGGTTCATCATGTTGTGATGCAGCAGGGCTTCATTGCTCTGCTCTTTATGGCTGAGTAATAGTCCATCGTATATAGATATATGCTGTGTTTTACACACCAAACTCATCGCCATTGAGTCTATTCTGACCCATGGCAACCCCCATCGGTTTTCCAAGACTGTAAATCTCTATGGGAACAGACTGCCTCATCTTCCACAGAGAAGCTCGTGGGTTCGAACTGCCGACCTTTTGGTTAGCAGCCAAAGGCCTTAACCAGTACACCACCAAAGCTCCTTTTAAATGTTACACGTTTGAGATTATTACAGTGAAACCTATGAGAGCTGGACCGTCTTTTTTTCCGGGTCTCTCAAGTTTTCCGCCTTTGACAGGATGCAGTCTTACCACTTTTGTATCACTCTCTGTTAGTGAAAAATATTTGAGTTTTCCTTCTCTGACAGGTTTCTGCTTTACACGGGTTCTAGCTTTCACAGGTCTTATTGTATAAGGATAACCTTATCAATTACAAGAATAGAAGTGTTTTGTTTCTTGTTGTCTAATCGTACACATGGTCCCTAGCTATAAAGCACTCTTGATGTGGGTGAAGATTCTGAATCTGTCTAAACTTGGTGTTTTGGGGGCAGTGGTTAATTGGCTCTGCTTTCACTTTTACAGTTCTCAGACACCAAAAACTCAGCCAAAGCAGTGGCCAGCTAGTTGATTCTGACTCATGGTGACCCCATATGGTGCAGAGTAGAACTGTACTCCATACGGCTTGCAGGCTGTTACTTTTTAGATGTAGGTCGCCAGGGTATTTCTTCTGAGAGGTGCCTCCAGTTGGGTTTGAACTGTTAACCTTTCAGTTAGTAGCCTAGCACTTAACCATTTGCACCACCCAGGGACTGCAGTCTCAGACACATGGAGATCATTTTTACCAGTAATCTCCTAGTATTTCTCTTGGCATCCTGAGATTTTCTTGATTGCTTCTGAGCTCCAAAATGCAGTGTAGTACGTACAGATTCTGGGGTAATGGAAGCTGGGGTGAAGCTTGTTGGTCTCCACTGAGTGTGTCATAAAAGGGTTTGCTAAACAAATGAATGGTGTAAATATGATATCAGGAGATGGTTAACAGCTATTCTAGGGAAGCAACTTTCCAAACACCTCGGGATCAACCATCTTAATTGCAACCGCTGTGTTAATTGCAGAAGAAAAAATCTCTATGAAAGTAGGTCTCCAAGTAGCTTTGGTTGCCAATACTTCCTGAGATCACTTTGTGTTTGAAAGTGAAAAGTCTGTGTGTCTTTAAAAATATTGTGTAATTCAGCTCATATTTCTTCCAATTAGTCAAATTTATAGACAGCGTTTTCTGTAATTGACCATATTAATGCGAGAGACGAATGGCAGCTCTGCTGTCAAGACAGGATATTTGTTTTCCTTCTTGAAGTCCTGGCAGCTGTCATGTCCTCATATCTTGCAGAAAGGAAAAACAACCTCCCAAAATTGAGATGAGTTTTTAATGGGCGAGATATACAAGCTGATCACTAAGAATAAAGGGAAATGATAGCCTTTGCCCCAGTGAGTTTGCAGATGCCTGTTGAATCTGTGCTGTAAGCTTGAGGGTCATGCCAGTGCTTTATGACTTCCTGGGGTGATGTGTCAAATGTAGATTTAAAACCTACATTTTGCCAAATAGAAATTGGCTCAAATATTTAGTATCTTGCTTAACCAAAATTGGTTGTAAAGGAGTTGTTCACCATTTTCAGCAGTTAGTAGGTGTATGATCAGAGAGTTAGGGCCACCTCTGAACCATTAGATTTAGTAGTGTGTGCTCTGTTGAAGAAAGTTTCATGCCAGCCGCACACATGTTCCATGGGACCATTACATTAAAGTTGTTCTTGTTGTTTGGTGCCATCAAGTCAATTTTCAACTCACAGCGACCCCACGTGACACAGTAGAACTGCCCTATCAGGTTTTCTTGGCTGTCATCTTTATGGGTGTGGATTGTCAGATCTTTCTCTTGTGGAGCTGCTGAGTGGGTTTGAACCACCAGTGTTTGCATTAGCAGCTGAGCGATTAACCGTTGCACCCCAAGAACTCCTAAATCGTAATTTGGTGTGAGAGCCTTTTTCTGAAATGAAGGAAAATTGTGACCATTGATTGAGTTATAGAAGAATAGCAAGACATTAAACATAAAATGTCAGATATTTCTTCAAATACCACATAACATAAATGTGTATCTTAGTTGTATTGAATTCTGCCCACGAAAGTAGTTGACTTTAAGTTCATGTCCATTTTTAAACAATTTATTGTATCCTTGACCAGGCCTTTCTCATCCTGTATCTCTCTCTCCCCTTCATTTCCTAATATTTGTTTGGTTTAATCAGTCAATACTGATAATTTTTTCCTATTTAATAAACAACAAAGAAGAAGATAACATGATTTCACCAGCCCTCTAACTGCTTTACTAATGGAAATCTATTGGTCTCTCAGACATCGGGGGTACAGGGTTTAAAGGAACTGGTGGCTGATTCTTTTTTTTTCTTTTACATAATTTATTTTGTTGTTGTTCAGAACATACACAGCAAAAAATACAACAGGTCAAGTTTCTATATGCACGAATCAGTGGCATGGGTTACATCGGGTGACTTGAACCATATATCTTTAAATTTTAGAACTTTGCAGTGCCTAAAACTTTAAGAAGCCATGTCATTTTCTTACAGGAGTATTTTGATTTAATTATAATATAAACCATATCTGCCTAAAAATTATTTAATCTGTATTCAGTAGGTTTCCTGCCAGCATAATTGTTGTTATTTTAATAGCCATAGATAACATTTGCTGAGCATCACTATGGGTCTTTTTGAATGCATTATGTGGATTAACTCATTTAGTGGAAACAAAGTAGAAAGACAACACAGGGGAAGGTGGAATAAAAAATTTTAAAACCAAAGCTAACATCACAGAGAATGAGCAGTCACTTGCCCAGTGAATGGGCTTCCTGGTAGCCACGGTAAAACAGAACACCCAACTGGTTACTCATTTCTTCTAAGCAAGGCATTTTCTTGTTGCTAAATCTAAAAAGATTTATCTTATGGAGATTCTTACGTAATAGCCATTGAGCAGTACAATCTGTCATCAACATGACTTCTTGTGGCTATTTCTTCTGTTGATGTTCCATAAAACCCAAAGAAGTAACATTTGAGAAATTCAGTAGGCCCTCAGGTCCAAGGTGTTATCTTGGGTCTTTAAACTAGAGTCAAACTCTTCTTATCTTTAGCAGTAAGTGCTTCCTTTATCTGTATGAGAGCTCATTTTCTTGGTCTCAGAATCAGAGTTCCTTTGATAAGCCACTCACACCATGATGATAGGAGCAAATACAGCTACCGGCAAGGGCCAGAAAACTGGGAAGAGTGGCCCAACAGGAGAGGCCAGAGCCTGGGGGCTGAAGCCACTTTAATCATGGAAGTGAAAATAGTTTGGGGGATCCCAACAGCATCTTCTGCTTTTCCAGCCAGCCCTCTTTATTCTCCCGACCCTGACTCACTCTGCTCTCAGGACTGTGTGCCTGGCATGCAAAGTTCTGAGTGGCATTTGGCCTCCAGAGATTATGGTTTATGGTAGGTTAATTTTTTTTTTCAAATTGAAAAGGTGCTATAATAACAATAATAAAGAATAACTTGAATACTCTTTGCATGTCACTGTCCAACCTGTTCACATGCATACATATTTATCTGTTTGAAATTGTAGTGCATGCCACTTGGTATATCTGTTATTTTTAACCTAACAAAATTATAAAAATGTTTCTGTAGTTCTATAGAGTTAAGTATTTCAAGTAGCTGCATAATATTCCCTTGAATTGGTGTACCATAGTCTATTATTTATAGGGCAAACAAATGTTTTTCCCTTTCCGTGGATGTTTGAAGTGCCTGGATGGTGCAAACTGCTAAGCTCTTGACTACTAGCCGAAAGGTTGGTAGTTTGAACCCACTCAAGTTCCAAAGGAGACAGCCCGACAATCTACTTCCAGAACGTCTTGGCCTTGAAAACTCTACAGAGCACACTTCTACTCTGACATACATGGGGTCACCATGAGTTGGAATCGACTCATCACCAACTAACAACAACATGAGTGCTTAGGCTGTTTCTGTGTGTGTGTGTGGTCTTATATTGGAACATAACAATCATGGTCTTCATTGATATGTATTTGGCTTTTGTTGATAAATTTGGCTTTTGTTAAGATAAATTTTATGATAAGTTTCTTTTTTTTTTTCTCTCTAAACTTTCAGAAGGTTGAAAAGAAGGAGACATCTCCTTGTGTCTACAATTTCAGCACATGCCATGCGCCCTCTGTGGTAGGTACCAGGGAGCAGGAAGGACAGGAGCTTTAACCCCGGGAGGTAGTCAGCTCTAAGGGTTGAGTTTTTTTGCAACATCTCCCAGACCCCGAGCTCTTGTCAGGAACCCACATCTTCTTTGGGTCCTAAAAACCTAGTTCTCAGAAACAGCTAAATGTTGGCTGGTGGGGAGGGAGTAAACATGAAGGTCATGTCCAAATTAGTTGCTTGAAGAGTAGTATTTTTATTTTCTTTCTTCTGCCCTTTGATTGGAGAAAGGTTTCCCATGTGTCTGTGTGGCTCAGCTTTCAAAAACAAAACAAAAGCAAAGAGGGGGAAAAAAAAAAGACCCAAACAAAACCCTTCTTAAAACATTTGTCATCTGAACAGAACTTCCTGGAAAGCAGTGCCATTGTTTCTCAAAGGAGGGGCTCGTAATAACCCTCCATTCTCCCTCCTCTCCCACTTTTTTACAATGAAATGATTTTATGACTATTAGTTGTGAAATAGCTTAATTCAGCATCTTATTCTTTATTGAAAGTAGCTTCACGATGCCTAATGTCTGGCGCTGGCCAAAGGGCGTTTCCTGTGCTACTCGCTTCCACGCTTTGTCCGCTTTCGGCTTTGTGAGCAGGGAGGGTGCAGTCTCGCCTTTTAAATTGTCCGCTTCATCTTTTATCTTTCAACAGGTCCTGGAAAGAAGTCCAACGGCTTCTTTCCAGTGGCCGTTTTTGAAAGGTCTGTGGCTTGCTTTATTTTGACAGGTGGCTGGTGAAAGAGATGCTTCAGGGAGGGGTGAAGGAGGAGCAGATAGGTGGAGGAAGACGAACGAGTTGTGTTGCTTGTTTGGTGGCCATCTGACAAATGGCGAGCAATTATGGAAAAGCTCTGCTTTTCCTCGGTGGGGCCTAGTCAGAGGAGTTTGCCATGAGGCCTGGAGTTGGAAGAAATCTGTACCCTCTTTAGGATTATTTTGGGGTCTTTTTTTTCCCCTTTTAGGCTGAGGCAGCCCCCACGGGAACAAAACTAGGATATAGAAAATGCAACTGCGTTAATTTCCTGGAGGGAGCAAGAGGGAAGGATCATTCCAAAGCTCGGTGTCCTTATCAGTGAGAACTGTTCCATTGGACCAGCTGCAGTGTCCAGGCTCGTGTGGCCTCTCCGAAGGACCCAGGGACCCCGGTGCTTAGGGATATCTCCCAATAGGCCCACCTTTGCTTTCCCCATGCTTTCTTTTGTTTCTGTCACCTCTGGGGTGGCAGAGTGACTGCTGACTGCCTATTATATAAGCTAGTGCTTCTCTTTACTTATAACCAAAATGACTTCCCACCTTTTTGAAACTTCGATTGTTGGTGGCTTCCCTAGATTGTCAGGTCTGGGGTTACTGGGCCTTTATGAGTGACCCTAACAGGAGGTAGACCGACATGTGTACCCCTCTCAGGCAGTGGTGGTTCAGTGGTAGAATTCTAGTGTTCCGTGTGGGAGACCTGGGTTTGATTCCTGCCTGATGCCCCTCATGCAGCCAGCACCTGTCCGCCCGTGGAGGTTTGCATGTTGCTGTGGTGCTGAACGGGTTTCAGCGGCGCTTCTGGTCCAAGACAGACTAGGCATAAAGGCCTGGCGACCTCCTTCGAAAACCAGGCAGCAAAAACCCTATGCAGCACACTAACCTGATCCATCACAGAGTCTGGGGATGGTGCAGGCCTGGGCAGCTTTTTGTTCCATTGTACGTGCGGTTGCCAGGAGTCAGGTGCCGACTGGCAGCTGAGAACGTATAGCCCTGTAAGTTTTCTTACCTGTAGCAGACACTCATGTCACCTACCTCCTCGACTCTCCATCCAGTCAACTGCTCTCTGCTGAGCATTCAGTGTATGTCTTACGTAATGTGCAGAACCCAAAATTAGGCAGTGGTATTGCGGGCAGTTTGTAGAAAGGTGGGACAATGTTTTTTGATTCCCATGCCCTCCTCCATGTGTACACAAAGCAGCTTTGGGGGAGGGGGAATTGTTGACCACAGTACATTTAACAGATTAAAATCTGTTCATAATTAAGAGCAAGATGTAAAGTTCCAACAGATTTAAAGAATTAACCACTAGAAACAACTGAAGCTGTGGCAATACAGGACTAGCTGGATTTGGGATCCTGGCAGTTCTTTTGGAGACCCCTGTTCTTGTTCTAGGACCTCTGGTGACGCAGCGGTTAAAGTATTCAACTGCTAACCACAATACCCCCAGTTTGAACCCACTAGCCACTCTGTGGGAAAAAGATGTGGCAGTCTGCTTACAAAAAGATACACAGCCTTGGAAACTCAACGAGGTATTTCTGCTGTGTCCTGTAGGTTCGCTGTGAGTGGAATGGACCTAATGGCAGTGGGGTTGGTTTTGGTTGTTTAGTTCTTATTCTAAGGAGCTTTGGTGGTATAGTGGTTAAGCGTTTGGCTGCTAACGAAAAGGTTGGTGCTTAGAACCCACCAGCTGCTTCAAGAGGGAAAGATGAGGCAGTCTGCTTGGAAACCATACGGGGCAATTCTTCTCTATCTTGTAGGGTCATTAAGAGTCAGAATTGATGGCAGTGGGTTTGGTTTTACTTTGGGTTCTTGTTCTATCCCACTTCTAGCTTACAAGTGGCCTCTTGGGAAGAAAGAGAGTGGTCTGTAAGGGTAGAAGCAGAGAGCAGAAAGCAGCCCACATTGCCTTTTTGTACTTGAATTCTCTGCTAACAAAGACTGCTTGGAAAGGGGGCCATCTGCTGAGGCAGAGAAGGCCTTCCGTCTGGCAGGAGATGTTTGTTGCATGGTGGTAGAGAAATTCTCTGAGACTTGTAGGGCCCCGAGATTAGGAAGGGTGTCTCCGTCTTATAAGCGAAGGCAGACAATGACAGCAACAGCAGCGACAACAATAATAAAAGGGAAGGGAATGGTTTCTAGAAACTTGACAACGTATATAACTTTTCATTCCACTGACCTTTTCGGAAGGTCTCAGCCACTTTCTTGCCAGTGTGATGTTACCAGATGTCAATATTTACATTCGATTGTAGGCTGATTTTTTTCTTTCTTTTCTGTTCTCCAAGTGGACATAGCTATAACCGGAGCACACAAACCTGTTACTGGTGGGCCAGAGAAAGCTCCCTTGAGCTGGGAGTCGGGAAACCTGGTTTGAGTTCCAGCCCTGCCACTGACCAGCTGGGTGATGGGCTCTCACCAGGTCATCATGCACAGGGTTGCCTTACCTGGTGCTCCTAAAATGAGGGCATTGATCTAGGTTATCACTAAACGCCTTCCCAGCGATGATATTCTGTGTTTTACCGCAAATGTGTTGAGAGCTGATGAGATGATCTGTGAAGCTGGGGGACCCTGAGGAAAGCCCTCTCCTCATTGCATATGTATTCTTGAGTACAATGCGACCTGGAAATGAGCAGTTCTGGGTAGCTGAGCTTTCTGAATGGTTTTGGTCTCCATCCTTGCTGTCAGCTGTCATTCTGCCTGCTTTCAGCGATTCATGTCCCTCCTTCTTGGCTGCTTCCCTTGTGGTCTTAGAAATGGTAGCATAAGCTTCTCAGAGTTCTGTGCCAAGTAAGCACACGTAGGTTGTGAGGGGAGGGCCTCTCCTGTGACTTGAGTCCGTGGACCTGGGCTGACCAGGGCTTTGGGAGGTTATTTTTAGGTTCCACATAGGTGAGGTGTTGAATCCCTCCTTTGTCTTAGGCTAGACATTAGTATAGTATAAAAGCCGATTTCTTCTCTGTGCTCATTAAGAAAGAAGGGAAGGTGAGTGAGAGGAGACGGGAAAGCACTCAGATTGCGGCGGGGGCTAGGGAGGCAGTGCTCATTACCAGAGTCTAGCCACGTAGCTGGGAGCTCTGCTTGCTCAGTGGTGAGTTGCTCAGCGGCTAACCAAAAGGTTGGCAGTTCGAAACCACCAACCACTCCAAGAGAGGGCGGGGAGGGGGGAGAGAGGGAGAGAAGGAGGGGGGGAGAGGGAGAGAGAGAGAGAGAGAGAAAGAGAGAGATGAGAGAGATGAGGCAGTCTGTTTCTGTAAAGATTTACAGCTTTGGAAACTCTATGAGGCAGTTCTGCTCTGTCCTGTACACAGGTCGCTATGAGTTGGATTCAGCGACCCATGGGTTTGTTGGTTGGTTTTTAGCTAAATAGCTGGAGATCCCTGGGTGTTGCAGATGGTTTATACTCAACTAGTAACTGAAAGATCAGCGGTTCAAATCCACCCAGTGGCACTGTGGGAGGAAAACCCGGTGACCTACCTCCATAAGATCGCAGCCCCGAGAACCCCATGAAGTGCAGTTCTCCTCTGAAACGCGCAGGGTTGCCGTGGCTGTGAGTCACATTGACCCGATGGCAGTGGCTTGAGGTCCTGGATGGTGCCCACGGCTTGCATTTGGATAATAACGGAAAGGTTGGTGGTTTAAATCCACCCAGCGGCTCCATGGAGGGAAGGCCTGGTAATCTTCTACCATGAGATCACAGCCATTGAAGAGTCTGTGGAGCACAGCTCTTCTCCGACACACGGGTTCACCAGGAGTCAGAATCGACTTGATGCAAGGTTAGCTGAAAAGCTAGATATGTGTCCCAAGAGACCTCATTTTGTAAATGATCATAAAAGAGCAGTTTTGAGATAAAGGACTGGGTGATAGGTCTTTCGGAGAAAGCTGGAGTCAGATCTGTAGCAAGGATTCTAAAGAGAACGCTGGCTTGGGTGTGCCCCTCTGCTGGAAGATGGATGCTGGGAAGTACAGGCTGCCTCGGCCAGTGTGTGTGTGTGTGTTTGTGGTGTGCTTGTCTGATTGGTGGCTGGCATGTTATACATGAACTTCTGAAAGGCCTTGGAGATCCTGCTCCCTAGTCTCAGTGCACAGACCTTGAGTGCCAATTTGAAGCGAGCCATTCTTCTGTCAGAAGGTTAATTGACAAGGTATGAACATCCAGACATGCTGTCCTCCTCCAAATTGCCCTTAAATTTCTCCTGCCTGAGCTAAAACTGAAACCATGAATCATCATGCTCTGAGTGGTCTCTGGCCATTCCTTCAAGCCAGTAGCGTATGCACCCACAGTTTGCAGCACTGGCCACATATATGTTTTGTGGTCATACCACAGGCATTTGAGGTAGAGGCCCTAGATTTCCCCCCATCTTTCTATTCTGGTTTTATGTCCCTTCCTTCCACTCCCTGTGCTTTATGTGTAAAACCAGGCTGTGCTCCATCCCCCAGGGCCTTCATACATACGTTCTTCCTTCTGCTGATGAAAAATTCTGCACACCTCTCACAGACCTTTGCATTTATTTCTTCTGATACTCATTTTTGGAAATCTCTTCTGCCCCACACCATTTGGGGATGAAGGAATGAATGAATGGACATTAGAGTAGTGAATTTTTCATTCGTTTATTCAGTAAGCATTTGTGAAACACCTTCTATGTGCCTGGCTACAGTGGGGGTTTGTGGGTTGTTATGATGCTGAACTCTGGCGGCATAGTGCGTAAGGCACTTGACTGCTAACCAGAAGGCTGGTGGTTCAAACCCACCAGCCACTCCTTGGAAGGAAGACTGGGCAATCTACTTCCGTAGAGATACCGCCTTAGAAACCCAAGGAGGGGTCGCTGAGAGTCGGATTCAACTGGACGGCAGTGAGATGATGCTGAACAGGTTTCAGCAGGGATTGCTGACTAAGATAGGCTGGGAAGAAAAGCCTGATGGTCTTCTGAAAATAAGCCAGTGAGAACGTACGGATCTCAGCAGTCTGATCCGCAACTGATCATGGGGATGGGCAGCATTTCATTCCATTGTGCCTGGCTAAATGTCAGTTAGGAGGGATATAAAAAGTAAAAGATAGTCCCAGGCACTGTGCTACCAGAGCTCCTAATATTCTACCTTTTATTAAAATCAGGTACTGCTTTTATCAAGTCTACAGGGCTGTAAAGAAGCCCTCATGGAGCAATGGTTAAGTGCTTGGCTGCTAACCAAAAGGTTAATGATTCAAACCCACTCAGAGGCTCTGTGGGAGAAAGACTGGACAATTAATCGGCTTCTGTAGGGATTACAGCCTGTGAAACCCTATGGAGCAGCTCTGCTCTGTCACATGGAGTCGCCATGAGTCATCATCGACTCCATGGCACACAGCAACAACAGTAACCTCCCTGAAGACAGGCATCGCCTCTTGCTCAGCTTTATAACAACCCCCCCATGGCTTGCAGACAATACAGTTAACTTGACTTGAAAAATGCCCAGCTTCTTCCCCATTAAAAAAAAAAAAAGGCCCACAGCCCCAGAATCCTTTTCCAAAGCATCGTCTTTGGTGTAGTGCTTTGATCTAACAGCAGTGGAATCGAGGCTTTGAAGCACATCCCTCCCTTGGCATCAAGTGCACTGAACACACAGAGGGGTAAAACTTGTCACTGGCAGGGACAGGAAGGATCTTTGCCCTGTGAAGTCTCAAAAACAAGGACTTGGGCCATTCGTGCCCTTGGCTAAGTGCACGTTCTAGCTTGTTGCCTCTCTCGTTATGGCCAGAGTTGTTAAAGTGCCTTTAGCTAAGACCCGCGTCTATTGGAAAGATTTGATGCTGTCTTCTCAGCTAGAGAGGAGCCCAGGATGAATAAGGCTTTCAGAGCACATGGGGTTATAGGGTCGCTATGAGTCCGAATCCACTCAGTGGCGGAGGTCTTTTTTTTTTTCCCCTCCATTTTTGGGTGTTGGGGAAAGCAGCTTCTGGGATTGCAGTTCTTGGTCTTAAATCTAATATGCAGATAATACCGTGCTGCTGCTGCTGGTGTGGAGTTGGTT
The DNA here is from genome assembly GCF_000298275.1 of Orycteropus afer afer. Classification (NCBI taxonomy): domain Eukaryota; kingdom Metazoa; phylum Chordata; class Mammalia; order Tubulidentata; family Orycteropodidae; genus Orycteropus; species Orycteropus afer. Next base: position 2,070,423 of record NW_006921874.1, read on the forward strand.
CCAACTCGGCGATCCCGAGTGACAGTGTACAACGGCCCCCGTAGAGTTTTCTTGGCAGTAACTTAGCAGAAAGGAGCCCTGGTGGTGCAATGGTTAAAGTGCTCAGCTGCAAACCAAAAGGGTAGCGATTCAAATCCACCAGCCATTCCATGGGAGAACGACGGGGCAGTCAGCTTCCTTAAAGATTGAACAGTGTAGGAAACCCTACGCGGCAGTTCTGTTGTGTTCTACAGGGTCCCCATGAGTCAGAATGGACTCCTTGGCAATAGGTTTATTATTATTATTATTTCTCCTTAATCTTTATGGGAGCATATTGCCAGGTCTTTCGCCCACAGAGCCACTGAGTAGGGTCAAACCACCAACCTTTGGGTTAGCAGCTGAGTACTTCACCAATGTTCCACCATTGCTCCTTGCAAATAATATAACTAGGAATAACAGGGATGTTCACCATTGGAAAAGGCGTCATTGGGCTAAAGCATTGGAGCCCTTATGTATCAGGGCTGTACTAGAATTGGGAAAATAGAGAGCTGGAACCTGACAGATCCAATGTACCATGTGATGAATAATCAACAAACATTTTGAAGTCCGATTATAAAATTAAAGCCAGCTCTCATTTACAGGAAACCCTGCCTCTAGTACAAATTATAGACTTATTAGGTGTATCTGGCAAGGCTTGTCCTTTAAGTGCTATATAATTATTCCTAAATCCTTCAGGAAAGAATTTGGGAATATTTGAAACTCATAAGCTATAATTCACTTACAAGGTGGAAATCTCATTTATTTACTCTTCTGTGTGTACTTTCCTTTTTTTTCCCCCATGTTCAGAAATTAACCTTTACTCTCCAGAACTGTTCCCAGTTCCCTACTGTTTCCACTGGGGCAGACAACTCTTAAGTACCAAGGAATTGATACCACTACAAAATGCTTCGGGATAATTACTTGCTACATATAATTGTAGCCCACTGTCTTTCGTGCAGCATGACTACAATAACAGGAACTGTTCAGGGACCAAAGGAGAGTCTCTCAGCCCACTCCAAGGCTGGCTGCAGGCTTTCGCCCATAAAGCCTCTTTGCTCCTGTGAACCATGGGCCAGTGCGTTAGGGCCAAATACACTTTAGTGGACGCATGTGAAAACAGGATACGGGGCACAGTTTAACGTCCTAAGTCAGAGTGCAGACTTCAGTGGCCTGCTCGGTATTCCCGTTCCATGCAGTGCAAACCCCACTTCTGCAAATGCCAACTTGCTCGCTTGGCATGGGATTCCCTGATTGAACTCTCGGAGGGAGGAGGGCCTGGGGAGCCTCTGGCAGCTGTCACCCTCAAGTATTGAGACAGAATGTGGCTTCTAATAGCCACGAGCATTGGCTCGGGGGGCCAAAAGTACCAGGTGGATTAACACGGGAGTTATTTTTTTTCTCTCTGAAATCTCATTCTGCATGAGATTGGCTTTGGTCTCACAAACATGAGCTCAGAGGCCTAGAAACTGGGGAGGTGGGGGCGGGGGAGTCCTTTGTACTCACAGAATAGGTACTTTTGCTTTGAGTGTGTGAGAGCAAATTAGGACTGTTAATGCTTTAACAACACTGCTAGTTATTGAGCTGGTCCTTAAAACAAGGGCGGCAGGGGAGATTTGAATAGACAGTTCTCCCACTTAATACAGCCTCTCTGGTTCTTTAGTCTGAGAACATGCACCTGCCTCCCATTTCCATTAATGTCATTAGGAGCTGCACATCGTATGTAATACGGGATCATCAGGGTCTTTATCGCTGTTCTTTGAACGGGAATAAAATCATGTCCCTTTCATTCTCTCTGAAACATTATGTGTCAAAATTAAGAGCCCTTGTGCTTTGCCCAATTACTTTCCAGATAAAGTTTCCTGATAATGTGCCTAGAAGTAATTTTAATTTAAACAAGCAAATATGTAGTCTTTGTTTAAACATTTTCCAATTCCATTCGTGTCCCTGGTAGAACCCTCTGAAAGAACTGTTTAGAGTTAAAAAAAAAAAAAAAAAAAAAAGATTGAAATGGGCTTGTATTGCTGTTGCTGCCACAGAGGGGCCACGCCGCCCCCAGGCCCCACGTAGGAAAGCTGCTGCACAAAACACAGGCGTTAGACCATCTCTAGTGCCCTCACTGAAGCAAAATCCTGGTCCTGTCCTCCGTCAAGCTGGTGTTACCTTGGGAATGTCCTTTAATTTGAGCATTAGCTTAATAATATGTACACATATATAACACATCCACAAATCAAATGTTAGCTTTGGCCGCCTTGCTGTTTGGGATGGTGATAGGAGGCAGCTAAAAGTGCCCTGTGGTTAAATGCCCTGCATTTTAACTAGTGCTGGAGTTTCTGTTCTGGATCAAGCTTGGGGCCAGGCACTTTATTTCGATGAATCTCTCTCTCTCTCTCTCTCTCTCTCTCTCTCTCTGTGAAAATATACACAACAAAACGTGAACCAACTCATCAGTTTCTACACATACAGTTCCGTGGCCTTGATCAAATTCTTGAAGCCCTGCCATCATTCACACTGCCCTTTAAAACATCCCACCACCATTACCATAAACTCAGTGCCCCCTGAGCGTGAACTGCCCCCTCCCTTCCCACTCCCCACCCCTGATAATCACTAATTATCTGCAGTTTCTTTCTCTTCGCTTCTTTGATATAAATGAGATAATGCAGTATTTGTCCTTTGATGACTTTCACTCTGCATGATGTTTTCAAGGTTCATCCATGTTGTGGCATGCACTGGAACTTCGTTTCTCTTGATGGCTGAGTAATAGTCCATTCTATGCATGTTGTGTTCATCCATTCATCTGTGGATGGACATTTTGGTTATTTCCACCTTTTGACTATTGTGAGAAGTGCTGCAATGAACATTGGTTGTCAGGTTTCTGTTTGTGTTCTTGCTTTTACTTCTTCTGAGCACGTATATATAGGTTGGGATTGCTGGGTCACATGATAGTTCACTTGCAACTTTTTGAGGAACCGCCAAACCGTTTCCCACAGAGGCTGTACCGTTTTATGTTCTTACCAGTCATGGATAAGGATTCTAGTTTCCCTACAGCCTCACCAGCACCTGTTCTTTTTTTTTTTTGGGGG
>NW_006921874.1:2073620-2081685 GCF_000298275.1 Orycteropus afer afer
GTGGGTTTGAACCGCCAGCCTTCTGGTTGGCAGTCAAATGCCTTAGGCACCACGCCACCAGAGCTATCTCACTGTGGTTTTGCTTTGCATCTGACTAATGGCTAACAGCAACAGCAGTGGCTAATGGCATTAAACATCATTTCATGTGCTTGTTGGTCATTTGAATATCCTCTTAGGTAAAATATCTGTTCAACTCTTTTGCCCATATTTTTAGGTTGGGTTGTTTGTCTTTTTGTTGTTAAGTAGTATTTACATATTTTGGATATTAGACCCTTTTTGGGTGTATGGTTTCCAAAAAATGTTTTCCCACTTTTTCACTTTTTTGGTAAAGTCCTTTGATAAACAAAAGTATTTTATTTGTATGAGGTCCCATTTATTTTTTGTCTTGGCTGCTCGTACTTTGGTCATGTCTGATGGTGCCTTATTAAAAGCTAGGCCTTACAGCAATGCCCCTGTATTTTTCCTGAGACATTTTTGTTTTCATTTTCACATTTAGGTCCTTGGTTCATGTTAATTGGTTTTTATGTATGGTGTGAGGCATGGCTCCTGATTCGGCTTGTGGAAATCCAGTTTTCCCAGCACTGTTTCTTAAAGAGATTCTTCCTTCTCTATTGAATGGCCTTAGCACCCTTGTTGAAAATCAGTTGCCCATAGATGTATGTATGCATTTATTTGTGGAGTCTCAGTTCTATTCCATTGGTCTGTATGTCTAGCATTGAACCAGTACCAGGCTGTTTTAATTACTGTGGTCAGTGAAACTGACATTGACTTCCTAAGTACCTCCAAAAGAAGTATTTTTTCTCCATTTTTCTGATTCAAAATAGCCTCAGTTTCAGTAACTGTAAAATAAGACAATACCTTCAAGGGCTATTGTGAGGACAAGACAATATCTATAAAGGGGCCTTAAGCACAGTATGAGTGGAAGGTACTGCCATTATTATTATAATGACTTATGTTACGATTATAATTCTAGGAGCTCTGGTGGGGCGGTGGCTAAGGCAATTATCTGTTAACCAAAAGATCAGTGTTTTGAACCCACCAGCCACTCCATGGAAGAAAGATGTGGCTATCTGCTTCTGTAAAGATTTATGGAAACTCTATATGAAGCAGTTATACTCTGTCCTGTAGGGTCGCTATGAGTCAGAATAGATAAGATAGCAGTGGGTTTCGGTTTGGTTTTAATTAAAAATACTTGCTAGTAAAATTCAAAACCAATAACCAGATCTTTTTACTGCTCCTGATGCTTCCCACCTGAATTATTTGTTGTTTTTGATGGCGTACATGGTTCATGCATTCAGCTGCTGACCAAAAGGTTGGAGGGTCAAGTCTTGCCAGAAGCACCTGGAAGGCCGGCCTGGTGGTCTTCTTCTGAAAAAACCAGCCTGTGAAAACTCTGTGGAGCAAAGTTCTTCTGATGCATGGGGTTACCCGAGTTGGAGTTGGAAGCTACTTGATGGCAACTTAGAGATTAGATGTCTAACACCTGGTTCTTTGGTCGCTCTGCTATTTCTTCTAACACCACCTTGATTTTATGATCCTTTTCCCTGCCCCCCCCCCCATAAAATTCGTGTTTAAGAGCCTATGATTTGTAAAAGTCACTATAGGTCACACTGCAACTCCAAGGAGTACCCAGTCCTTGATCCTAAATAGTCTACTCCAGGTCAAAAAGGAAGCCTTACTCTTCCATACCTTTTGCACTTACTTCAACAGGGACTGTGTTGCCCCTAAATACATTTACTTTATTCACCTGCAGGATTGGAAAGGTGCCGGGAAAAATTAAGGGCTAACCACAGACTCTCGGTGGCATCAGTTACCTGTATTAAGATGTATTTTAGTATTTTTATGCAAACAGATGTGCCATTCATTCTGATTCCTGGCCCTGCGTTCTCTGTCCCAAACCTGAAACCTATATTATTTCTCTACGTGCCGTGGAGTCGGACCTGACTCATAGTGACCCCTCCTTGGGTTTCTAAGGCAGTATCACTACGGAAGTAGATCGCCCAGCCTTCCTTCTGAGGAGTGGCTGGTGTGTTTGAACTGCCAGCCTTCTGGTTAGCAGTCAAGTGCCTTAGGCAGGCTTCTGGGAGGCGGGTGGATCCTGGAGAACAGTGTTTCCCAGCAGGGTTACAGGCTATGCAGAGAGGTCCTTAGGTTTCAAGCTGAGTCCAGCTTCACAGGTAGCACAGAAAATTCTTTGTTTTACTGGGAAGGACTGGCAGATAAGAAGAGGGAGCAGTGAGTAGTAATCAATTAGTGGGATGGCGGGCCGGTGAGGATGGGGGTGGCTGAAATACAACATCTATTCTGGTAGTTTCTTAGGGCTCCTGATTACCCTTGGTCATTGATGACACCCTTAGGGCGTGATGTCTGACCTGGGACAAGAAACATTTCACATGCACCAAGGACAGTGCCCAGAGTCTGGATTATTGTGTTTTTTGGCTTGGGCTCTCACTCCTACTCAGCTAATTGCATCCTTAAGTAACCTTTCAAACTGAAGAGGGAGACATTTATAGCCTCCCTAAAGTTCCTCTCTCTCTCTCTCTCTTTTTTTTTTTAATTTGAACTTTGAGATCCTCAGAAAGAAGCATTTTAAAAAATCAGTTTGATCCAGTGCAGATTTACCAGTGGGACCTGGCCCCTTTCTGGTCGACAGCTGAAGGAGATGGCTTTGCTTGGCAGACATTATTGAGATTCACTAACTGAAAAAACAATTGTACTGCCTTACCAGAGGGGTAAACGGATGGCTATTTTTTTTTTTTTTTTAAGGAGTCCCAATTGTCAAGGTTAGGCTTTTCCGTTTTTGTGTTACATGTGGTCATTTAGGTGGTTCTGGTGGCGCAGTGGTTAAAGCATTGGGCTGCTAACCGAAAGATGGGTGATTTGAACCCCCCCCCCCCCCCCAACCAGCGGCTCCATGGGAGAAAGATGAGGCAATCTGCTTCCACAAAGATTTACAGCTTTGGAAGCCTTATGTGGCAGTTCCCCTGTGTCCAATAGCATTGCTATGAGTTGGAATCCACTCACTGGCAGTGGGCTTGGCTGCTTTTGTATGGCCATTTGCTCTGGGTTTGGGGACTGTAGTTCATTTGGACACTTCTTTGCGTTTTTAGTTCCTCTGAGGAAATTCTCACGTTGCATTGTCGCAATAAGCATAAATGGTTTTGAAAGGACCTTTTAACTTTAAGAGCTACTCATAATAATTTTGCATCCTATGACAGATGCCAATTTGGTCTACGTGGTGGCTGCATATTTTGATTTTGGTTACATATTCCACTGCGATAGATAGGATTTGAGGCAGATCCTGCTGGATATGTATTCCCTTGGGTTTTCTGAAAGATTTGATTTTATTAACATGATTGTGGTGAAAGAGCAAGTAAAAAGAGTGGTCAACTAAGTGTGCAGCTGCCAGTTAACCTGTTGAATGTACTGTGCTTTGCACACAGTCATTTCTGCTGTAACAGGACATCTTCATTGCTAAAAAATCCCTACACTCTGCAGAATCATGCAGTACTATCACAGTGTTTAGGGGAAAATTGAGCTAGAGCACACCTCAAAATCTTCATCAGTGACATGTTAAAAAAAAAAGGCAAAAAAAACCAGGCACCTGGTAACAGTGGTATAGTTTTGTACATGTTAAACAGTTAAGAAATACATAAATACTACATTAATATGGCACTTTACCTGCGGTAGCGCAGATAGTTAAGTGCTGGGCTACTAACTGAAAGCTTGGCAGGCTACTCCCCAAAATGTTGGTGGTTCAGACCCACCTAGAGACGCTTTGGAAGAAAGTCCTGGTGATCTCTTTCCAGAAGGTCAGGGCCTTTCTATTCTGCCATACATGGTGTCACTACGAGTTAGAATTGACACCGTTGAAAACCCCCTGGGATTTGCTTGTAGATGTGGGCATAGGAAGATTTGCAACTTGAGAGTTATTGTGAAATGGTGTAAGGAGGGTTATCTGCAGTAAGGCAGAGTTGTAACACCAGATGGAGATGGGTGTGGCTCCTAACACACTCACTGGGTCAACTGAAGGAGCTGGTAGATGAGTTTCAGGTGTGCGTGTGTGTGTATTGTATAGTCCTACGCAACTCTATGCAGCTGCTGTAGTTTTCTGTAGTCACCCAGTGTTTCTTGAAGATGAAATCGCTTGTAATCAAAGGTGAATTTGCATCATGCTTAAATTGTTCCCTAATCTATCAGTCACGTTGGGACAAGTTCACATCTTCAAAATAAGCGTACTTAGTAGCAGAACAGACTGTAATTAATATCCTTTGTTGCATCCTCGAGCATGTGTGCCTTTCATCCTCATGGTGGATGCTCACTTACCACCTCCTTTGTGTGTGCAGCCCAGGAGTGCGGGCGTTGAGGGCCCATGAGCAGGCGCTCTTTAATCACCAGTCTGTCCCTCTACCAGGTGCTCCTTGGCTGCTTGGGAGGGCCAGTTAGCATGGAAACAGTTGACTTCTGATTGTGTGTTAGGGAGGAGTGCTGTTTCAACATCGCTGTTGTGGCTGAACCAGTGACCGGCGTGAGCTGGGAGAAGGCTGCCCTAGAACCGGGCTAACTAGGGCCGTGTGTGTATCTGAGCCCTCACATGGACTGCCTTCATAGAGTAATTAGAGGCATATTGGAAGAGGGTCTTCTTCTCCGTCTCCCACATGGAGCTTTTGTTGTTGTTGTGTTGTTGTTAAGTGCCGTCGAGTCGTTTCTGACTCATAGCGACCCCATGCACAGCAGAACGAAACACTGCCCGATCCCGTGCCAGCCCCACAATCCCTGCTATACTTGAGCCCATCATTGCAGCCACCGGGTCAATCCACCTCGTTGAAAGCCTCCCCCTCTTTCGTCGACCCTCCACCCTACCAAGCATGACATCCTTCTCCAGGGAATGGTCCTTTCTTACAACATGACCAAAATAGGTGAGACGAAGTCTGGCCATTCTTGCTTCCAAGGAGCATTCTGGCTGCACTTCCTCCAGGACACATCTGTTAGTTCTTTTAGCAGTCCACAGAGCTTTTAGCAGGATGGTATTCACTTGTGTCTATGTCAGTTCTGTGCACTTTGTTCCTCATGGAGTCTAGAAGCTGGGCTCTTGCTGGGGTACCGTTCAGTGGTGTTCAGGACTGGTTTTCCAAGGGAAAACAACACCTTAGAAAGGAAATTTATGTTCAAAAATAGACATTTGCATCGCATATAAATATATAGACAAATGTTTCAGCAACAACAAAATGCTGCCCTTCTGGGAAATAAATATCTTCTTTTCGGTCTGGAGGAGCTCTGGTGGTATAGTGCCTAAGGCACTTGACTGCTAACCCAGAAGGCTGGTGGTTCAAACCCACCAGCCACTTCTCGGAAGGAAGGTAGGGCAATCTACTTCCCTAGTGATACTTCCTCGGAAACCCAAGGAGGGGTCGCGACTCAATGGCAGTGAGTTTGGGTTTCTTTCTTTCCTTTTTTTTTTTTTTTTTCCAGTCTGGAGGGAAGAATTCTTTGCAAAGTGAAAACACTTGGCTCTCTGGATATCATTACCTATAATCCCTCTACTAGGTGCTACGGACTTGAGTAACTCCTCTTCTTGGAAAGTTTTGGCTTTTTCTATCAGTTGGGTGAGCTAGATTCTTAGCCTTTCCACTCTTCCCATCCAGGTTCTGTATCCAGTGTACGCTTGGTGTCAGGGGATTGGATCTTGAAGTTAGAATCTGACCTTTAAAAGCGTTTAAACCATGTAAAGAAAATTCAGCACTGCCCACTCCCCAGTTCCAAGCAGTCCAGTTTTCATGGATTCCTACATTGCTCTATTGCAGTTTCCTGTTTGGGACCGCCCTGTTGTCTGCAGACCAGTCTCTGTGTCTTTCAGATGGAGGGTATCAGCGGGATCTCTGCTTGGAGAGTGGAGGCACTGGGTTCCGTCCTTGGGTCACAGATTGCTTCTCCTCCTTGAGCACCTCCTCCGGGCCAGCACCGTGATTTTCATGTGTGAGCTCATTTCACCCTTGCACAGTCGTTTGAAATGACCCCTTCCCCATCTCCAGATAGGGAAACTGAGATTCGGAGAGGTTAAGTTACTTGCATAGGACCAAGAAGCATGGAATGCGAACTCAGATCTTTGTTTTTTAAATTTATTTTTTTAAAAGTTTTTATTGTGATTTGAAGGAGCTCTGGTGGCACTGGTGGTTAAAGTAGTGGGCTGCTCATCTAAAGCTCGGTGGTTCAAGCCCATTAGCTGCTCCACAGGCAAAATATAAGGCAATCTGCTTCTGTAAAGATTTGCAGCCTTGGAAACCATGTTGTTGTTGTTGTTGTTATGTGCCGTCGAGTCAGACCCGACTCATAGCGACACCTCCTTGGGTTTCCGAGGCGGTATCACTACGGAATAGATTGCCCCATCTTCCTTCCGAGGAGTGGCTGGTGGGTTTGAACCGCCAGCCTTCTGGTTAGCAGTCAAATGCCTTAGGCACTATGCTACCAGAGCTCCTTTGGAAACCATAGAGGGCACTTTACTGTGTCCTGTAGGGTCTCTTTGAGTCAAAATTGACTCAGTGGCCGTGGGGTTTTTAATTGTGATTTGGGTGAAAGTTTACAGAGCAAGCTGGTTTTCCATTCAATAAATCATACACATTTTGTGACATTGTTTGAAATCCCTCTTTCCACTTCCTCCCTGTGTTTCCCATTTCCATTTGTCCTTCTTTCCTATCCCTTCCTGCCTTCTGAGCTTTATCCCCGGGCAGATGCTGCCCTTTTCATCTTGTATCATTAATTGTTCGAACAAGTGTGTACCTCCCTGGTGTTACTGTTCACCTTATAGATCTGTCTGTTTGGCTGAAGGTTAAGTCCTGGGGGTGAGTTCAGTTCTAGGTCTGAAGGATGTCTAAAGGCCTTAGTCTCGGGTTCCACCAGTCTCTATCAGACCAGTGTTTCTTTTATATTGAGGTGATATTCACATAGCATAAAATTCACCATTTTAACCCCTTTTAAAGTACACAGTTGAGTAGCTTGTAATAAATTCAGTGTTATGCAACCATCGCCACCATCTAGTTCCAGAACATTTTTTTCAGCACCCTAAAAGGAAACCCCATCTCCATTAAGCATTTACTCTTCATTTCTTCCTCTCCCCAGCCCCTACCATTCTACTCTGTCTCTGTGGATTTGCCTATTCTGGATATATCACATAAACAGAATTATGTGTGACCTTCTGTATCTGGAGTCTCTCACAATATTTTTAGTTTCATCCCTGTTGTAAATTGTATTAGTACGTTATTCCGTTTTATGGCTGAATAACATTCCATTGTATAGGTAGATCACATTTTGTGTATCCATTCATCTGTTGATGGCCATTGAGTTATTACCACCTTTTGACTATTATGACTAATGCTGCTATGAACAATTGTGTGCAAGTTTTTGTTTGAACACCTGTTTTCAGGTTTTTTAGCTATACACCTAGGAATGGAATTGTTGGGTTCTACAGTAACTGTGTGTTTTCCACTAAACTGCTTTCAACAGCAGAAGCACCATTTCACATTCTCACCAGGAATTTGAGGTAAACCCAGGTCTTTCTGACTCAAGGTTGTGTTTGTTTTCATAGGCCATGCTGTCTCTTCATAAACTCACTGAGGGCTCCATCAGTCCCCTGGCCAAGCCTCATATCCAGCTACCAACACAAACACATTGCAGGATGTTTCATGCTGTGAGGAGAAGTTGTTAGTCATACACCATTTTGGCTTGGGGAAAAAGAACAGGTGCCTGAAATTTGTCAGTGAACAACCTCCTCTTCCTCGGTGTCAGGTTGTTAACAGTGTAGGCTCTGGAACCACATATTGTATGATCCCATGTATATGAAGCGTCTAGGATAGGCAACTGTATAGAGACAGAAAGCAGTTCAGTGGCTGGCTGAGGTGGGAATGTGGATGGAGTTTGCAGAGTGGGATTTCTTTTTGAGATAATGGGAATAATCTCAAATTGAGTGTGGTGATGGATGCACATTTGTCTGAATAACTAGAAACCACTGGATTTTATATTTTAAATGGAAGATATTTAAATGAGAATTATATCACAATAAATATTTAAA
>NW_006921874.1:2081863-2093362 GCF_000298275.1 Orycteropus afer afer
TTTAAACGAGAATTCTATCACAGTAAGGCTGTTGGAAGAAAACAGATTCTGGAGCCTCACTGCCGCTTAGTAGCTCAGATGTTGGGGAGGTTCTTTAGTGAGTCTGCCCCAGTGTTCACATGTGCAAGATGAGGATGAAATAATAGTTCCATACCTACCTTGTAGGCTCAAAGGAGTGAATATCGTATAGTGCCTGGCACACAGCAAGTGCTCGATGCATGTTGCTAGCTATTAGTGTTAGCATCAAAAAATAGTTTTTGAAATTCCAACCAATAGATGGTGTTCGCGAGAGGCCAGTAAAGACAGGAAATGGAATTCCTCTTAAAATTTGAGTTCTGAGTTCAACCTTGCTGCAGAGGGATATGAACAATACAGGACAATGTAATGAGGCAATGATTTAGAGGGTAATGGGAGAGGAGGTCATTTGGGAAGGTGTGTTTGGTAGACCTAAGGGCTAGAAAAAGAATATTGGTGCTGATGGGGGAGAGGAAATTGTATTAAAGGCTACTCTGCCCTCACTGACAACAGATGTTGGGAGGTCTTCGATTCTGGGCTCCAGGGCCTCTGGCCCCCTTGAAATGCTCTCCAGTTCCTTTGGAGGTCATGATCCCACTGTTGGAGGAGCCCTGGTGTAGATTAGTTTCGTTGGATATATTTGCCTCTCTCTTTCCCTACTGCCTCCCATCCCCAGGATGCTGAGGAACTAGAGATAAGTGCTTAGTCAAACTATCCACTTTTCAAGGAAAACTGAGGCAAAAGCTGGGGCTGGATGGAAGGTAAGAGTCCAGAAAGAGATACAGATCAAGGACTGAGCAAGAAGCAGAACGAAATACTAAGCTGCTCTGCTTTTCCAGTTGCTCTCAGGTTGAAGCGTCTCAGCAAATGCATCCCCCGTTGTCCATGTTCATACTTGCCTCCCAGTGGCCCCTGTGAGTGGGATCCAAAAGCAAAGACTCCTCTCCTCCCAGCTACTCAGAGAGACAGAGCCCGAAGCAAGCACATGAAGGGACTGAAGAACACTTACAGAGACAAGTTCATGTGCAAGGGAATGGGCTGTAAAGCAAGTGTGTAAAGGGCCAAAAAGTATGGCTTACCGTTTGTTTTCAGAGTGCTTTGCTGCCATTTCCACGGCTCCTTTCAGTAACCCAGTGCAGAGCATGGCCTGATTCTGTGTTACAGCTGGGAAAATCCCGCGCTAACAGCGTATTACTTGTCATGGAGAGAACTCTCAACATGAATGCTTCTGCAAGGATATTTGTGTTGGATTCCATTATGGAGGTGTCGGGATGGTCTGTCAGCTGAGGCCTTGTACACACGCTCACACAGCCCGGGCAGTTGTGTAAGATATGGGGATTTAATTGCCTGAAGTGCCATTGTGAGGACTGGGGGACGGAGAGGGCAGCGTGGAGGGAACTTGGGGTCGGCTGTGTGGCTCTCTCCCCTGCCGGGCCTCTGCCTGTCCATCAGCTGCAGGCCTGCAGACCTGAGTAGACTAGCCGCTCCTTGGCTTCTGGCCAGTACGAGCTGGAAGCCTGTGACTTTGAGACTTGGCCCTTTTCAGTTCTCTTTGTTCAGAAAAGGGTTTCATCCTGGCTCTCTTCAGTGGCTGCCTCGGATTAGGAGAACCCCGGGGAGACTTGGCTATAGGACAGCCCTCAAAGCTGTGCTGGGAAATTTGAAGAGAAGCCGTTTCTCTGTCTTATTTCAAGTTACATTCTTCTCTCCCTTCCTAAATGAGGTTTTTACTGTTGCAAACCCTATGGCATAATCCCCTAGTGTACTTTTGTGTTTCTGCAGCAACAGAGGGGATAAGACTAGTATCTGGACCCAGAAAATACTTTAGGGACCGTTGAAATGGCCAAAGAGAAGGGAAGTTCCAGTCTAGGCTCTTGTTTTTAATAGTCACACCAGTTAGAGTCACTACTTGCCTTCTTAGGTTAGTATTCCTCATTCTTAAAAATAAATTAAAGGCCTACTTTTCAGTGACTAGAAAGGAAAAGAAAGGAGAAGGCCTGCCTCTCCTGGGCAGGGTCCCAGAGCTGGATTGCTAAATAGCCAAAGGCTGTGGTATTTCCAAGTACACACAGGCCATTTGCAAGTGGGTGTAACTCCTTGTAGTTTCCCCTGTTTAATATGGTTGAGACGTGTACATTGTCTCAGTGGTAAAGTGATTTTCCTTGCATGGTTATTTATTTTTTTTGAATGCATTATCCCATGATTGTGAGTAAATTGTGTTCAGGCTCTGATTGCATCACAATAGCTGGACAGGTTCTTCTGCGTTTTCCACAAACTCCCTTTTGGTGCAAATCTACAAAACTGCCTTTATCCATCTTGTTAACACGTTTCTTCTGATACTTGGGAAGAATTTCACTGTAAACCACTTCCGTGAGAATTATTTTCTTGAGGGCACGTTAAGAAGTAATAATAAAGCTGCAGACTATATATACACGTACCGGGGGTGCATAGTTCAGTTTCTGTAATCCCACGAAACACTAATGTTGGCAGAATTTCAACTATTGTATTAATCCTGTGAGATCCTTTGTCATGCATGATAGATGGTATTTACAAATTGAGATCTGAAATGGTGAACCGCTTTGAAGATGCTTTATATTATGCCGTATGTGGAAGTGGGTGTGTTTATATTACTTGTTTTAGATGATATGGGCCAACCCGGCAGCAGAAAACAGTCTCATAATAGACGGCAGCAATTTATAACAGACCTGACGGTTCCTAGGGCATTTTTCCTGCTTAAACCAACAAGATTGGTCAAAGGCTTTGCAGGGTTTTGAAGCCCCATGGATACTCTGTGGGTTTGGCCATCTCTTGTGGAATGCTCGTCCATTTAAATGTCTCCCACGAACTGCTGAATGGCTTGCTTAGTAAAACTCGCAGATGGTGGACTCAGAGCGGATTATGATAGCCCTGCTCTGAGGAACACCTACTTCTTTAAGGGCTCCACTTGACTTTGAGAGAGTATTTGAGCATAATTAAGAATTACATTGCGTTTGAAGACTAGGAAGTGGAAGCCCGAGCAGGGTCACTGCTTTGCCCCCAAGGTCGTAGAGTCAGATTGACTCACTGGGCCTCGTTTCCTCCCAACATGTGTAGCAGACTGTAGGTTGCTGATGACCTTGCCCCCCATGCCTTCAGTTGAACACTTTTAAGCTTTTGAGAGTTTCTACAATCAAAGGAGTGGTTGTTTATTCCTGACTTGGCACATGGTTCTCTTCTTTCCCCCACCTGCCTTCTACCTTTACTCTGTTTTTTCTCCAAGCATCTGCCTCCCTGTTCCTTTCATGTTTGCTGCCTTTCTCTAGGACTTCTTTGCAAAGTGTTCATGAGCTTTAGAATGGCACATGGTATTCTGGGCACAAGTGAATTACCCTTTCGTCAAAAGGGTGGACTGTGTGTGTGTGTGTGTGTGTGCATGTGTGTGTGGTGTTGAATGAAGGCGTTTCCTTTCATCCCTCAAAACCCTTCCTGATAATGCCACAGACAGTTGAAGCCACAGCAGTATCTATGGATGGATGTATTTTTTTTTTTCCAGCTTTATTGGGATAATCATTCACAAACTATAAAATGTACCTTGTTGAAGTACACAATTCCACAGTTTTCATTGTATTCACAGAATTTACTGCTGCCATCATAATCAATTTCAGAACATTTTTATTACCCTCAGAAGAAACCTATACTCTTTAGCAGTCCTCCTCATTCTCTTTTCCTCCCAGCCCTGTCGCTGCTGTTGGGTGCAACTCGTAGTGAACCTCTGTACCACGGGACAAACCGCGGTCTAGTCCTGTGCCGTACTCGCAGTGTGCTTGGGCCCATTGTTGCCACCTCTGTGTCAGTCCGTCTCTGTGTCAGTCCGTCTCAGTGTCAGTCCGTCTCATTGAAGGTCGTCTTTTTCACTGACGCTCCACTTTACCACGCATGATAGCCTTCTCCAGGGACTAGTCTCTTGTGACAATATGACCAAAGTACGTGAGGTGAAGTCTGGCCATTCTTGCTTCTAAGGAGCCTTCTGGCTGTACTTCTTACAGGATGGATTTGTTCATTCTTCTAGCAGTCCATGGTATATTCAGTATTCTTTGCCAGCACCACAATTCAAAGGCATCGATTCTTCTTTGGTCTTTCTTATTCAGTGTCCAGCTCTCACACGCAGAGGAAGTGATTTAAATACCATGCCTCGAGTCAGGCGCACCTTCTCCCCGTCTTTGCTTTGCAACACTTGAAAGAGATCTCTTGTAACAGATTTTCCTAATATAATATGTTGTCTGATTCTTGACTGCTGCTTCCATGGGTGCTGATCGTGGAGCCACGTAAAATGAAATCCCTGACAACCTCAATCTTTTCTCCATTAATCGTGATGTTGCTTATTGGCTCAGTTGTGAGGATTTTTGTTTTCTTTATTTTGAGGTGTAATCCATGCTGCTTCATCAATAAGTGCTTCAAGGACTTTGCTTTCAGCAAGCAAGGTTGTGTCATCTGCATATCACAGGTCGTTTATGAGTCTTCCTCCAATCCTGATGCCATGTTCTTTTTCATATAGTCCAGCTTCTCAGGTTATTTGCTCAGCGTACAGATTGAATAAATATGGTGAAATGATACAACCACAATGCAACCTTTCCTGATTTTAAACTATGCAGTATCCCCTTGTTCTGTTTGAATTACAGCCTCTTGGTCTATATACAGGTTCCTCATGAGCACAATTAAATGTTCTAGAATTACCATTCTTAACATGTTATCCATAATTTGTTATGACCCACATAGCTGAGTAAAACACAGGTAATCATCTTTATGGTATTCTTTGCTTTCAGCCAAGATCCATCTAACATCAGCAATGATATCCCTCGTTCACATCCTCTTCTTAATCCAGCTTGCATGTCGGAAGTTGCCTGTCAATATACTGCTGCAATGTTTTGGAATTATCATCAGCAAAATTTTTCTTGTGTGTGCTATTAATGATAATGTTTGATAATTTCCACACCCTGTTGGATCACCTTTCTTTAGAATGGGTACAAACAAGGATCACTTCCAGTCAGTTGGCCAGGTAGCTGTCTTCCAAATTTCTTGGCATAAATGAGCGAGCACTTCTAGCATTGTATCTATTTGTTGAAACATCTCAGTTGGTAGTCTGCCAGTTCTCAGAGCCTCGTTTTTCACCAGTGCCTGTAGTGCAGCTTGGACATCTTTTTTCAATACCATTAGCTCTTGTGCAGTTCTTTTTGGTTCACTCACTCTTTGTATTCCTTCTATCTTCTTTGGCTGATTCCTGCATTGTTCAATATTTTCTCTTCAGGTCTTTCAGCTGGAGAAATGTCGAGCTTGTTCTTCCCTTTTGATTTTCTAACTCCAGGTCTTTGCACACTTTATTTTAATACTTTGTCTTCTCGAGCCATCCTTTGAAATCCTCTGTTCAGCTCTTTTACTTCATCATTTCTTTCATTCACTTTAGCAGTTCTGTTTAAGAGCAAGTTTCAGAGTCTCTTCTCACATCTATATTGGTCTTTTCTTCCTTTCCTATTTTTTTAAATGACCTTCTGCTTTCTTCACATGTGTTGTTCTTGATGTCAACCCACAACTCATCTGGTCTTCAGTCATTAGTGTTCAGTGCGTCAAATCTGTTCTTGCGATGGTCTCTAAATTCAGGTGGGATATACTCAAGGTTTTATTTTGGCTGTCCTTGACTTTTTAAAATTTTCTTCAGCTTTGCCTTGAACTTGCATCTGAGCAGTTGATGGTCTTTACCATAGTTGTCCCCTGGCCTTGTTCTGATTGATGATATTTTGCTTCTCTATCTTTCTTCCCACAGATGTAGTTTATTTGATTCCTGTATATCCTGTCTGGCAATGTCCACATGTATAAACAAAAATCAAACCAAACCCACTGCATCAAGTTGATTCCATATGGCTTCTAAGGCTGTAAATCTTTACAGAAACAGACTGCCTCATCTTTCTTCCACAGAGTGGCTGGTGGGTTCAAACCTCTGACACTTTTTTATTAGCAGCTGAATGCTTTAACTACTGCTCCACCAGAGCTCCTTTCCATGTATAGTTGCCATTTATGCTGTTGAAAATGGTAATTCCAATGCATAAGTTGTTGGTATTGCAAAATTCTGTGTGATCTCCAACATCGTTTCTATAACCAAGGCCTTATTTTCAACTATTGGCCCTTTTTTGATTCCAACTTTCACATTCAAATCACCAGAATTACCAATGCATTTTGATTGCATGTACGATCGATTCCAGACCACAGAAGTTGGTGAAAATCTTCAGTTTCTTCCTCTTTGGCATAAGTAGTTGGTGTGTAAATTTGAGTAATGGTCATATTAACTGTTCTTCCTTGTAGGTGTATGGATATGATCCTATCACTGACAGCATTGTACTTCTGCATAGATCTTGAAATGTTCTTTTTGATGATGAATGCAGCATTATTCCTCTGCAATTTGTGATGGGAAACTCCACAACTGAGAGTTTCCTTAGGGCAAAAACTTGGTACCCTCAGTATTGAGCTGTATGCTTACATAGCATGTTATAGTGGACACTCAATGTTTATTGAATGAGTGGACTTACTAATGTTAATGAAGACTAAAATTGTCCTACATTTTTGACAAGCAGCAGTCATTGTTAATTAATTGAGCCGATATATGCTAGGAGTTTTTAATAACCTACCTTTAGAATCATCTTAAAAATAGCAAGTGGAGCTGATTTCAGAACAAATTCTGGGTGTATACCATTATGTGTAACTTACAGGGGTGTATACTCTTCCCCCTACCTTTTGTTTCTTGTCTTCTAAGTCTTTATTCCTATCCAGGAGAAAACATGATGTTTTGTGTAAGGTTTAAAAACGGAAGATTGAGAGGACCCATTTCTTTCCTACTAACATTGCAGAAAGCCAAGTACGTTGGGTACCTCCTATCGTTGTTAGGTGCTGTCGAGTCACTTCTGACTCATAGCAACATAACTTTGTACAACAGAACACACACTGCCTGGTCCTGCTCTGTCCTCATAATCGTCGCCATGTTCGAGCCCATTGTTGCAACCACTGTGTCAGTCCAGCTTGTTGAGGGTCTCCTCCTCTTTCAGCGGCCTCTAATTTACCCAGCATGATGTCCTTCTCCTGGAATCCTCACTTGAACGTTCACATCAGATGTAGAAAGAATTATCCTGGAATTAAAGCATTATGAATACTAGGATACTGAAATGAGTTTTGAAGGGAATAGTACCATGGATTGAGTGGCTGCATTGTAATTACCATGTAAGCAAAGTATTTAAAAAGTGTTTTGACATTCTTGACTAGCTTTTCCTGTCATTCTTTATCAAATGCATCGTAATACTACATTAGATTTCTTGCTTAACTTACACGGTCTAATTGGAACAAGTTTAATATCATTTAAGATAGACTTGCTTATCTCATTTAAGTGTTGATGGTTCGGTGAGAACTGTGATTTAACAGAAATATAAGAAAAACAGGAACTAGGGTCAAAAGTCCCACAGGGTAAAAAGGGGCATAACCTCTCTCAGAGGAGGCAAAGTTAACTGATACACTAGTTTTTAAGGGGCATTTGATTGTATGAAGGAATGCAGTAACAAGGATTAAAGCAAACCTACAGAATTAACAAGGATTAAATTAATTGCGTGCCTTGCTTTGGGGGGAGGAATTTAAGGGTTGTGTTATATATAATATTATTTAATTATATTGTTGTTGTTGTTATATGCCTTTGAGTCGGACCCAACTCATAGCAACCCCTCCTTGGGTTTCCGAGGCAGTAGCACTACAGAAGTAGATTGCCCCATCTTCCTTCTGAATTTAATTATAAATAGGATAAAATTAACTTCTTGCTTTTACACATTATAAGGTACTCTAGAAGGAGTCCTCATGGTGCAATGGGTAAGCACTCAGCTGTTGACCAAAAACTCAACGGTTCAAACCCACCAGTGGTTCAGTAGTAGAAAAGACTTGGCAATCTGCTCCTGTAAGGATTACAGCCTTAGAAACCCCACGAGGCAGTTCTTCTCAGTCCTGTAGGGTTGCTGTGAGTTGGACTTGACAGCAATGGGTTCTGGAAGGAGCTGTAACTTGTAACATTTACCATGATTACTGTGTATAAGGTCAGATCGACCCTTGGATATGTGAACGAAATTAAGCCATGTCAGAGTATAAAAACATGTCACTCATCCAATATTATAAATGTAAATAATTTCCTCAATATTTTCTTAGACAATAAAATTACCACACTCTTAAAAATCTTAAAGAGAATGAGACTCTGAATGAATCAACAAAAAGAAATTTAGATCGTATGTCATGAGCGTAGGTGTACCTGGGTGGTGCAGGTGATTTGCACTGTCTCTCACCCAGAGGCCCAGCAGACGAAAGGCCTGGCGATCTGCCTCCTTAGATACTACAGCTAAGAAAGCCCCATGGAGCAGTTCTGCTCTGCACACTTGGGTTTGCTGTGAGGTGGAATTGACTCAATGCCATAGGTTTTGTTTTTTTTCCCTTGAATCATGAGAGTACAAAACACATGGTAAGATACTCTTAAAAAGTGCCTTTATGAATTGGAAACATTCCCTTAGACTTTGGTGCTGGTGGTAGAAAGAATGAGTTGTACAGTCAGAAGAAGAGACATTTGGACAAGCATAACCTATGCTGCAGGACTGTGTAGATGAAGTAGGCTGGGTCCGGGCTTGACGTTGTCTCCTGAGTGGCCTGCATCCTTAGTGAAGGGCCTACATCAGTCATCCAGACCATTAAGATTAGATTAATACTAAAAATGCTGCCAAGAAAGAAAATATAAGGCATCCAGTTCACCTCTAGTACGATTCCAATATAATCCACATTTGGATGAGAGATGGGATAGTACATCTATAAAAACCAAAAAAACCAAACACACTGCCATCGAGTCGGATCCGAGTCATAGCGACCCCTCCTTGGGTTTCCGAGGTGGTATCACTACGAAAGTAGATTGCCCAACACCCCCCCCCCCAAAAAAAAGCATCTCAGCAAATAGGTACTTTTCTGGAAAGATAATAGGTAAGAGGGGTACTCATTGTTCTGGTTTGTCCTGCAACAGTCTGGGTTTACACCTGCTGTCTCTGTCTAGTTATTACTAATGCCTCCTTTCAGTCCCAAATGTGTCCTGCGTTGGAGTATGTAATTTACAGTTACCCTAAATACGGGAAACTGTATACTTAAAAGGAACTTGATAATTAACAATGATTTAAAATAGTTTTGCTTTTTTATAAAAAGGTTAAGTGAAGTTTGAATTCTTTGCTAGCTCTGACATAGCCTGCGGTTGAGGAGTGAGGCGCTGCCACATTGATCTTGGGCTAAGCAGGTTAAGCACAGTTTAGAGGGACACTTTAGAGAGCCGCAGAGGATCACCCAGGACAGAATGGAGTCTGATTCTGACAGCGCATGAGGGCTGTTGTTCTGAACATTGCTTTTAATGACCCTGGCTACACAGGCAGATACAGTGGGAATCAGGGCCTGTACCATAGAATGAGTTTTAGGGACCAACTTGCAAATCTCTGCCCCCACATGTTGCTTCTACATGAAAATTTACTGCAGAATACACACCTGTCTTCCTCCGGCAACGTAACCTTTTTTTGTTTTCAGCATGACCAGTAAAGCAAATCGACTGCTTTATGTGACCATTTTGTGGTTGTCAACCTAGGGAACACAATAATACCCAAGTTGTACTGAAATGTCCAAAGACTGTAAAATAGGACTTTTGGAATCAGATTTATGTGTTTGTTATTATGGTATGTGCTTTACTGGACTTAGAACTAGGAGACTTGTTCCTGGCCTGTACCGAATGCCCTTGGATAAGTCACTTAATCCTTCTGTGCCTTAGGTCCCTTTTCTACTTTCAGAGGCTTAAGAAGGGCCATGGAAATCCTCTCCTGGGGTTAAAGAAGTGAACTGCTTGTTTGCAGGAGGTGGCTGCGCTCAGTCACCCTTGTGTGTCACTTGATAAAATAGGAGAGGCCATGGAGGCCTTCGTAAGTGCCTTCAGCACCGAGTCTTGCCCTGAGCAGAATGGGGCAGCAGAATGTGGAAATTGAGTTCCTGGGACAAACGCACAAATTAAGTGTGCTGGGAGGTAAGAAAGCCTGAACATTGGCTTGTTCTGCCTGGAGCAGGCTGGCCCGCAGGCCCGCAGGGTTATTTTTAGTTCTGGGGCACTAGGGTGGGTCAGCTCCATTTCCAGGGCAGTGTTTTTTTTTTTTTAATTATTATTAGGATTTGGGTGAAGATTTACAGAGTAAATTCACTTTTCATACAGCAGTTCACATATACTTTGTCTCATGTCATTGACCAAAATTTACAATGCAGCAGCTCCCCTCCCACTTCCTCCCCATAGTTACCTCCTCCCAGTGTCCATCCCTTCATACTCTTCTGCACCCTGAAAGGCCATTGTCTGCCAACCCTGTATATGATCTTGGATACACTCTCCATTTAGACATACATAATTGTTTAGCTTGTTCACCCATCTATCCGTCCCTATACCCATGTTTGCTTTCATTGACAACTCAGTATTATATTTGCAAAGGGGTTCATATTTGTTGTTTGTACTGCCCATGTAACTCTCTCTGTCTTTCTCATCCTCAATGCTGTCCAGGGCAGTGTTTTAAACGGAAGTCTTGAGTGGCAGGGCCCTCTGGTGAAGGTTGAAGTCAGCCAGAGAGGGTCCCAGTGCAGACCATGCTGAGCATCTCAACTCAGTTATTTACGCAGTTAGTGATCAGGAAAGTTAAAATTTACTCACCAGTAGACTATCATAGCCCAGGTAACTGGATTACCTTGTAGGGAATGTTGAGCTTTAATTCATTAGTGTTTTCAGTCCTTTACCCTTTCAGAAAAACCACTTTGCCATCAAGTTAATTCTGACTCATGGTGACCCCAGGACTTCAGAGTGATGGTGATTCTGAGGAGAATAGAGCAAGTAGGGATCATGGAACCGCAGACCCCCAGGTTGAGAAAGTACCTTAGCTCATCAAAGTCCAGTTCAAACCTCAGACTTTCTGGATCATCCAAGCATGCTTTCTGTGGAGCTCAGTGTCCTTCGGTTCAAAGTCAGAGGCCTCCAGGCGTAGACCTTTGTGGTAATATAAGGGGGTTTGTATTAGTGTTGCTGACTTTCCATTTTAGTAGCAATACAAATGGAACACTTACTTGTTAGGGTTTCATTGCCTTAACCAATAGCAAGTGATTTCCTCGGAGAACTGGATTCTTCTAAATGCAAAATTTTGTAGGGGGAAGACAACAGTTCATTAGAGCAGGGAGTAGCCTACAAGGCATCCAATTTGATGCTTCATCTCATAGTTGGGGAAAACTGAGATGCCCCCTAAGAGGTAAGTGCTTTGCTTGAATACCATTTATGTACTCCTTTGGACTTACTCGGGAGCTCTGGTAGTGTAGTGCCTAAGGCACTTGACTGCTAACCAGAAGGCTGGTGGTTCAAACCCACCAGCCACTCCTCGGAAGGAAGATGGG
>NW_006921874.1:2093967-2098826 GCF_000298275.1 Orycteropus afer afer
TTCCTTCCAAGGAGTGGCTGGTGGGTTTGAACCCCCGGCCTTCTGGTTAGCAGTCAAGTGCCTTAGGTACTATGCTACCAGAGCTCCTGAGGTACCTCTAGGTGGATCCAAACCACTAACCTTTCAGTTAGTAGCTGAGGGCTCAACTATTTGCACCACACATGGTTAAGCATTTGGCAGCTAACTGAAAGGTAGAAAGTTCAAGTCTGCCCAGAAGCACCTTGGAAGAAAGGCCTGGCCATCCACTTCTGAAAAATCAACCACTGAAAACCCTCTGAAGCACAGTTCTGCTCTGACACATACGGGGTCACCATGAGTCCAAATGGGTTCAACAGCCACTGTAGTTTTTTTTGTTGTTGTTGTCGTTGTTTTCTTTTAACCCTTTGATAGAATGGGGATCGTATTCTGTTTGTCAGCAGTGTAAGTTTCAATTGGCTTCCAAAGCAAAAGTCTGAAAGGGGGCCCCATTTATCATGTCTAGAAATGTCCCCCATTAGCCTTGGCAGGCCTCCATCTCTACAGATGTTATGGACTGAAAACTCTGCTGGGTCGCAGCTTTCTGCATCCATAGGTTGGAATGTACAAACTGAACCACCCCTGCAGAGGTAGAGAGAGGGCTAGTCTCATAATTTCTAAAAATAGAGTTAACCTCTTCAGCCTGCTACTAAATGCAGAGTATAGGAATTGCCATTGAACTTGGAGAGGCAGAATTAGGGAAGGGAAAGGACACTGCAGAAGGAAGCAGGTGATCAGCAGATCTGGACAAGAATGTTTAAGGACCACAGTTGACTAAGAAATGAGAGATTTGGCGAAATCTGTTGCTCTAAAAGCCCTCTCCAGCCCTCCCACTCATCCAACAGGTACTTACGAAGAGCAACTCAGACAGGGCCTGTGGCTCTGAGGATGCTCACATGAATGCAACAGATCCTCGGCCCCTGAGAGCCCTCTGGGTGGCCTGGAGAGACAGGATGCTGGGAGCATGGGATCTCAGAGCCATCATGAAAGTTGGAGTCAGAGAGGAGCTCAGAAGTTCATTTTCCAGATGAGGTCATTGAGGCCCAGCAAGGGGAAGCAGCTTGCCCTACGTTATCCAGCTACTTGGTGGCAGAGCCAGTTTGAGGACCACGGTTTCTAATCTTATGTGTCACTGCTTTCCAGTGATAGTGGGCAATGAATACACCCCTCTTCTTGGCCCCAACACAATATTTGGTTTGGTGTCTTCTCCAGTGTCAGTGAGAAAGAAGAATGCTCCCTCCTTTTATAAATGGAGGTTGACCTGCCACTCTCTCTGCCCACACAGCCTCATGGTTGGGCCTATGTTCCAGTTCCTGAGGATTCCATGCACAGTAGTACTGACTATTGCCTGTGTGGTTTCCAGCCTCTTGTAGCCTGAGAAAACTGTGACATGTTCTAGAAGTGAGACAGTATTCAATGTGCAGAAAGTATTTGGCAGACTTAATAAATCCACACACTTATGGAAATATCTGTAAGACCCACAGGTTGGGAACCCCTGAATGGAACCATTGAAAACATAGTATGCTTTTATGTAATACTAACTTTGAAGCTTTGGTGTGGGAACTTGATAGTATGCTCTGCAATGCTTTTACACTTGAGTCATCTCAGTACATACCTGATTTGTGCCTTCATTACATGCTTTTGGCCTCTGAAATGCATGAAGCTGATAAGGACTTGAGAGGGCTATTCTGATAGCATGTAAATACTTGGAGGGCTGACGAACGTCCTGCTGTAGTGTTAGATTGTTTCTCTCCAGCTCTAGAGGAATTGCTTATTAGCATTTCATTGTCCTATCATTTGCCATTGATCTTAGTGACTAAAAAATATGTCCTCCTACCTAACATCCAAGATAGCATGTTGCTCCATCTTTTTGAAGAGAAAAGTATGTGAAACAGCTGCAACTATATAGGAAAGATGAGCAATGCAGAAAATAGTACATATTTGCAGTTTTTAACCAGGGCTTCAAACCAGTTCAAACCAATTCAGTTATAGCCAATGCAGCAAAATCGGAACAGATCCAAATTAGTAAAAATGTGGGTGTACCAGAACAAAAAACAGGACAGAAAAAATTGCAGGTCAAAGCCCTGGACTGGGAGATTCAGAACAGATGTAGTGAGCCCTTTCAGGAGGCTGATGTATGAGATTGGATTATTACCAGGCCTGTGGAGAGCAACATACTTTCAAAGCAGTGCAGTCAGCCACCATCTTTGAGCCAGGCACCATTGTTTCCAACTCTGGTGGTCAAGAGATTTGGTTGCTATGTAATGTACATGCTGCTCTGGTTTGCTAAGAGTGAGTTTAAGTTTCTAGCAGGGAAGCACCTGTAATTTTTCCTATTCCGGTTACCACTGTAGTATACCCACATTTTACAAATATGGGGCTCTTCTGGATTCGCTTCATGGCCTTGACTGAACTAGTTTGAATCAGTCCAAAGCCCTGGTTTTAACAGGCTTGTTTCCTTTTTCAACCAAAGACTAAAGAAAAAAAATCATACACCTGTACGTTTGGAAGACCATTCTAACTTTCATTAAGTAGGAGCAGAGATTCCTAAGATTTTATTTTTCTAAAGAAATTTCTCTATTAGTGTTAGTATCTAGCATCAGAAAAAAAAATAATTGGAGTTTTCTAGAGCTGTTAGAGGGTCTGCTAAATGGCCAGATATCAAACTCAACAAGTTCGGAAATAGGTAGCTTTGACTTGGAATCTCGGTTAGATGTTGTCATAACTAGGAATGAAATGAGGTGAGAGGTAGTTGGTGGAAAAATCCACTTTAGACTCTGAGCTCTTGGGGGAAGAGAATGTGTATGTTCATTTTCCATCCTTGGCATCTGATACCGTACCAGTTGCCATGGAGTCAATTCTAACCCTGTGTGTGTCAGAGTAGAACCATGCTCCCTAGGGTTTTCTTTTCTTTTCTTTTTTTTTTAATTGTGATTTGGGTGAAGATTTACAGAGCAATATCACTTTCCATACAGCAGTTCACATGCACTTTGTCTCATGACATTGATCACAATTTCCCACAATGCAACAGCTCCCCTCCCGCTTCCTCCCCATAGTTACCTCTTTCCTGTGTCCATCCTCCCTAGGGTTTTCAGTGGATGATTTTTCAGAAGTGGATCACCAGGTCTACCTTCTGAAGCACCTCTGGGTAGACTCGAACCACCATCCTTTCAGTTAGCAGCTGGGCACGTTAACCATTTGCACCACTTGGAGTAGATACATACTAGATATCCAATCAAGGTTTGTTGAGTGACTGGAGAAGGAAAAGAGCTGGTGGACAGAGATACAGGCAGAGCAAGCATGGTAGTGGTAAAAAGTTGATGAAACAGTGAGAAAAACATGAAGTTTCTGAAATTAGGTGGAAATCACAGGGTGTTTCTACAGGCAGCCACTACAGCTGTACTTGAAATACAGTAAAACACAAAGAAAAAAAAGAAAGAAATTGGGAAGTTGTACCTGGCTTTCGGGCTAAAATTTCACAGCTGTGTTCAGAGAAATGTTCTGCCCAGCAGTCTAAGTAATGAATAAAAAGAATTTTCAGAGTGGAAAGAAATCAACAAACTCTGTGACTCTCCACAGAAAGACCAATTGCCGCCTCCCACCCTCTTTGACAAGAATAACATTTTCCCCACCCATGCCAGGCTTCTAAAATGAGTCGATCATGTTTGCACTCGCTGTATTAGTAGGATTTCTTGATATAGAATGAGACTGTCTTGAATTTCTTAGTTACTAGGAAGTACATTTTTTTTTAGCTGTGTTCAGAACAGTAGATATTCTTAAATTTTCAGCAGTCATGTCTAGACATCTTTGGGATAATTTGTTATGTTCTGATCCTGAGTTGATTGTACGTTCTCTTTACCATTTCTGAGAGAGATAATTCACATAAAGGTTATTAAGGAAAGGAAGGTATTTGATTCTTCCTTACTGTTTCATCCCCTTCTACAATTATGAGTGTGTATTGAAGTTCAGAATGCGCTGTCCAAATTTTAGGTCAGAAACAGGAAGTAGGAACTAAATTTAAGTGTGTTTTCTTATTTGAGGGATTAAAAACCTTGTTTTGGAGCTTGTTTTGTTTTTGTTTTGGTCATCACTCCCAATTTAAATGCCATTGTTGTTTCTGGTGGCCTGACCAGTGTGAAATGTCTGCTTGTGGAGACCAATAGCTTGTATTAAGCTTATATCTGAGGCCAGTCCAGATGAAATTCTTTACTCCAAAATGTCTGTTGGTGAGCCTCAAATGGTTCAATATGTACAATTATCATATGACCCAGCAATTCCACTCCTAGGAACATTCCCAAGAGAAATGAAAACGTGTCCACACAAAACTTGTACATGGATGCTCATAGTAGCATTGTACCTAATAAGCAGAAGGTAGAAACAACTCACATTTTTATCAGCTGATAAGTGGATAAATAGAATGTAGTCTGCCCATACAATGGAATATTATTAGATAAGAGTGAAGTACTGATATTTGTCAACCATATGGATGAGCCTAAAAACATGCTAAGTGAAAGAAGCCACACAGAACAGGTGAATTGTATGATTCCATTTATATGAAATGTCCAGAACAGGCAAATAGAGAAAGTAGATTGACTGAGGGATAGGGGTGGAAGTATGTGTGGGAGAAATGGGAAGTGACTGCTAATGGGTATGGAGTTTCTTTTAGGGGTGATGAAAGTGTTCTGGAACTAAATGGCAGTGATGATTGTGCATCTGAATCATACATAAATAGGTGGATTGACCCATATGTGAATTATATCTCATTAAAAAAAAGTCAGGGGTCAATGACAGATACATAGACCAATGGAATAGAATTGAGAACCCAGATATAGATCCATCGACCT
>NW_006921874.1:2101214-2114436 GCF_000298275.1 Orycteropus afer afer
AAATGTCTGTGGTGGGGACAAGCAGCCTGTTTAGTAACATGTTGGTCTTATGGCTTTCCAGTTGACAGTTCTCTAATGACTAAAGTCAAGGTTCCCCTGAGTGATAAGTGATAAGGGTGTGTGTGGGGGGAAGCACTAGCTAGACCACAGGAGACCAGGGCTACGTTCCTGGTCATGTCAGTTCCTATTGTGAAACCTTGAGCACGTTCACCCACACCTGCAGTGCCTTTCCACAGATGGAGAGATTCCCATCACAAGAACTCTGAGTTCTTTCTGGCCCTTACTGATGGACACTGTGATAGCTATGTGATCATTTACTGACATGCAACATTGCTTTATGGATTTCTATTACCAGAGAATGAACGGTGATGCTGAGTTTAGGGATGGGAGAAATAGTATATTCTTTTCAGAAGAAAAGGATTGAGAGTGTTTGGGGAAGGGTGAGAGTGAAGGGACTGGGGCTGGGGGGTGGAGGACGTGATGCCTCAGACCATTGGGGGAGACTCTGCCTGGGTGGCTCATTCCTATTAATGGCCCAGGGAGGGCATTGACAGTTATTTACCCAGACACCCCTTGGCTTCTCTGCCACAGCAATCCCAGGTCTCTGCCATAGCCCAGCTTTCTGTCAGAGTAGCAAACCATGGCCGACCTTTAATTTGGCCAAAGGAACTCTGTTTGCCCACACCTGGCTACCCTGTCCTGACTTACCTGTTGTTTGTAGTGAGAGACGGCTACTCAGTGGGTGGGAGCTTGCAGCCATCCAGAAAACCTTTCCAGGCCCCGGGCAGCTCTCATTCATCGCCCAGAGAGGAAGCAAGGAGTTTACAAGCTTTCACTGACAAGTCATCATTGTGTAGGTTTTCATGAAATAAAGATTGTGTGAGCCGCCACACAGGGCTGTTTTCAGGGACAGCCCTCACAGAGGATGTTCCTCCCAGAAGCGCTGGCAGTATTGTCAGCTTTTCATCCCTTCTTTAGCAAGCCATCCCTCTGGTGCTTTTTCTGTCTGATCCACCTCAGAAGTAGGAAATGTTAAGAAGGCACTGTTCTTCAAGCATGGGAGAAAGAAGGGCTGCTTATGCACAGGGAGATAGCTCAGGGGGCAGGAGTGCATGGAGGGATGGACACTGGGAAGAGGTAACAATGGGGAGGAAGTGGGAGGGGAGCTGTTGCATTGTGGTAAACTGTGGTCAATGTCATGAGACAAAGTATATGTGAACTGCTGTATGGAAAGTGAATTTGCTCTGTAAATCTTCACCCAGATAACAATTAAAAAAGAAAAAAAAAAGGCACTATCTTAAGAAATGATGTCCAAGGATCAGCGTTCAGTGCCATATGACCACACGCAAGTTCACTTAGGAAACTCCCTACCAGACTGGGAGCAGGGATGGGGATGTCTTCAAATCAAGAACGTGTAAAATTGTGAAACCAACTTTCATGTGTTCTTTCAAACATAGAACATTTGTGTTTTGTTTGTTACCTATAGGAGCTCTGGTGGCGTAGTGCTTAAGGCATTTGACTGCTAGCCAGAAGGCTGGCGGTTCAAAGCCACCAGCCATTCCTTGGAAGGAAAGTTGGGCAATCTACTTCCAGCCTTGAAAACCCAAGGAGGGGTTGCTGTGAGTCGGATTCGACTCATTGGCAGTGAGTTTAGTCATTTTTAGAATGGAAAAGAGTGACCCTCTGTTTCTTCCTGCCCCTTGGCTCGCTTCCTCTGTCCTTGTTCTTAGGTCTTCATTTCTCTGGGACTCTTTTTCCTTACTCAAACCTTGCCTTATCACTTTTTCTCTATTGTGAGAGAAGAGAAACTTTTGCTTTGGGGCACTCTAATTTACAGGAAGGGGAGCCCTGGTGGCAACAGGGGTTAAGCGCCCTGCTCCTCACTGAAAGGTTGACTGTTTAACCCACCATTGGCTACGTGGGAGAAAAGACTTGGTCATCTGTCCCCATAATGATTACAGCCTTTAAAATCCTATAGGACAGTTCTACTCTGCCTCGTAGAGTCACTAGGAGGTGGGATTGACTTGATGGTACACAACAAAAATGGTGGTGGTTGTTATGTGCAACAACAAAAGTAGTTTACAGTAAAATGAATGATATAATTTATGCAGTCCTGTTTTCCAGAAAACGTTATCTTGGTCTTAGATGTTGTCTGCGTTTTGTTGTTTGTCATCTCCCTGGAGCACTTAAAGCATTTCATGAAAAGGCCAGCAGCGCTGCTTTCCTGGTCTGTGCTGTGTGGTGAGGCGTTGTGTTTGGAGGGTTGGCTCTACTGAAGCATCCAATTTTTGCTTGCTTCTTGGGTGTTTCAGTTGTTTCCTTCACTGCGTCCAAGTTGTCCTGAGAGAAATAAAGAATGGTGTGATGTATACTCAGCAGAGGCTCTCATCCCAAATGGGAATCTGTGTGTTGGAAGAAATAAATTAGCCAAATAAACCTGCCTTTTGCATTTACTTAACTCTTCTAAATCTTCTGGGATTAATATTTGTGGTAATATGAACCAGCTGTTTGGTGGCCTGTGAAAGGAACAACAGCCTGGTTCCATGGGTCAGTTCTCTGGTGTTGAGACTCTGGCAAGGGCTCCACATTCAGGTCGAGGAAGGAAAATGGTTCCTCTATTTTGGAGCATGAATTCACAGGGCATCAGTGTATCCCAAACCAGCCAGTGTTGGCGGTTTTATTTTTTTTAATCCATAAATCACCCCATTGACCTGCCCGGTATGAACGCATCTAGAACTTTTATGATTATGTTTCTGTCTGTAAAAGAATGTCTTATTTGGTGACATCATCTTACTCTATCTGAACAGGAAATATTTTGAGTAAGAAGAGTTTTTTTTTCCCCCCCCAGATAATTACTCTTTTATATCAAACAAAGTTGAAAAACTGTGCTAAACATTTTAATGAAAATATTTATACATTATTTATTCCCCTGCCTTATTAAACAGAAGGCTAAAACCTGTAATGAATCAGTTAAAGAAGACCCGAGGTCGTCCTTATGAAAATCACTTAAGAAATGGCGCTGGAAGGCAGTCATGTCCTTAGGCCTCTTTGAAGCATGAGGAGCTATTTGCCCCTAAGCTAAGTGGCCCCAGACTGTTCTGCCACTGTTGCTTCTGCCTCCCTTTCAGCTGTCACTTCTGCTGTCATTGATTTGGGTTCACTCTTTGTCCCTTTTTAACCCAGGGCAGAACTGAATGTCTAGAAATCAGACAGCCGCGTTGGTTAAAAATGCAACTGGAGTATTCGTGTGCAAAATAAAGGCCCTGGCCCAGAGGGTGGCTCCAGCCTCCTCCAGTACATTGCTGCACAGACTTTGAGTGCTTTTTCTTTTTTCTTTTCTTTTCTTTTCTTTTCTTTTCTTAGTAGACCAAGGCTCCCCTCGTTTATTAGGTTCTCCTAAAGGGCAAAGCGATGCGCAAGTCAGCCGTTGCTGTACTTCTAAGGCTGGTTATTGAATAAGGTTATCGTATCAGGAGTCAATAAAAAGAATATTTTAAAAGCTTCCGCATGTGCTTGGTTAAAACAAATAGCATTCTTCTCACGTCAAGGCACTTCTTCTCACGCTGAGTCTTGTGTTTTACTTTGTCTCCCCACCTCCCTGGGCTGAATGATCCCCGTGATCTTCTATCTAACTTTGGAATTTTGCTTAACACTCCCCTTTTTTTAAGACTCCATGCCAGCACTCAGTACATAAGTCCAGTGCATGATAATGCTTTCTGTTGTGTCTTTAGCCCTGTCCTTAAATTGTATCCTCAGGGCGCCCTTTATGGATAGTCTCCTTACGCTGTCCACCCTAGGAGCACTGCTTCATTAGACAAACAGAATTTTTCTCCCTGGCCAAAATACTTGGTGTCTTCTTTCTCCTGCAGGCTTTAGTTTCATAAATGTGCAGTGATTTCCCCTTTGTTGTATAGTTGGCCAGCCTGCTTGATAACAGAATGAGTCTTCCTGGTTTCTACTTCCCAGTCTTGGGCACAGTGGCTGTTTATAAACACGGCCTACACGTGGTTGCCCAAGACAGTTTTACCCTTGAGTTACTTCCGAACTGGCTGGTGGATACCATCTGCTCTCTGTGATTTATCTGCTCCTAGTTTGTTGATTAGAAGCAGAGCATCATGTTTCCTGCTATTGGCTAGAGTACCTCTGACCTGTTAGTTCAGTGTTCTGGTTTGGGGATGTGAATGTCCTTCAAAAACAAAGAATTCATTCAGTCTCTCAACCATTTCTCTTTTCAGCCCTGTGACTGTGATGAAGTGGTTCCTCAGCCACTCTAAATGGCTTCCTCCCTTTGACAGGGCAGAAGAGCCTCTTCTGGTGTCTTGGCTGTCTCCTGCTCCTCGCTCCTGCCTACTTGGGATTGGGTGTCTAACCTGCTGTGTCCTATGAGCTCTTCCCAGTTGGGACTAGCTTTTTGTTTTTCCATAGACACTTAAGCTTCTTTGGACACTGTCTTTTAGCCACATTGAAGGTTCTGTTCTCTCTCCAGCCCCCTCCTCCATACCTCTGATGACTTGGGACCATACACTTACTCTGGGATAGCAATAGGGAATTTTTTTTTCTTCTTTTTAAACTGCTCCCCAGGCATCCTGAGTGTTGTTTACTTTCTGAATTATTTCTTTTTCTCTCAATAGAACCCTGATTTTACCATAACTTCTTACTCTGAAATAGGAAAAAGCATGTTTTTGGTAGAGTTTTGTACTCTTCTTTTCCTCTCATGTTGTTGAATTTAATAGTGCTATGATCACTGTTAGGACTCCATGGCCATCCAGGTGACTCCAACTCTAGGTGACTCCCTGTGTGTCAGAATAGAGCTGTGCTCCGTAGGGTAGTCAGGCCCTTTGGAAAACAGGTTGCCAGGCCTTTCTTCTGAGGCACCTATGGGTGGATTTGCACTCTCAACTTTACACACAGTAGTCAAGCATTTAACCATGTGACCCGTCTAAGGAACTTCATGAGCACCATCACATGCTTGTTTATCCATAGTTACTTGCACTACTGAGGACCAAGTCCAGAGTATCTCTCAGGGCATCCCTCCCTCCTCCTGTCTCTTCCCTCTACAAGGTTTCTAGAAACTTGTTCAGAAAGCAGTCATTTTTCATCTCTCCAAACCTGGCCTGCACCTCTTGACAGGTAAGTATTATGTTGATTAATTTCCCTTTCCTCTTTCATGTTTGTGAATGTTGTGCACAACTGTAGGGGGGTAATGGAAAGTCTGTGGTGCCAGTCGAAAGCCTAGTAGAGGAAGACCTTTTTGACAGAAATATTTAAAGAAATACAGTGATCAGGTGATAAGCTGACAGATGCTCTGAGGTCCATATACTCTCATCAGCAACATCAAAAAATCAGCACTTAAATGCATCACAATCATCACAATTGTGCAGAGAACACTCACTTCCATCTTTGTTCTCCCTTCCTTTGATGTGATAAGGAACAAACTCCCTTCATCTTAGGGTGAGTTGTTGTTTTTCTTTTGACATACACTTATCCTTAGATATTCTAAATTTCTGATTCCTTTGTCTGTATTTTATAGAGCAGAGTGTTCTTTCAACAAAATGATTGGTTATTAAGAAGGGACTGTCATTTGTCAGGACACTGCAGTAGACATGGTGCATAGTCTAGGTACACACATTAGAAAAACAGCTGTAAGACACGTAAGTAAGAAATTGGAGTGTCTTCTCAATTCATTTACGTTTTATTCATGAGTGTGGGAATTCTTGTATGCAAATTATAGTCTATACACATACATTTGAATATTGATGCAAAGTGTATTCCTTCAGATACTAGGCCGTGCAGTATGACATTGCTGATACTGGGCGTTTTTGGCCTCTACTCATGGCAATTTCATATGATTCAGCCTTTAATACTTTGTTTTGCATTAATCTCAAAGCTCGGAGCCATTTCAGAACTAAAGAGATTCTCTATTGTATAATCTCAGAAAGGTATTAGTACAGGCTGTCACCTGAATATTTGTCAAAGGACAGTTTGCCATTTGGCCTGTAATTTCTCAAAAATAATTACTTCCTAAGACTAGTAATAATAATAAGAAGAATAACCAGGAAATGAAACACGTTTTCTTAGGTTAAGCATGGCTGAACCGTGAAGCATGGGACGGGTTCTCCTGAAGAATATATAAAGTCTTCCGATATGAGTATTCATAATAATGACTACTGTTAATTGAGACACTATACACTTAATGCTTCCAGCAACCCTGCTGGGTAGGTTCTGTTCTTGTCCTCATTTTACCAATGATGAAATAGTCTCAGAGAAGTTAAGAGACTTTCCCAAAGCCACACAGCTAGTAAACAGGAGAATTCAGTCCAGATTGAGGCCTTGTGAGTTTCCATATAGCATGGTGCCTCTCTGCCTCAAAGACTCACAACATAGAGTCCAATCAGATCAGTTATAGCTCATTTCCTACATGTTCCTAACATGTATAGTGTGTGGCACAAAATAGCAAGTTATGGTCCAGATGAGCTTTGCTGGGGTTTTCCTTGAGTTTCGTGCTTACTGTGTGTTTTGTACTGTGATCTGTTTGAGAAACGTGAAGATTCTAAAGCTCTTGGTTCTTGAAGAGCCCGACTCTTGCTTTTCTGAGTTGCTGTTCATTGGTGGGATAAAAAGAAGTTTGGCTTCTGTATGCGATCCTAACCAGGAAAAAAAAAACAAAACAAAACTCTGCCATCAACTTGATTCTAAGTCCTAGTGACCCCCATTGGGTTGCCAAGGCAGACTATCTTACCTTTCTTCCATGGAGCTGCTGGTGGGTTCAAACCACTGCACTTTTGGGTACCAGCCAAGTGCCTTACCCACTGTACCACCAGAGCTCCTTTATGCTATTACAGGGCTACCAGATTTGCCCATGCAATTAGAAGGGTTTTACTTAAACAAATAAGCAAAATGCATCATGATCATTTCTTAACATAGACTCGTACCTCATTTTAATAGTCTCGGGCATAATTTCTGTTATGTTTGCAGCTGCGAATCATGGAATCCTGAAGATTCATCTCATAATAATGAAACCATGCCCTTTTCTAGCAGTCTGCTTCCCATTGGCACGCACCTGCCTTTGGAAATGGAAACTCAGGCCAAATGGAAACTCAGACTTGGTGCCACCAAGCATCATTTTGAGCGTATGTTTGTGAAATTTAACACTGAACTATGGTTCTATATGATGGGGTCAGCTTGGATTAGGTTAGTTGGTCTTTGTATTGGGCTGTGTTCATTCCCATAGATTAAAAATAGAAACACTCATGGGAAAAAGCATAACAATTTTTTTTTCCCCCAGGTAGCCTGGTTGAACTCATTCTAACTTAACACAGTTCATTTGTAAAAATAAGGACATATATGTGCTGGACTTTTCATTTCGTTTCACTGTACTTTTCAGGTAGCCTTTTCTTTTCCCACTCTGAAGCTGATTCGAGACTATGATTTGAAATCTTGCACTATGGTGATGTGTGTGCAGTTTTAACACTGGATACAGTTTGGGATTATGCCATTTTGACTCAGAGTTAAAGCATAAGATTAAGTAGTTTTAAAAATACAGTGTGACCTTGTATGGTTTATGATCCTAAGAAAGATAAAGAGAACAAAGTGAGCTTTTCGCGGTGCTTTCATATTTCTAGTTCCTGATACTCGTTTAAATACACTAACATGTTTATTAGGACCCCTGGTGGTACAGTGGTTAAGCGCTTGGCTGGTAACCCAAAAGTCAACTGTTCAAACCCAGCTGCTCCACAGGAGAAAGCTGTGGCAGTCCACTCCAGTAAAGATGACAGCCTTGGAAACCCTATGAGGCAGTTCTACTCTGTTCTGTAGGATCACTTTGAATAGGAATTGACTCAAATGGAAGTGGGGTGGGAAAATGTTTACAGGTAATTCAAACAGATAAGCCCAGCCCTGCCAAGTATTATGTTTAAAACAAGACCGATGTTTAATACCAGTTGACTTTTATTCCCATCCTAGAAGGCAGTGTAAAAAAATGGTGTCTTGTTCATTACTGTGGGATCAGGAAAACCAGGAGCTTGTGCAGTGGTATGTGTGTCTGCAAGGAGAAGGGCTACTTTATCATTTTTTTTTTCCTCTGAAGTACCTTTAATTATACTCTTCAAATATATCCTGAAACACATACCATTATTCATTTCCCACATAGCATAAAACATCATCCAGGAGAAGAGCCAAAACCAAGTGTATTAATGTCACTTATTCTTTTCTGGCAGAAGGTCCTGGGATGAGATTGAGTCCGTGAATTTTCCAAAGGAGGCTGTATTTATTGCCCTTCCTCTCTGAGAAGGACGATTTTAATAATTTTTGTTATCACATCAAAGACTTTTCACGATAATTAGAGGCAATAATTGCAGTAGTAATACTGTGTGCCATCTGCAGGCTCTGTTTAATGGAAACTATAGAGAAAAACACGTGCCTCTGCTTGATGGGAGTTACTGTGGAACCAGCGCCCTGGTGCCAGACCACCACTGGCTTGGTTATCGGTGGCCCTCCTACTACTGGGCCCTAGAGCATGGACTAGCTTTCTTCTGTCTGTCCTTTTCCCCATTTCTCTTCAGCCCCCTCTCTCTCTCACTCCTGCCTCTTACTGCCTGCAGGCCTGTAATTCCCTGCCGTCCCTGCCCCCCATGGTTACCGCTCATCCTAAAGTAGCTGATGGGCCTTCTGTTGAGTTTGGCTTATATGTTCTGGGAGTGGTAGAGTTATTGGAACTTCTTTGGGATCAGATATTTGATGAAATTAAACTACTTTATGACTGAGGGATTGGTCCATGACCCAACTAAGGATTATAAAGGGTAAGCCAGATATTGAAGTAATGCAGCCAGCACCCTTTCTCTCACCCAGCTGCACCAGGCCATAGAAAGCTGCCTAATACTTTGAATTTGTGAATGTTAGGTCTCCAGCTTGTCCATTGGCCAGATTTCTGAAGCTTTGGTTTCTCTCTTAGGTCTTATGGCAGATGATACCATACTACAGTGATTCCAGTGTCAGCACTATGGCAATAACCTTCAGTTCTTCTTAGAGGCTCAAACTAGAGTGTCCCCTCTTTTTCATCTCTACCCAAAGCAAAAATTATAATAGGACGCTTCCCCCCCCCCTCTTTTAAGTGTGATTTGGGTGAAAGTTTACAGAGCAAATTCGTTTCCCATTCAACAATCCATACACATTTTGTTTGGTGACACTGGTTACAATCCCCACAGTGTAACAGCTCTCTTCCCACTTCCTCCCTGTGGTTATCTTTTCCCCATGTCCTTCTTGTCTATGCATTCCTGCCCTCTGAGCTGTCTCCCTGTGCAAATGTTGCCCTTCTGATCTCACATGGTTGATTGTTCTAAGGTGTGTACCTGCCTGGTATAATTGTTCACCTCATAGGCCTGTCTCTTACTTGACTGGAAGTTAAGCCACGGGAGGGAGTTCAGTTTCAGGCCTAAAGGGTGACTTGGGGTCATAGTCTTGAGGATTTCACCAGTCTCCATCAGAGCAGTAAGTCTGGTTTGTTTTGTTTTGTTTTTATGATTTTTAGTTTTGTTCCACATTTCTCTCCCACTCTATCCACGATCTCCCTTTCCAAGTGGTTAACAGTGGTAGCTGGGCACCGTCTAGCTCATCTGGTGTCATGGTCATATAGGCTAAAGATCACATGGTCTACTTCCATAGTGATACCACCTCAGAAACCCAAGGAGGGGTCGCTATGAGTCGGGTCCGACTTTATGGCACATAACAACAACAACAACCTTTAGACTAATTGTTTCCATGTGTCTTTGGTTTTCTTCATTCTTTGCACCAGATGAGGAGAGACCAGTTGTTGCATCTAGATGGCCACTCACATGCTTTTAAGACTCCAGATGCTACTCACCAAAGTTGGATGTAGAACAGTGTTTTTGTGTAGTATGTTGTGAACAGGCAGCCCTTTCATTCTTGCTTGTCCGACAGTTCTGCAGTAGTTGCTTTCTGGAACATTTACATCTACCTCTGTGGCTCCAGGGTAATGAAGACGCCTCTAGCCTGGCAGGCTTGTATCTGAGAATGGCCAGGAGTGGGACAGGCCTGTAGGGACTTGAGTGCATAGCAAGTGCTTGGTTGGTTGGTTTTTCTCTTTTTCTTGCACTTGCTGGCAAAGAGTCGATCACTTTTCCACCTCCTTCTGTAAAGAAGTACATTTGTGTGTGTGCGCCATGAGTAAGTAATCACTTCAGTGTAATTCCCAAGATCTGCCTTTATTTTTCCCTCTCCATGAGATGTAAGGAACCAGAAGAAAATGGTAGGTGGCTGAAGAATTGCCTAATCAATACCCTACAGAGTAGGGTATCCGAGTTATCAGAATTTTGCAGAGCCCAGAGCAAGCGGGTGTCATTCCCATTTTGGTGGAGAAGAGACTGTGATGTCTCCATTTCTTCACTGTTTGGTGTGTCAGTCACATGAAGGAACAGAAGCTCCCCTCTTGAGGCCTCAGCTGCAAAATACTAAATGGAGGCCTGCCAGGGAGTCCCTCAGCCAACAACCAGGCTTAGGGCCCTTAAAATCAAGGCATTAACGTGATCTGAAGTGGTTTTTGTAATTAATTTAGATGTTTAGTGACCTCTCATTTACCAAGCTAAATACACTAAACAGCATTTTCATGAGAAGTTCCCACCTTATGGATTTTCCTTTATTGACAAGGAAAGGCAGCAGAACTAGGTTCCCACTTGGGCAGGAGTTTGTTTATTTTCCCCATCGCGAGATGCTGCTGAATGTAAGCAAATGTCTTCTGTAGTTTTGGATGACTCAAAAACTGGACGTGCTACATCTGGCAATGTGTAGGGGGTATTTCAATGTGGGAATCTCCCATTTTGTCCAAAGGCACCTCCAGTGGTACCTCTTTGAAGTCCCAAAGTGAGAAGCATTAGTGGGTCTATACACCTGGGATTGGTTTATCTCTCCTCGGGGCTTTTGCCCTTGGGTTGTTCCAATATCAGATCAGAAAGACCTCAGAGATCTTGTCAGCTGGGCAATTCTATTCCCACTTTGGAAGGTGGAGGAATTCTGATTATAGAGTAAGAAGGAGAGAGGGGGAAAAAAAACCTACGGAACAATAGTAAAATCCATGTCTGTTTATCTTGTAATTTTCAAGAGGGTGGAGACCAAGCCTTTTATATTTTCTGAGCTGATGGATGGCATCTGGCACATAAATGGCACTTGATTAATACTGCACTTAGCACCAACAGTCTTTTTGAGTTGCCAAAATAGGTCAAAGTTTAGTTTTGGAGAACTGAATCAATTCTTTGAGTTAGACCTGGGGAGGATGCTAGCTGGGAGCGAGTTCCCTACCTAGATAATCTCTTGAGGTGGACCAGTTGGAATAACTAGATTTAAAAAAAAGAAAATAATTAATAAAATAACAACAACAAACCCAATGCCATCCAGTTGGTTTTGACTGATGGCAACCTCATGTGTTACAGAGGGGAACTGCTCCGTGTGGTGTTCCTGGCTGTAGTTAGGCCCCAGTTCACCAGGCCATTCTTCAGTGTTGCTGCTAGGAGGGTTCTCACTACCCATCTTTATGTCAGCAGCTGATCGCAGACTAGACCAGGAAGTGGTAGATACACAGGATTTTTCTCACCCTAATGAGCAAATGCAGATCTGATTTTGAAGGCCAGGTTCTGAAGGTGAGATTGGGGAACTGCATGGTGCCAAGGAGCTGGCAGGCTGCCATCAGCATAACTTCCACATAGACCTGAAGTGCCTCACGTGTAAAGGCAAGCTGGTAGAATCTATAATAATAAAAGGTGGGAACATTGAACATTAAAGCAGACAGTCTGTTGGGAAGGGCAATGTCATTTCTATCAAGGGAATCTCTGCTTGGTAAATGAACTTCTGTTTTTCAAGGGACTAACACATGTGTAAGGAATCCTGTAGGTTCAGTGGTTAAGCACTCAAGCACTAGGCTGCTAACAGAAAGGTTGGGGGTTCAGATCCCCCCAGCACCACCATGGGAGAAAGACCTGGCAGTCTGCTTCTGTAATAAATTATAACCTAGAAATCAACTCAACAGCACCTAACAAACAAAAACAACGTGTATGTGGGTAAAGGGAAAACAGTGCATGTGATCGATGTGGGCTTTCCAAAACATAAAAGGCTTGGTCTCCACGCACTTGTGGGACTGTTCCATCATATCATTGAATTCAAGGTGAGAAGAAAAGGGTAGGGATCTATAAATAGGCAGTTCTCTGGATAGAGATGTAAAGAGTGGAGTTCTCGCCAAAATTGGGACTGAGACAAGTGTTACTGAACTCCAGTCAACTATCTAGAAGAGGGAGCAGGCATTACAGTCTTTCTGTTTGCCAGCAATAACTTTTCTGAATAGCCAAGAGCCCATTAAATGAGACTATGGGACATAAGCCCCAGGGGTGGCAGGCCTGAGTGCTAGGGTCCTAGATGACAGTAAGAAGGAGCTTTTTTGGTTGTTTTTAATGGGACAGGGCATGATTCATATTGGATAGCATGCATCTTAAAGGGAGGACTTGGACACTTTTCACTCCCAGTTGAAAGGGCTGAGAACAAAATTTTTCGAACGAAGGGGCTGTGCAGAGGACGCCCACCCTCCCCCACCTGCCTGTGCTAAGACTCAAAAGACTTTTTTTCTCATGTCATAAAAGTAATCCCTATTCAATTGTGGCTAATATCCACATCCATGGAAACTGGGAGTGATTAGGAGCCCTTCCATACAGATCTTTGTTAGAGGAAGCTGGAATGTTCAGTGACCTTTAACAAGAATTTTGTGGAAATGGGTTTTTAGGAAGGAGCCCTGGTGGTGCAGTAGTTAGTCACTCAGCTGCTAACCAAAAGATCAGTGGTTGGAACCTACCAGCCACTTCACAGGAGAAATATGAGCTAGTCCACTTCCATAAAAATATGTCACCCTTGCATTACTGCCCTTATGAGGCTGTTCAACTCCTGTCCTGTAGGATCACTGTAAGTCAGAATCCACTTGACAGCAGTGGGTTGGAGGAGGTTTTGAGGGATGTAATGAGGCACAAACATTGAAAACGGAAATGTTTATTTCCCCATCACCATTTCATTGATGCCTGCAGTGAAGACTTTAGTTTTTTTTTTTTCACTGTGATTTGAGTGAAGATTTACAGAGCAAATACACTTTCCATATAGCAGTTCACATATACTTTGTCTCATGTCATTGACCACAGTTTACCACAATGCAACAGCTCCCCTCCCACTTCCTCCC
>NW_006921874.1:2120176-2123368 GCF_000298275.1 Orycteropus afer afer
TGAAGAGCAGCCAAGGGTGGTTCAGGCTCTTCTTGGTGGTTTTTTCCTCAGGGATATGTTCTGGGTCTGTATCCTGCTCCCTTGTTTCTACCACTTTATCCTGCTTCTTTGTGTGGACTGTGATGGTCTGTTTTTTCTGATGCATCATGGCGTTGTTGTATTTAGATCTCTGTTAACTGTTTGTGAAGAGCGGCCAAGGCTGATTCAGGCTTTTCTTGGTGGTTTTTTTATCATTGGCCCGTTGTTGGAGAAGGAGGAAGTGGCTATCACTCAGTAAGTGAAATTGCAGGAGGTGTGGGTGTAGTTGTGTCTTATGAGGACTCTTGTTGTCTCCCACTCAGTTAGACACAAATTACAATTGAATAACCATAAAAAAACTAAAAGCCCATGGACAAAAAACACACCATGTAGTCACACAGGAACAGTAATCAAAAAAAGAAAAAATGGGGTAAAAAAAGAAGAAAAAACAAGAAAACCTGCAATATCTGGGGATAGGGCATTAAGAAAAAAAGTAGGGAAGGAGAATAACAAATGAAGGAAAAAATGGGAAATAATCCAAAAAGAAAAACAAGCAACTGGGTTAATCATGAGAAAAAAGGGGGAAAGAAAAAAAAAACACTTTAAATTAAAAAAAAAAAATTTCATCCAGTCACAGGGAAAAGAAAAAATACAGAAAACTAGGACCTGGGAGGGGAAGATTAAGAATAATAATAAAAAGGACAAAAGTATTAATAATGTTACTTGTTTTAAAACAGACATATACAAGCAAACTAATCACCAGAAAAAAGAAAGTGAAAAAGAAAAAAATAAAAATAAAAAAAAGAGAAAAATAAATCGGTGGGGGACAGGGCAGGGCACCCAGGCTCCGTCTGAGCACACAGAGTGTGGTGGAGTTCCTGTAGGCCAAGAAGGTAGGTGAGAGTGGGGGATGGCCGCACCTCCTGTCACCAAGTGGGTTTGGGGTATAAGAGTAACAACAGGAATGTTGTACCTTTTCAGTCTGGCAAGTCCCGAGTGTCCTTGGCACTGCTGGAAAGCAGAACGTGTTCTTAAGCCCCAGGAATCTGCGAGAGCGCTATCTCTTTAAATATCCAGAATAGTCAAGCCGCTTTTTAAACCTTCAAAATGGCGATACCCTCCGGCCCGGCAAAATTCCACAGTTCAGCCCACCTCTCTCTTCACTTTCTTCGTTTGTTCTGCAGCCACCGTGCACAGTCCTCCGTGCAGTCCCTGGCTAGCAGGGTGATTTTTAGGTTAATTCTTAGATCCTACCACCACTCGGGACTCTCCAAGCTGTCTGTGCCGTCACAATCGCTCACCACCGCTGCTAGACCGCAGTTCCGTATGTCTCCTTTTTGGTATTTTCACACAAATTCTTCTGCTAGTTGGAGTTTAGTCCACTTCTATATCCTTCCCTTCAAGGCTCAGGGGTCCAAGATTATCTTCTCTGTCTGTGTTAATTGATTTCCCTTTTCTTTGTTGAAGAGGGTCTGTTCAGTCTTTCTGCCTAGTCCGCCATCTTGCCAGAACTCGTCTGCAGTGAAGATTTTAAAGAATGGCTTGTGTGACTTGAGGTCTGACGTAGGAGAATCATTTTTTCTTTATGTGAAGAAGTAGACTTTGCTGTCATTTAGTGTAAAAGCTTTCTCTAGGTAGTCTTCTGGACAGATACCTCCTTCCAAAGCATGAAGAATTGAATACGTTCTTGTTATAGTATATTTTTCCTAGGCAGCAGATTTACTGAAAACCTGTTTCACACTGCGTTTTTGGAGAAGGGATTTTAGGTATATCATGCAAGTTAGGAGAGTCAAAGGACCTTACAGAGGGATTTTCTTTACTCTGTTGTCCAAGCTCAAAAACAATTTAAAAAAGACTATTCTGTTATGAGTTTTCATGATCCACATAGCCGTGAGATGTGTGTAATGAAACATAGTAATAGTTGGGTTATAGGAGGTGCCTGTTATCTGTAGCCCCATCCCCCAACGACATTTTCTTCCATGCTTGGCAGTGAACCTAATACTTGGCTGCTGACCTTTTCTGGCCTGGCTGTGAAACTTAGGTGCCTGCACCAGGCTCTTTGAGAAGGAGACTTCTTTGGAGTCCCTGGGTGGTGTCATTGGTTAGTGGTCAGCTGCTAACCAAAACGGCAGTGGTTGGAGTCCACACAGGTAGCTCGAAAGAAAGGCCTGGTGATCTCCTTCCCCAGACTCAGCCGTTGAGAACACTGTGGAGCATAGGTCCACTCTGACGTGTAGAGTTGCTTCGGGAAAGATTATTTTATTTGGAAATAACAAGGAAGCTCACTCCCTGTTGGAAGTGGGTGTTCAGTCAGCCCCCTGGGAAGGGGAGGAAAGGAGTATCTCTAA
This sequence comes from Orycteropus afer afer, assembly GCF_000298275.1. NCBI lineage: Eukaryota > Metazoa > Chordata > Mammalia > Tubulidentata > Orycteropodidae > Orycteropus > Orycteropus afer. The sequence goes on from NW_006921874.1 coordinate 2,122,543, forward strand.
TGTTTTTCTGAAGCGACCTTCCTCCCTTTACTTCATCTGAGGTCTTAAGTGATTGCTCACGGGGCAGCCCAAAGACTTTAATGCACCAGGGGTGCAGAGAAAAGGCAAGCATCCCCACCCTGGGAATTCCCCTGACCCTTTGAGCTTGGTCTCATCAGCTGTCTTAGTAATGGCCCTGCTGAGGCCCTGGTGCATGTACCGGGGATTATCATGCACAGCTTGGGAGCTAGGATTCCAGAAGTTCTGTTGGGCACCAATACCCGCTGTCATGCAGATGACACAGGGCCATGCAGCATTTTGTTCTATTGTGAATTGGGTCTTCATGAGTTGGAGCCAACAGCAACTAACAACAACACTGGGCACCAAAGGAAAAAAAATGTCCTAGCCAATGGCATTTCCTTTCTAGGCTACTTTTGATTCATAGCTAAATACATAACTGAGGCTGTAAGAGAACTGATCAACCCTGGGAAGCTCAATCACAATACAGTGTACCATCTCTATCCCCTCCTCACTCTAAGCAGTGTGATCCACAGTGAGGAAACCTGTTTTATTGAGGAGAGCTTGTCTGGCCTGCGTCTAGCTACCTTTGAGTAGATTTCCACTCATAAAGACCTTGTAGGACAGAGTTGAACTGCCACCTAGGGAGTATGCTAAAAATGTAAAGAAGGGGACACAACAGATAAAAACAGGAGAGACTTTGAGGAGAATTGTGAAAATCTTAATCTCCTATGCACTATATAACAAACAGCCTCAGGTTCTCTGTACTTTTTTTCCTCCTAAAGGACTTGAAGGAGCTCTGGTAGCATAGTGGCTAAGACACTTGCCT
>NW_006921874.1:2123744-2130589 GCF_000298275.1 Orycteropus afer afer
AGGTGCCCTCCAGTCTGTCCAACTCATAGCAACCCAGTATACAACAGACTGGAACACTGCCTGCTTCTGCACCATCCTCACAGTCATTGCAGTGCTTGAGCCCGTTGTTACAGACCCTGACTGTGTCAGTCCATCTCTTTGAGAGTCTTCTCCTTTTTCGCTGACCGTCTACTTTACCAAGCGTGATGTCTTACTCCAGGGACTGGTCCTTCCTGATAATATGTCCAAAGTACATGAGGTGAAGTCTCTCAATCCTCAATTCTCAGGAGCATTCTGGCCGTATTTCTTCTAAGATCAGTGGACTTAAAAATAATTGGCACTCTCAAGCCTTCCAGAGCTATATTTTGGCAAGGTTTTTTTTTTTAACAAAATGCTAGCTAGCTACATTTCTCCTAGTGATTGGTAGATGCTCTCAAATCTTACATCTGCATAATGACTGTAATTTGGGTGCTTTGTTATTAAGGTCTAGGTCTGATGACTTCAGGCTTTCGATATGCACAGTGCATTCTATGCAGTAATTTCACTCCCGTTTGGAAGGGGGGAGGGTGGATTAATCTATACATTCTTTACTCCCCTGGGATTATCACAAACCTGTAGAGCTTCTCTTTCTTTGTTTCTTTGATGCAAAGCGTTGTGTGTTCCTCCTGGGAATCTTAGGTAGCTTGCAGGGGCTGGCTTGCATAGCGGCCTTCATTGTCATTCACTTTGTGGCTACATGAATTTCCATCTAAAAAGTGAACAGAAAGTATTTGGGTAGTTCTTTAGACCAGCAGCAAGGAATTGTTTCAGGACAAATGAAAATTGGAAAAGAGGGTAAAGTAGCAATTGAGGGATTAGGAAAATTGCCCCTGAAATAATAGCTGAATGTAGCTCCCCAATATTGGAATTATGACAAGTATTTATTTATTTTTTTAAAATCCTGATGGAAGTCCCCCCCACACACTTGGCCATGTTTATTCTTTTCTATTTCAAAACCAGGGCTTCCTTTTTTAAACTAAGTAACTAAATAAATAAACTTTTGATCTTAAAATAGTTTTAGATTTACTGAAGTTGCAAAGATAGAGCTGAGTTCCCCTGTATCCACACCCTTTCCTCCCTGCTATTAACATCTTACGTTAGGAAGGTACATTTGTCAGAATTAATGAACTTGTCTTGGTATATTGCTATTAACTCAAGTCTGTATTTTATCCAGATTTCCTTAGGTTTTGTGTTTTTTGGTTACAGCTTTATTGAGATAGAATTCATGTACAAAACAGTCCATTTGCAGTGTACAGTTGTGCAGTCACCATCACTATCTAATTGCAGAACATTTTAATTACACGAAAGAAACGTCAGACCCGTTAGCAGCCGCTGCCCATTTCCTTCTACCCTTTTCCAGCCCCGGAAAACCACCAATCAATTTTCTGTCTCTATGGATTTGTCTAGGAGCTCTGGTAGCATAGTGCGTAAGGCACTTGACTCCTAACCAGAAGGCTGGCAGTTCAAACCCACCAGCCACTCCTCGGAAGGAAGGTTGGGCAATCTACTTCCATAGTGATATTGCCTCGGAAACCCAAGGATGGGTCACTATGAGTCTGGTCTGATTCCGTGGCACATAACAACAACAACAACAACAACATGGATTTGCCTATTCTGGACATTCCATTTGAATGGAATCCTACAATATGTGGCCTTTGTGTCTGGCTTCTTTCATTTAGCATCATGTTTTCAAGGGTCATCTGTGTTGTAGCAGTATCATTATGTCATTCTGTCCTATGGCTGAATAATTGTCCATTGTATGGACACACTACATTTTATTTATTCCTTCAACAGTTGATAGACATTTGGGTGGTTTCCACCTTGTTGTTATTATGAAAAATGTATCTATTAACATTCACTCACATGTTCTTGTGTGATTTTCCCCTAATGTCCCTTTTGTGTTCTAGCATTCCGTCCTGGATCCCGCCCGAGTTGGTAGAGGTGTTAGGTGCCATGGAGTCAGTTTTGATTCATAGTGACCTCATGTGACACAGTAGAACTGCCCGCATAGGGTTTTCTACATTGTAATCTTTATGAGAGCAGATGGCCAGATCTTTCTCCCATGGATGTGCTAAGTGGGTTTGAACCACCAGCCTTTCAGTTAGTTGCCTAGCACTTAATCCTTGCACCAGCAGGGCTCCAAGACAACACATTATATTTAGTCACCATGTCTCCTTAGGTTCACCCTTTAAATATCAGTGCTTGGTTGTTCGGCAGTTTGCTATCACTTGTGGATGCCGCTTGACCCTTACTTGAGATGTTCACTTCCCTGGTTATCTTCACTCCCCCCAATTCTGCCTTCAATGAGAACTGTTCCTGAGCTAGTTGGGAGAGAGAAGGTGCTGCTTTCCTCACACATGCTTCCCTACCAGTATAGTTGTCAGAAATGCCTCTTCCTAGGGCACTTCTTTCATTTACCAGAATACAACAAACACTTTCATTTCTTTTTGTTTGGTAATAGCGCTGTCTTATATTTATATAATGCTTCCTTGTGGACAAAGGGCTTTTTCAGGCTTTAACAGGGTAGGTGACTTTCCCAAGGTCAAACAGTGAATCATATTCAAGCTAGGACTCGAACCCGTATCCCTGTCCACCATGCCATCCAAACCACAATTGTTGTTAGATGCTGTTGAGTCAATGTTTTTTTCTTAACAACTGCCCCATCAGGTCTTCTTCGCTGTAACCTTTATGGGAGCAGTTCACCAGATCTTTCTCCTGTGGAACCACGGGATAGGTTTGAACCACCAGCCTTTTGGTTAGCAGCCAAGAACCTAACCAGTGTGCCACCAGGGCTCCTTAAATGACCATTAGCCCTGCAGGATGAAAGATCCCACTCGGTTGAGTTTGGAACCTTTGAAACGTCAAGTGTTAGGAACCACTTGTAATGAACTAAGCATTCTTTGTAATGCAAGTGATGCACTCAGAATGTCTTCAAGATAGGCCCATGCAAAATTCTAATGTCTTACATTTGCAATTTACACAATGCTTTCCAGTCTGCTTCTCTCACATGTTCCTCACAGCAGCCCTTACCCTTAGGGTGCAATTTATATTTATTTTATTTACCAAAGACATTTGGTTGCTTTATTCATAAAATCAGTTGGGGGACAGAGAATGTCAGCTTTACAGTCCCCCCGTCCCCGGGACAGGCAAGCCTCGACCTTCTGCTTGTGTCCGGCAGTGGCTTCTGGTAGTTATTCACCCCTTTAGTACATCTGAGAAATAATCATCAGCCATCTGCTTTGTCTCCCACAGGTACAGAAAGTTGATGCCTTAGTGGCAACTACAAGGTTCCCTCCAATTCACCTTACCCACAAAAAAGTGGGAGAATTGGGGGGACGTTTTCTTGGCATCCAGCTCATCCTTTAAAATGAGTTTTCTGAGAGAGACAAAGAGAATGGTTATTAGATGTAGTTAAAATAGTTTAGCAGTAAATAAGCCAAGAGCTGGCCTGAGACTCTAACCACCATTTATGTTTTTGGTGGCAGTCTGAGTTATGAGCAGCTGACGATACAGGAACACCCCTTTGTCCATCAGAAGCAGCCTTTGGTGAGAGGAGTAAAGGAGGTAAAGTGAGAAGGCATGGTTCCCCAGATTGTGCACCTTGAGCCTTGTTAAAGGACGCAGTAGAGCCCTCATATGCAATGCCTACTTCTTTAACCACTGATGTGAAGTGCTTCAAAGGAGGACCAATATGCACTCCGCAGGACTGAGTAGTAATTTATTGTGATTGTCTTTCTTTGCCTTTGAAAACTAAGGCATTGATATTAAGACTGAAGATAAATTACATAGAGCTGGTGTGATTGAAAAAAGTTGGGCCCTTTCGAATGATTTTTTTTTTTTTTAATGCCATAGAGTTAAGCTTTAAAAGCATGCTTCATTGAATTTCATCCAAGCCTCCTAGGACAGGGCTGGGGAACCTTTTTTCTATTGAAGGCCACTGACCCACAAAGAAAAAAACTAATCAAGGGCCATGTACAAAAAGCAACTTAATTTAGGCGCTTCCTTAGAAAACCATCAAGCATTCAATTCACCTGCTTTTAAAATTAAGAACAAGGAGCTTTCAATAAGTACAACAAATAAAAAAAATTGCCCTTCAGTTTCATATTATGCATCGTTAAAGAGGTGGGGAGGGGTGAGAAAGAGCAATATGGATGGAGTGGAAAGACAGGAGAGTTGGAAGTGGCTGGAAGATACATGGAGAAGAAATCACACATAGTACAGGTCACGGAAGAAGGTGGTTGAGTTAGAGAAGCAAGTGACACAAATGCAAGTTTGTAGCTCACACTTACTGTGCACTTGAGTTTTTGGATTAACTGGTTCATGGCTGTTCCCAGCTCTGCTGCCGCTCTGTTTTGGAATCTTTAGAGCAGTGCTGCACCTATTTTTCATCGTGGCAAAACCGATACCGTACCTTTACACATATAACACACATATTATACAGTTTTTTTTGCAAACCTTGCTACCCCCTTGCAATTAGTTTCCTATGTGTGCTGTGCGCACTCATGTTATTTCTGTAGGTGTGTTATATACTATAATACGGTATAACATAAAGTTTTTCATTGTAACCATTTTTAAGCATCCATTTCAGTGGCATCAGTTAGCTTTACATTGGTAGGCGAGCTTCAGCATTATGTGCTCCCAAAGCATTGTCATCTTCCTAAACAGAAATTCTACCTATTAAGCAATGAGGCCCCTCCCCACTCCCCCCAGCCTCTTAGGGACCTCTAATCTACTCTGTTTCTTTCAAGCTATGATTGCTAGGGAAGGGTATGTATCAGAATCTCCTAGGGCCCTTTTTTAAAAATTGCAGGTGACCAGTGCTACCCCTAATTTTCAACTCTCCTAGGCTAAAGATAAAATCATGGCAAGATTTTCAAAAGAGAAGTAAATTGGAGCACCGAGTTTAGAAAGGAGAGTCCCTGCAGAAAGTCAAGGCATTTTTTGTTCAGGCACATTATATTAGAAGCAGTCTCAAACACACCAAGCAGAGGGCCTTTCTTGCACTGATTTTGAAAACAAACCGTGCTTGGTGCTGAAAGTAGACTACTCACGTTTAAAACATTGAAGGAGTTATACCAAGACTCTCTGGCCTCTTGCCCCCTCGAATCTCATCAGCAGAAACTGGTCACGGCACTGAATCCCCGCTTGCCTCCCTTGGGGCTTAGTTCCCAAGTGTGTCTGAGACTGCTCGGGTCTCAGGCAGGACTTTTAATGAGAGTGACAAATGACCTTTGCAGTCCTACCGACAAAATAAGCTGTGCGTTCAAGGCTGTGTGGCTGAACGTGGCGTGTCGGCCTTGTTTGCATTGAGGGGAAGTTGGCTTCCGCCAGCAGAAACAATATCTGAGTATTTACCCTGCTGTCATCCTTTAACAAGGCCAGCCTTTTACCGTTTGACAAAGTCTTCCTGGAAAGATCTTCTCTCTAAGATGAAAGGAGACTCTCTCACGCCTTTTATTTTTTCTTCCAATTAGTTATTGCCAAAACAAAAAGCTGTATACTCTAGTCTTCAAGTATAAGCAGGTCTCCTGGCGGGTAGGAAGGGATGGAGTGCACAGTCACCCTGAGCCTTTTATATGTGCCAGTGTAAACAGTGTTGTTTACTTTCAGCAGGTTAGCAGTAAAACGTTTATTGCTGCTACCTGTTTTTGAAGGGAGTAGCCTCAACGTAAAATTCCTGTGGGTAAGTTTAAACCCCTCAATGTCTTGCACCTTTGTAGAGAAGATCGTTCTCTCCTACTGTCTCTTAGGTTTTCCTGGCTTCGGGCTGTGTTTGTGTGTGCTTGCGTGTGTCTGTGTGTACACGCACGTGTATTGAGGGCAGGGCTTTGAACCGGTTCATTCTGTTCGAACCCCCACTGACAATTTGCATTTCCACCCTGTTGTTGTTGTTGTTGTTATGTGCCGTTGAGTCAGCCCGACTCATAGCGGCCCCTCCTTGGGTTTCTGAGGCAGTATCACTACGGAAGGAGATTGCCCCATCTTCCTTCCAAGGAGTGGCTGGTGGGTTTGAACCCCCAGCCTTCTGGTTAGCAGTCAAGTGCCTTAGTCACTACGCCACCAGAGCTCCCTGAATCAGAATCTCCATTTTAACAAGATCCCCAGGTGATTGAGGGACAGGGATTCCTTGCTTTGGACTCAGAAGCCTTTTTGATGGGATTTGATAAGTGTCCCTTTAGGTTATTACATGTGTGAACCTTGTGAAGACTGGGTAAACATCGATTGCTTCCCAAACTCATGATCTGGTTTGCCTTGGAAATTGAATGCATACCACAGTGGAATCTTGCCAGAGGCTTAAAAACCAGCCTACATGAACTTTAGCCTATGATAATCTTAAAGGTATCTGCTCCCTTATTACTGAAGTGGTTCACAAACATAGGCCTGTGTGAAGTTCATGTTGTCCATTCCAATTAGTTTTGCATGTGGGATGTGAGTTTGATGTGTGTTACTGAATTCAGCCACCCACTGTATATGAGTTGGGGCCCTTACTATTTTGTGTGTGTGTGTGTGTGTGTGTGTTAAGACTCTATTGGGGGAAGTCCTCAGCCTTGAAACCAGGAGACAGCTGGCTAGCTCTGTGTTAATCATGTGTCCCAATACCAAAGACTTGCTGCGAGCTTGTTAAGTCATTGAAGAGGGAGTTTTGTTTTTGGTTGTAACAAAGGTGTTTCCATAAAACTGAGCCTTATAGCAACCCTTCTTCTTTCACTAATGAGATATGAGAAATTTTGCAGCTTCACAGCTCTACACTCTATTTATATAATACTATTATTTTTCTTTTCCTCTTAGTAGAATTATCTGTTGACCCAAGGTCTCATAAATGCCAA
>NW_006921874.1:2131343-2148025 GCF_000298275.1 Orycteropus afer afer
AGCTCAGAAGCATTAATTACCAGTACATGGCCTAGTTTTTATCCTATGATTAGTGTTGTTTGAAGGGTTTGCTCGCCATTCTCTAGTCTTTTGTTTATTGAGCACATGTACCATTGACAAGTTCACATGTCTTCAATATACTCATTCCTGAATTGCCATCTTGATTCTGTTCAGACTCCTTTTGTCTTCTGTGGGATGTGGATAGAAACAGCAGAACAAGGGAAGTGAATCCTTGTAAACATCTGTACAAAATTATCGTGGGGTGCATTGTTGTTAGTTGCTGTCAAGTCATGTCTGACTCATGATGACCTTAGAGTGTAGCAGAAGGAAACATTGCCCAGTCCCGTGCCATCTTCATGATGCCTTTGGAGTCCATCGTTGTGGTCATTGTGTAGTGCCTTTCAGCCTAGGAGGCTCATCCCGTGCTATGTCATACAATATTCTCTTGCGATCCATAGGGTTTACATTAGCTCATTTTCTAAAGTTGATAGCCAGGTCTTTCTTCCTAGTCTGTCTTAGTCTAGAAGCTCCGCTGAAACCTTTTCACTATGGGTAATCCTGGGAGCTCTGGTAGCATAGTGCCTAAGGCACTTGACTGCAAACCAGAAGGCTGGTGGTTCAAACCCACCAGCCACTCCTTTGAAGGAAGACTGGGCAATCTACTTCCGTATTGATACTACCTCAGAAACCCAAGGAGGGGTCAATATGAGTCAGGTTTGACTCGACAGCAGTGTGTGTTTAAAAGCCATTAGTCTATATTGAGATGAGAGGCCACACCACACAGAATCATAAGGCATTATTAGTCTCTGATATCTGCACAGAAAACACAGGATTAGAAAATCTTAAAATTGAAGGTCATTTAAGATCACCCCTTTGTGACTAATAGACCATGTATGTGATCCTCAGCCTATGTGACCATGAGACCAGAAGAACTAGATGGTACCTGGCTACCACTGTCAACCACTTGGAGGAGGAAGGGTGCAGGAGATCCTGGATAGAATGGGAGAATAATGTGGAACAAAACTCAAAATCATTTTTTAAAAAAAGAGAGACTAGGTTTGGTGGTCTGATAGACCCTGGTGAGACCCCCGAGGCTATGGCCCCTAATTACCATTCAGGTCTGGAACTGAACTCACTTCTGTGGCTTCCAGCCAAACAACAGACAGGCTTATAGGGTGAACATTTACATCAGGTAGATATACTCCTTGGAGTGATCAATTGTGGGAGAACAGAAGGGCAGTGTTTGCACAGGGAGACAGCTCAGGGGGTGGGAGTGCTTGGGAGGGAAGGACTCAGGGAAGAGGTAGCTACAGGGAGGAAGTGGGAAGAGAGCTATTCCATTATGGGCAATTCCAGTCAGTGTCATGAGACAAAATGTGTATGAATTGCTATATGGAAAATGAATTTGCTCTGTAAATTTTCATCCAAATCACAATGAAAATTAAAACAAACACCTCTTTGTACTTTATCATAGACTCCAAGTGTCCAGCATGAACTCCTGCTCCCGACCTTTGAGATACACTCATCCCATTGCTTCCCCACAGTGTAGCTAACTATTCCTATATGTGCTCAGTCTTCAGCTCTTGTCATATAGTTTAGAACTCATTCTCCATTAAGGATCCTCTCTTGCAGTGTAAACTCCTAAAGCTTAAAAACAACCTGTCTCGCTGCTTTGACTTCTACAGCATTTATCATAGTATCTTGAGGAATTTATGTAAGAGACTGAGGTTGACATTGGAGGATACTCCGTTGGTCAGGTATCCTTTTGGGGTCTTTCCTGACTTGTGAGTTCTTCTGTATGTTTTGAAGGAGCTTTTATTATTTCTTCAAGATGAGAGTAAATGTTCTTTAGGCTTCACAGGCTGAAAGGAAGCAGCGCTTGTGCACTTAAGTCAGACCTTCCCTTTTGAACTTAATGAACGATGATGACGCTTGTCCTGCTTTGTGTCTTCTAGGTGATCATTTGAAGATCTGTCCCCAGGGTTATACCTGCTGCTCCCAAGAGATGGAGGAGAAGTACAGCCTGCAAAGTAAAGATGATTTCAAAAGTGTGGTCAACGAACAGTGCAATCATTTGCAAGCCATCTTTGCTTCCCGCTACAAGAAGTTTGATGGTGGGTATTGGAACGTTGGTCCAAGTGTGCATCGGTATTGGGTGTACTCTGAATTTTGTTTGATTCCTTTTATTCAAGTCATATTTAAGAGCTGACCGAATCTTCCTCAGGTAACTTTGTACAGTTGCTTTTCCAGAGCTCCTCTCTTCCCCCAGTGCTTGAGTTTTTGCCCAAGATGTTCTTGCTGACTCCCAGGGGCAAGTTAGCCCTGCAGCTTTATTGCTAGAAAGCTCCAGATGCACTAGACTCTGTATGGTAGGCATTATGGAAATATGGTCACAAGGAGCCAACAAATAGATTAAAGTAGTTTAATTTAAATGCTTTTATTTATTTTCTTGGGTGAACACGGAATAGTGTTGTTGACGCAAGTCACTAAAAAAAACATCTTCCTAATAAAAAGCAGACATCTGAAAACTGTCTTAGTCAAAATAACCATAGAGATTCTGCAGATGTTGGGCTTCAAATTAAATTTCAAAATGGATCCCCCAAAGACAACTAGAATTCCTAGAAGCTCTGTAGAACACAGATGGGATTAAGGCTTATCTCCTGAATTCCATACAGCAGTGGTCCACAGGTAACCCGGAGAGCCATTAGCATAATCGTCAGTAACCTGGGCACCATCCCCAGTCTCTTTTCAGCTGGAACTCTGGCCCAGTCTACTATCCACATAAAGCCACCACAGAACCCATTCTAGTCCCCTGTGCCAAACATGACTTCCCTTACACACACCTCCTTTTACTAGTGAAGGAATAGCCAATATGAGCCAAATGACAGTCACTTTTCCCACTCATTTTTGAAGCAATGTTACAGATAAAAGACTTTTAAAAAAAATAGAGTATGGGGTCCCAAACACCACAGTATTCTCCCCTCTAGTGCTGCTCACTCAGTTTGAAGATTGCTATGAAGTAGATTTAATTTGAATAGGAATGATTTCCTTTGTGCCTGTTTTAAAAGGCCATTCTAATTACATCGTACCTTTGAAGCATGCTTTTCTTGACATTATGTGTGGTGAAGAAGTACACGGCAAATTTTCTAGATGTGAAATGTCTTTGAGTATTTCTGCAAAGGGCTCGTTACCATGGTGAGAAGTTAGACTAAATTAGATTTGATATAGCTGATAAGGCAGTCCCTAGCTAAAGAACAGGTTGTGTTTCAAAAGTTGGCTTTGAGCTTCCTTATTTGAAACTCTTAAATGATAGAGTAAGTGTCAATTAGGTTCCCAGGCTAGACCACAAAAAGCATATTTAATGTAGAATGTAGTTGAACTAAAATATTGTCTATGGAGTATACCATTTAGCCTACCTAATTTTTTTTTTTCAAACACTTTTGTCTACAAAATCTGTTGTCTTAATTTCATCTTCTCCTTTCCTGAATGGAAGCAATCTGTATATCTCTATCTGTATATCCCCTCTCTCACACCATACATCTCTTCCTCATGCTATACATGACTGTTAATGCCATGTGAAAATGGGCTCTATTGGCAACATTCCTCATTGGACCACTTCTGTTTCTCTTGATCATTTAATGTAATCATCATCATCATCATCATCATTGAAAAGAATGATATTGTCTTGACTGTGGCATTTCTCATTTAAGACAATAGTTTAAGCATTTTTCTTTTACTTTGGGAACAAAAGAGTGAATCAAATGGTCAGCATTGAGAAATTGAGATGCTGATATTGAACACTTAGCACTTGGGGCTTCCAAATGGAATTTACAAGAAAAAGAAAAAATCCTACCTTTCAGAAATCCTGTTGGCAGCGTGATGCAGTAGAGATAAGCTGTTTCCAAGTTCTAAGGCCACCTCCTCCAAGGCACGCCCTTTCTTAATATGTCTCTTCCTAGTGTGTAGCCCCTAAACATTAAAGCCTTGGGGCCTGCTGGCTTAGCTCTTCTTTCTCCTCTTGCTCCCCATGGTTTTATAGCAGTACTCGTATGATTCCAGCATGTAATTTTTAAATAGCCATACAGAGAAACTTTATCAGTAAGTGTTCACATATGGCCCCCCAACAAAGGACAAGAAAAAAAAAAAAACACTTTCTCTTGCCATTCCTTACCAGGCTTCATATTCAACAAACATATTCACACACTGTCTTTATCAGTTTCTGAAGTTGTCTGGAAAAAATCATCATGAAACTCCAGTTTGTTCCTTCTGACTTCAAATTAAAATGTGGCAAGACGATAAAGTTAGTGCGTGTAGATGAACACTTTCTGAAAGGGTTGTAGCTGAAATGTGTTGGGTATGGAGATCAAAACAGAGCTGAGATGCATTGCATATTCCACACCAAACTACATTTTCTGAGACTATGAAATAATTTCGTGTTGTAAAATCTGAGTTGACTGGTATACAACAAATCAGAATAATCAAGTGGGTACTGTGTTTATTTATTGATTGATTCTTGAGGATGTTGATAAGGACATGTTGACACTCCTCAAAAGACCTAAATGTCCAGGAATATTGAGTGACGTGCTGTATGGTCTTTCTTTCTTTAAAAATATTTTATTGTATTTTTGATGAACGTATACACAGCAAAATGAGTTCCCATTCAACAGTTTCTACACATAATGTTTAGTGACAGAGGTGACATTCTTTGCATTGTGTCAACATTCTCATTATTTCTGTTCTAGTTGTTTCATTCCCAGTAACTTAATCTCACTGTCCCCCAATATAGGGTGTTTCTCAACTCTCAGAAACCCAAGAGTGGGTGCTTTGGTCAAAGAATTGATCAGACTGTTATAGAAGCCAGCTCCTAGGGCATCGACATAGATCGAAAAGAAGAAAGTGGTCAGAGTAACAGTATAGCAGCTGGGGAGCCAAGATGGGACAGCAAATCTGTACAAAGGTGGCTGAGGACAAATAGTGAGGAAATAGCTAAAGGGCATGTGGGTGCATACTGGGTCACAGCTTCAAAGGAGTGTCTTTTGCCTTTGCCAAAATGAAAGTATAAATTCAAAGTGGTGACCTTGAGCCCAGGCACCTTCCTGTGTCATCACAATTTTACTCATGTCTGTGAGATTTCGCTTCTTTCTAAGGCAGGAACAATTCACTTTTTTTAAAATTAAATTTTCAATACATCTAAGTTATTAAGTCCTACTAAAGAAGTTTACATGGGAGCTCTGGTGGCATAGTGCCTAAGGCGTTTGACTGCTACCCCAGATGGCTAGCAGTTCAAACCCACCAGCCACTCCTCAGAAGGAAGATGGGGCAATCTACTTCCATAGTGATACTGCCTCGGAAACCCAAGGGAGAGGTCGGTATGAATTGGAATCAACTCAACGGCAGTGAGTTTTTGTTTTTTTTTTTTCCAAGAAGTTTTGCCTTTCTCGACCAGAAATTATCCCATATAACCAATTTTCCATTATTTTGCTTCGACGAGCCCAGGTTGACGTTCTAGTTCCAGCTCTCGTATTGTGGAACAACCCGATTGAGGTGTTAAATCCGTTCTCTAGTGCCTTGATCTCCAAGTGCCTGTTGTTCTTATTGATGTAAAACTATATATAACATAGCACTTGCCCAACCAGGGACCTTTTTTTTTAATTGTGATTTGCTGAAAGTTTAAAGACTGAATTTGTTTTCCAGATAACAGTTCATACACATTTTGTGTCATTATATTGATTGCAATCTCCATTGTGTAACAGCTCTCTTCCCACTTCCTCCCTGCGGTTACCTTTTCCCTGTGTCCTTTCCTATGCTTTCCTGTTCTCTGATCTATAACAAGGACTCTTTTTGTTCTGCTTGTTTGATTTTCTATTGTTGAACAGCCAAAGAGACTCTACAAATCAGTTTATAAGTTATAAACCTTATATGCATGGTGTGTGTGTGTGTGTGTGTGTTTAGACCTTGGTAAAGTGAAGGAGAAAGTTACTTTGGTGATTACACACACACACCACTCACACTCAATTTTAGGCTTCACATATTTTAGATCTATTTTGAATTTAAAGATTGATCTCTTTATTTCTCTAGACTGTAATTTTCTTTATCCACTCTTTAACCTAGGATGTTCAGTACTAAAAATCTACCATCCTAGGCTTGGGGACCTCGAGCAGAGTGTGGCAGTGACAGAAGCCAGCTGCTCCCCCTCTTGGCCAGTTCTGGGATTTTAAAATTTAAAGTGGAACTGCTAATTAACATAGCTGAATCAGTTGTCTCATAAATATGCTAATGAGACCCTCAGCTCTTATATGGGGGCTTGGAACACATTACTCAGTGAAGGGAATAGAAATCGCAGATGTGGGACATAATCTGTGTTTTGGGACCTCAACATAAAGACCCACCCAAAGATGTTTGGCATTTTGTGAGAGACTGGTTGTTTTTAAAAGAACCAGAGTTAATCACACAACCCAAACAGGTTAAGAAGATTAGAGCTGCCATGTTAAATGTATTTCTGAATGACATAGTAGAACTGCATAGAGAAATTTTAATGCTAACTTACTCCCTTAATCAATGCTTGCTAGATACTTTGCATATTAAAAAAAAATCTTAAGGAAATACAAAGGTTTTCTAATGTTAGTCTTTAGTTTGTCATCTTAGGAGCAAATTTAGCAACTGTGGACAGGAGACAGAACAGACTGGATTGTCAGTCTGGCTGTGTAGTTAACCCACCGTGACCTGGGGCAATTAACTGGGTCTCAGTTTTCCCATCCGTAAAATGAGGGGGTTGAACTAGATGCTCTGTAAAGACCCTTTCAGTGCGCAGAATTCTGTGAATCTTCTGAACATGTGACTAGACCAGCTGCTTTAGTGAAAGGTCTTACACGACGTTAATTAGCCGCCTGTCCGGTCCCCTCCATTTTCCCCCTATCATTTCTTAACTCTCAGCTACTTTCACCGGGTCTTTGAAAACCCTCCCACGAGCCTGAAGCTTGTTAACTCACATAATAGTAGAAATTTTCTGAATTAGCTTAAAAGCACATAAAAGAATTAATTGTCGGTCTCATCTTGCCGCATAGGCCAAGTGTAAACCTGAGTGGCCACCCTGCCCTTCAGCCTGCAAGCCCCCTTGTTTCCTATCATTTCAGAGGCGGGGCATGCAGCACTCTGATCATTCAGGCTTAGCTGATTCTGTGTTTTAATCGCCGGTTGAAAAATTTCCATAGTTCGTACTGGCCATTACTTCATTAGGCCAGTAGGAAACCAGTGTGGCGGCTCAGTGAGTTGAAGGCATTAGAAATCATATGCCCATGAAAGTAATGACCTCAGTGGGAGTGAGCTGGCCACTCACCTTAAAAGACAAATACGTCCAATTAAGCTTCATGGCCATTAGCTAAGCTGAAATTTCTGGAATTTTCCTAACCCCTGACCTTAACTGTTTTTTAACTACGTGGATTTATTACTGTTCTTTGCGCAGCTATACTTACTTAGTAAAGACCTCCTGGGAGGTTTTCAGGTTAAACACCCTCCTCAAAGTAAATGTGTCATAGACGTATATAACATACTATAACGTACAGTTGCTTTTCAAGCCCTGCCTCATGGTTCATTCACTAAGAACAACATGCTATAATGCAACAAGCAACGCTTCAGGGCAGAGTAGCCCCAGCGTGGGGAGAAAGCCCTGCAAAGGCTGACAGGCTTTTCCAGATCGTTCTAATTGTCTTTGATTTAGTTGGAAAGGGCTGCTCCTCTTTTCCTTTACAATTCTATTTTCTCTCCCTTCCGTGTGAAAGGGGGGAAAATGCTGGGTCGTTTTGCTAATTCTTTGCTACTCTCTCTGTGAAACTTGATGAGAATGAGCCACTCACTGCCAGCTTACTGTAATCAAAGCAAGAGCCCAGACAAAACGCACACATTTCTCTATTGACAAAGGTTTTCTGCCTTTTGAGTTGTTATCTGAAGTGTGACCAATTGCGCCTCTAGTATTGGCTGTCTCCTCTCGGGTTGAAAACGCTGGTGCAGCTTCCCGGGAGCCTCAAGCACTTTCACTTTGGGCCTCTGCTACTTGCTTTGGCTTAAGAAGCCATGACATCAGCAAGCAGCAGCTGATCTGTTTGGAGGCAAGTAAATAAACGGAAGAGCTTGCCCTGAACTGCTTTTATCTACTTTGTTGGTTCTTGCACTTTGTGCCTGGGAGTGAATGTTGTTGTTCGCGTCCGGCCACCCCCTTCCATGTGTCTGTCTGTCCAGGCAAAGAAAAGGGCTTATTTGATCTAGCACTAACTCCAACTGATTGAGAGAGTTCCCCAGGCAGCCAGGCTTCAGCCCTTCCCTGTGTTTTGTCCCAGCCCATCTCCGTCACCCTCTCCCATCAAAGAATTTAGCAGAGCAATTGAAATCCTTAGACTAACTCTGACTCAAGCAGTGAGGGTGGTACGTTGGCCCACTCGTTCTGGAGGGTACTTGGGCAGAATGTGTCAAAAGTTTTGAATCCGCTCATGCCCTGTGATTCAGTAATCCCACATCTAGGAAAGAAAGTTCTCCATAAAGATTTAGATACAAGGATGTTCATCAGTATTATTTATAGTTGTGAAAAATTAGAAATAAACTTCCCTGTCACACAACAGAATGATTGCCGTGTAATCTGGCCATACGGTATCATATTAGGCCATCATTAAAAATGATATTTCTGCAGAATGTTTAACGATATAGGAAGTGTTAACCATATAATGTTCCATGAGAACATGGTATAAATGCAGCGTGATGCCAACTAGGTGACAAGATAACATTTTCATAGGATTAAAAAAACAGGAAATTCAATAAGTTGTTGGTATCTTTTGATGAGGGATTTTTTTTAGAAAAAAAGATGGTATGTTTTAAAAATTTAAAATTTAGGAACTCATTTGGTGATGTTTTAAAAACTAATATTGGATTTTTCCTAATTGTTGAAGTATTAACAATGCTCGTTGTAGACAGATTGGATAAAGTAAAAACAAAAAAAATATGTATTTATGCCTTTAGTGATTAAGGAAGGGTTAAAGGGGGAAATCAAGTCATTTTGAAAGCATGAAAGAATGTCATTTTTCTGATTATAAAATGCACTGAAAAATCTATGGGAACAGAATCAAGAAGCATATATGGAAAAATAACACCCTTGATCCCCACCACCCATTGTATTCACCTCATCTTTGTGCACATAAATGATACACGCACACACACACACACACACAGAGCAATCATACTGATTATGATACTTTGTGTCCGCTTTTTGCTCTTGACATTAGATCATGAGCAGAGACTCCATTAGGCAGTTGGTATATGAGGCCATATGGTGCCTTTCTAATTGATCCATGTAGAGTTTGGTGTATGGAACACTTGGAATGTTTGCTTCAGCCTCCTGGCTTACTCAGACATGTACTCAGTCTTCTCTAGGCATTTTTGAATGCCCAGAAAAGTGTGTGTGCCAAAGCGAATTGCCTAGCTGGTGCTGGGCATGCTTTCAGTTGAGATGGAACAGAGCCTAGCAAAAGGGACCAGACAGCACCAAGCCTGTGTTCCTGAACACGTTAGCAAGAGACTGGCCATGAGCGAGCGATAACACTGCATTTTCTCACTAGGAGCTTTAGCATTCAGAATTCATTAACTAAGAAAATTAACATGGGAAGAAAGACCTGGTCCTACTTTGGCAGGATCTCCTGGTACCCTTTTGATATGCTAACAGCCCCTAATAAGAGCTGCAGCTGGCAATTGGCCTGTCAGCCTAGGGGCAGTCCATTGATTTGCTATTAGTTGATGAACATTAGGGAGTACATGACCTTTTTAGTACCCCATACCCCAGCAGGCACTCTGGATCATGCCATGAAAGTACAAAATGCCTGTTAAAACTTACACGTACTTTGCCCCACTAGCAAGACGGGAGGAGATAATCATAAACTAATTTCAGTTTGCCAGTAAAATGCTTGCTTATTCTCTTTCTCTCTCTCTCTCTCTCTCTCTCTCTCTCTCTCTCTCTCTCTCTCTCTATATATATATATATATATATACACACACACAACACATTTGCAGATGCTCATATTATCTGTTTTTCACTAAATACTGGATCTTGGGGAAAAAATGGTGAGATCCAACTCTTAAATTTTCTCAACAGTTTCCAAAATATGATTTACAAGGAGGCTTCTTTCCTCGGGAATTTTGTTGACGTGGTCACTTAATGCTTGCATGCCACACCAGGGCTGTGAGATGCAGCATTTACTGTACCGTTCAAGAGGACATTCATTTTCATACAGTATGTAAAAGGCAGCTTCCCAGTGATATAAACACGAGATGGTAATTTATGACATGAAGCAAATGGACCACGTAGAAAGGCCGTCCAGTCTCTTCAGGTCAGGGGGGATTCCAGAATGCATTCTCCCTCATTAATCAATAGCCACTTGATTGTTTATAAAGCAGTAACTAATGGCATTTAATAGCAGAACCAGAGGCCCTTTGACCTGTTTCAAGAATTTTGAATGTTTATTTGATGCAAGAGCAGTGGCTGAGGATACATGTTCCACAAATACATGATGTTCTTCTGTCTTTAAAGACAGGATATTTATATAGAAAACTTTGTTATGGAAAAGTTTTGCCTTTGCACTCCGGCTTTTCCCATGTTAAATCAGTACTACTTACATTGCGAGTCATTAAATTGCCGAGCTGGACAGTACTTGTGATCCTCCCTCCACTCCCTCCAGCTCCCCCCTCCTACTGAGCTGATCTCTGGCAGAGCAGGTAGCATGCAAAAGAAAGAAGTGGAGGTAGGGGTGGGGGTTTTGACCTGCTGATGAATTCCTAATTTTCTTTCCCTGGAATTTTTGTCTGATCCTTTCCCTGATTCTTTGTATACATGTCAGATGAGCACAAAATTCTTCCAATATAATGCACGTCTGCCTCCAAGGGTTGAGATATCTCCATTCCCAATTTTTCACTCAGTGGTCACTCCCACCCCCAGAAGTGTTTAGGACATTTCATAGCCTTGGAAGCTAGTGCCATTAAGGATTTACTCAGTTTTAAAAGGCCTTGGATCATCTTAGCGGACCTCCAGCTTCTTTGCCTTCATTTCTATTTCCCAGATGGATACTACTTGACTCCACTGTTACTAGGTACCATCGCGTCAGCTCCCACTCACAGCAGCTGAAACACTGCCTGGTTCTCAACCATCCTCATGGCCATTGCTGTGTATGAGTCCATTGCTACAGCTGCCATGTCAGTCCATCCCATTAGGGCCTTCCTCTTTTGCGCTGACCCTCTACTTTACTAGGCATGATGGCCCTCTCCAGGAGTTGGTCCCTTCTGACAACAGGTTCAAAGTAAGTGGAGACAGAGTCTCACAGTCCTTACTTTGAAGGAGCATTCTGGCTGGCCTTCTTCCAAGACAGATTTGTTTGTTCTTCTGACAGTCCATGGGATATTTACTATTCTTTGTCAACACTGTAATTCAAATGCTTCAATTTCTAAATGGGAAAACATAAATTCACTTGCTAAAAAACCAATAGTCAATTCCCAAAACCAAACCCATTGTCACCGAGTCAATTCTGACCATGTAGGGCAGAGTAGAAGGGCCTCATAGGACTTCCAAGGCTATAATCTTTACAGAAGCAGATAGCCTAATCTTCCTCCTGCGGAGGCTGGTAAATTCAAACCACCACCCTTACAGATAGCAGCCAAGCGCTTACCTACTGTGCCACCAGTACCTTAACAGATTTTTAAAAATAGGCGACTTCTTGGGCCCTTCTCAGGGACCTGTGGACCTTGCCTGGGCCCCTCTCAGGGACCCATAAACCTCTCCTGGAGCACAGAATAAAAACTTCTCTTTAACCGCCCCCCCCAAAAAAAAAGATTTTTAAAAATAATTGTAGCTATAAAGAAACTCTAAGGACAACAGTGGGAGCTCTGGTAGCATAGTGGCTAAGGCACTTGACTGCTAACCAGAAGGCTGGCGGTTCAAATCCACCAGCCACTCCTCGGAAGGAAGATGGGGCAATCTACTTCCGTAGAGATACCACCTCGGAAACCCAAGGAGGGGTCACTATGAGTCGGGTCCGACGCCACAGCACATAACAACAACAACAACAAGGACAACAGTATCAGTTCATACATTGGTAATAAAAAAGCAAACCAAACCCTTTGCTGTCAATCCCAACTCATGGTGACCCCCTGTGTTGCAGACTAGAGCTCCATAGTATTTTCTTGGCTGTAATCTTTATGGAATGGAGCCCTGATGGCACAGTGGTTAAGCACTCAGCTGCTAACTGAAAGCTTAGCGATTTGAACCAGCCAGCTACTGCAGGCTGCTCTCATCAAGATTACAGCTACAGGTTGCTATGAGTCAGAATCTACCCTGCAGCACACAACAGTCTTTGTGCAAGCAGATCTCCAGGCCTTTCCTTTGCATCACTGCTGGGTAGGTTCAAAGCGCCAACCTTTATTTACATTAATAGTTTTGCACAAACTGTGCCACCTAGGGACCTAATAACCAAACCAAACAAACCCACTGCTGTTGAGTTGATTCTGACTCATAGTGACCTCCATTTGAGTTTCTAAGGCTGTAAATCTAGATTTACGGATTTGGTAAATTGCCTCGTCTTCCTCCCGTGGGGCAGCTGGTGGGTTTGAACCACCGGTCTTCTGGTTAGCAGCCAAATGCCTTACTGCACCACCAGAGCTCCTCTTAGGGTCCTAATAGGGTGGCAGTGTATTGAGCAGATATTATCCATACGAAGTGAGGAGTAGCTCCATTTATGGATGAGGCAACAGAGGCTCAGAGAGGCTAGGTCATTTTGCCTAGCCAAGGTCATATGGCTTATAAGTGAGAGATCCCATGCTTTTCCCACCATGCAGTACTGCTTCATCCTCATATTTGTAGCATGTGTTTCTTTACTCCTGATGTTAAGTGGCCATCCTTGAGGAGTAGCACGCACTTAGTCCTTAAAACATAGAGACTTAAGCCTCCCCACCGAAAATCGAAGGAGGAATAAACCATGATTATAGACACCTTATTTAAAATGCTGTAAACCCACTTCCTCATTGCCTTTTTTTCAAACACCAGTAAGTTCACTTGAAACAGAGTCCTCGAGGGGTCCTTTTCATGAAGGTAAGTGACTGCTGCAAGGGAGATCAAACTTCCGATTAAGTCGGCTTCTGATCCACGTGGAACTTGGGTCCCACTGCTCTTGGCGGGTTTGCTGTTAGCCAGTGCGCATCTTCTAATTGTTTCAGGCATAATGGTTATGGAGCAGGGGTGGATAACCCAAGAAGCAAGGTAGGCACAGTGCTTGCTTACTAATCTGTGGTGAACAATTGCATCTAGGCAGAGATGTGGTTAGAAAATATATAAACTGTTCACTATAGATTAGTAAGTAAGCCCATGCCTACCTTCCTTTCTGGGTACTCCATCCCTGTCAGGAATTAAAATTTTGGAAGAGGCTTTGATTCTGTAAGAAGGTTCTGGGAGGTTGGGAGAAAGATAGATGTCAGCCATATCTGGAAGCAGAATCTTTACTGTGATGGCAAAAATGTGAACTTGTTCGCTACAGATTAGTAAGTAAGCATAAGTAAGCCCGTGCTTACCTTGCTTCTTGGGTGATCCGCCCTTATTAGGGAAGGATGATTGCTGGCTGTCTTGGTCCCAGGCAGCTCTTCTTTAGCAGTTAAGATCTGACCCCAGAGCTGAGTTTGGAGAATGATGGTAAAAAAAAAAAAAAATGGAGATGAGAGTTGCTGTGATTAATGAAGTTGGTACTGAGGGTTGTGGAGTGGACTGGGTCCCAAATGTCTAACTGATGCTCCATTCCTCACTGTAGAAGGAAATGTCACAGGGAAAAGAGAGGGGAAGCAGGGTGTAAAAGAATTATGCAAGAACATATGAGAACTCCTAGCTTGATAAGAACAGATGCACGTGTTCTTTCCCCATTTTCCTCATAACCATTCCAATTACCACCAAGAAGACTCTGACTTGGGGGGACCCATTTATGTCAGAGTAGAACTGTGCTCCATAAGGTTGTCAATCGCTGAGTTTCATAGGAGTAGATTTCCAGGCCTTTCTTCCAAGGTAACTCAGGGAGAACTCGAACCACCAACCTTTCCATTTGGGCTACCCAGGGACTCGACTCCATTTTCCTAATAGCACATTATTATGCTTTGCTTGATATTATACCTAACTGATACAGACTAAGAATGTAAATTATGTCCACTATCCTGATGAACAGAAGGAAGACTGGGCAATCTACTTCTGTAGAGATACCGCCTCTGAAAAACCGAAGGAGGGGGTGCTGTGAGTCAGAAACAACTCAATGGCAGTGAGTTTGATTTTTTTTTTTGGTTATCCTTAAGAGAGCTGGACAATGAATAAGGAAGACTGAAGAAGAGTTGATGCTTTTGAATTGTGGTGTTGGTGAAGAGTACTGAAAGTACCATGGCCTGCCAGAAGAACTAACAAATCTGTCCTGGAAGAAGTGCAGCCAGAATGCTCCTTGGAAGCGAGAATGGCCAGACTTTGTCTCACCTACTTTGGTCATGTTGTCAGAAGGGACCATTCCCTGGATAGGGATCTCATGCTTGGTAAAGTGGAGGGCCAGCGTAAAAGGGGAAGGCCTTCAACAAGATGGATTGACACAGTGGCTACAATGATGGGCTCAGGTATAGCAAGGATTTTGGGGTTTGCGCTGGACCAGGCAGAGTTTCATTCATTTGTATGTAGGGTCGCTATGAGTTGTAGCTGACCTGGTAGTACCTAATAATAAAATCCTTATGAGAAGGAGCTCTGGTGGTATAGTGGCTAAAGCATTCGGCTGCTAACCAAAAGGTTGGTGGTTCAAACCCTCTACAGAAGAAAGATGAGGCAGTCTGCTTCTGCAAAGATTTACAGACTTGGAAACCCAGTGTGGGTTGCTATGAGTCAAATTGATTCAGTGGCCGTGAGTTTGATGTGGTTGGGTTTATCCTTATGAGGTCCTTTTGAAGCAAAAGCATATGTAGAATAGTTCCATTTAACAGGAAAATGAGGCCAGTAAGAATATGTCTAAGGAGAAATGAGTTTGGATTTTCTGGGTCCCTTGACTTTTGTTCTGTTGATCCCCACAGGTAAAATAGATGCATATTTTAATACTTACTATATGAAAAGGAGGATTAAAGGTTTTAGAGCTGCTTTGAAAGTCTTTGGTGCACTCACAAAATCAAGTGTGGACAGTCATGGTGTTGTTGTTATGTGCCGTTGAGTTGTCTCCAACTCATAGTGACCTTGTGTACAACAGAACGAAACATTACCCGATCCTGTGCCAGCCTCACGGTCCCTACTATACCTGAGCCCACTGTTGCAGCCACCATGTCAATCCGTCTTGTTGAGGGCTTTCCCCTCTTCCGTTGACCCTCCACTTTACCAAGCATGACATCCTTCTCCAGAGAATGGTCCCTCTCTTCTGACAACATGACCAAAATAGGTGTGACAAAGTTTGGCCATTCTCGCTTCCAAGGAGCATTTCGGGTGCCCTTCCTCCAGGACAGATCTGTTAGTTCTTTTAGCCATCCATGGTACTTTCAGCATTCTTCGCCAGCACCACAACTCAAAAGCATCAACTCTTCTTCGGTCTTCCTTGTTCATTGTCCAGCTCTTACATGCATATGAGGTGACGTACCATGGCTTGGGTTAGTCATGGTATAGTTAAAAAACAACAACAACAACAACAACAAAAAAAACAACACCTCATTGCCATCAAGTTGATTCCAAATCATAGTGATCCCTAGCAGGTTTCCAAGGCTATAAATCTTTACAGAAGCAGACTGCCTTATCTTTCTTCCACTGAGCAGCTAGTGGTTTTGAACCACCAACCTTTAGGTTAGCAGCCAAATACCTTAACCACTATATCACCAGAGCTCTTTTTAATGGTATAAAAAACAAAAACCAAACTCACTGCCATTGAGTCAATTCAGACTCCTAGCAACACCCTTTGAGTTTCCGAGGCAGTAAATCTTTACAGAAGTAGTAGCTGGTGATTTTGAACTGCCAACCTTCCGGTTTGCAGTCAAATGCATTAGGCACTATGCCACCAGAGCTCCTTTTTGATAGTATAGTAAAGGTGAATTTACTGGGGGAAAATTTGCCTTTCCAGAAATTTTCATTACAGTGTGATTGGGCAAATAGGTTAAGATACATGGTAGATAGAACTCTGTGTTTTGATTTGAGCCCATAATAGCTATTCAGTTCATACTGGTCAAATTGCATTGCCATTTGGAGAGATTTAATTGTCTGGTTTTAACTTGTTATATCAGTTTTATAGAATTTCTCAAGTATTTATTAACCACATTCCCACCCAGATAGTCTGTATTTGCAACTTATATGGCCACACTAAAGAGTCTTTTAAAATGTGACAGAAAGGAAATAAATTTTCTGAATGATCAAATGAATTAGAATTCCATATGTATACTGTATTTCACACAAATGACACATGTATTATATGGTTTTCCCAGACATTGCACTCCCTCAAGTTAGTTTCCTATGTAAATTATATGCATAGGCACTTTATTTATCTGGGTGCGTTATATGGGAAAACATAGCATATAGCACCAGACTACTCTGTTAAAGTATACACTAGTATAAACACAGGGAGCTCTGGTAGCATAGTGGCTAAGACACTTGCCTGCTAACCAGACGGCTGGCGGTTCAA
>NW_006921874.1:2148598-2154759 GCF_000298275.1 Orycteropus afer afer
TATGAGTTGTTGTTGTTATGTGCCGTTGAGTTGGACCGGACACATAGCGACCCCTCCTTGGGTTTCTGAGGTGGTGTCACTACGGAAGTAGATCGCCCAGCCTTTCTTCGAATTTAATGAGAGTGGTATCATAAAAATCCAATACAGGAAAGGGTCTGTGGTTGCTTTTGGAATCTATGTTTTCAGGTGGTGAAGCATTAATTGACATAAGGCTTTCATTTCACTCTAAATGATCGGGCTTTATTTTTTCAATATGTGAGAGCTATGTGTACAACACACGACATGTCATGACAGCGCATGAGTGCCTTCCCTTGTGCCCCAGATGAGTGAGCACCAATTTGAATTCTAGGAAAGTGCCGCATACATTGAATCATTTACAAAGGCTCTGCACAAGACAGACATGGTGATCTGCTTCTTTTAAGATTTCACCGAACCAAATCAAAACCAAAACTCCCTGCCCTGGAGTCAATTCTGACTCACAGTGACCCTATGGGGCAGAGTAGAACTGCTCCATAGCGTTTCCAAGGCTGTAATGTTTATGGAAGCAGACTGCCACATCTTTCTCCCAGTGAGTGGCTGGTGGGCTCGAGCTGCTAACTTTTGGTTAGCAGCCAAGCCCTTAACCATTGTGCCATTGGGGCTCCTTTTTGTTAAGACTACAGCCAAGAAAACCCTGTGGGCCAGTTCTACTCTGTAATACATGTGTTGCTATAAGTCAGAATCTATTCCACAGCACACTATAATAACTTTGACACTTAGTTGAGAGATTTACACATGGGGAGAATTGGTTCTCAAGACATAAAAAAAAAAAAAAAAAAAAAAAAAATCCCACCTAGGAATGCAACAAAATTCTAAAAACAGCAATTCATGGGAAATACATTTTTTTCCTGAACTAAAACACAGCACCTACTCTGAGTGCTTCGTTTGCTCCATAGCCTCAGAGCTGGTGGTGATTGCTGGTGAAGTTTCATTGGCTAGAGCAGTGGTTCTCAAGCTTTAGGGTACAGCAGAATCCCAGATGTCTGGGCCTCACCCCTGGAGTTTCTGATGCAGTACGTCTGTGATGAGGCCCCAAACCTACATTTCTAACAAGAGCCCAGGGGATACTGACACTGCCGATCTTGCCGATCCCAAAACAGCACCTGGAGAACCACTCAGTGGACTTGGAGAGGCTCAGAGGCCTTCCCAGGCAGCTGATTTGAGTAACACTTCTCCTATGGTTCTCCATAGTTCTTTTGTGTCTTTCTGGCCTTCTCCCAGGGAGAAACTTTTGGTAAAAATGCCTGCCTGTGCATTTGTACTGCTGTAAAGGTGTAATAAACATGAGGAGCTGGCCTGTCCATTTGTTCATTCTTCATGGTGTCCTTTTCCCTTTGTTTTCTATGAAGAAGGCCCAGAAAACAAGAAAAAACTAGACAAAAAGGAAAACAAGAGGCCCAGAGATGCCCACATACACTCATATTCACACCCTTATTGAAAAGCTAGACTTGGTTTTTAGCCACAAGCCTCAAGGAACCACATGGTGATGAGTTTGAGGCTGAAGGCATTCACGCAGAATCTCTTGGTATATCAGGTATAAGGGGCAGTCTCCACAAGGCTTCTGTTTGTTCAGGCTAGGTTTGGGAAAACTATTTGGAATGAGTTGACAGCCTCTGATTTGCCCACTACGTGACAAGAGAATGATTTTGTAGCACTAGTACATTTTTAACAAGTTGCCAGTGTGCTTCAGGCTTTGAAGTAGATGGCACATTTCCTCTCTTGTTCTGTGTTCACTGAAAAGCAGTTCTTTATTTGAGGTGGTCCTTACATTTTGACAGGTATTTGTTACATTTCCGGTTTAAAAATTTGAGATCATCAGGTGTTTATTTTTACACCAAGCAAGAGATTCTTGAAGAATGATTAATGTTACAGAGACAGTGTTAGCTCCTCTTCATTGCATTTCTTAAGAAACTGCAGGAGAAAGCAAATTGGTCATTTGTCCTTAAGAGATTAAAATCTTTAACAATTATGCCCTGGTCATATAATGGCCAAAAGATTGAAATACTCAAGATATTCTTGTATGTACTTATTTCAGTTATTTTTTCCATGTTGTCTTCTATCAAATCTATGGTTGAATCCATTGTCAGTTTAATATCTGCCTGTCTCTCTCTCAGGATACTGGAAAGAGTGTCGTGATGTTACTGTGTGCATCCTTGGGGCACCTGAGGTCAACTCAGATGCCCCAATATGTACCGATGTCACAGGGAATACCTGGAAACTTATTTTAAGAAAACGTATGTGCTTGCTTCTAACCCATTGCTGTCAATTCTGACTCGTAGTAACCCTATAGGGTAAAATTGCCCCAGAGTTTCCAAGGCTATGAAGCG
This sequence comes from Orycteropus afer afer, assembly GCF_000298275.1. NCBI lineage: Eukaryota > Metazoa > Chordata > Mammalia > Tubulidentata > Orycteropodidae > Orycteropus > Orycteropus afer. The sequence continues at coordinate 2,150,965 of NW_006921874.1, forward strand.
TAATGGAAGCAGACGGCCACATCTTTCTCTCATGGAGCAGCTGGTGGGTTCATACTGCTTTGAGTTAACAGCCAAGCTGCACTACCAAGGAGTTTGTTTAATTATGTTTCTTGGTCTCAAACATTTTCCAGTAAAGAGGAACAAACAGAACAAAATACCTGTCCTGGTTTTAAGGAGCTCTAGTGGTGTAGTGCCTAAGGCATTTGACTACTAACCGGGAGGCTGGTGGTTCAAACCCTCCATCCACTCCTTGGAAGGAAGATTGGGCAATCTACTTCCGTAGTATCGCCTCAGAAACCCAAGGAGGGATCGCTATGAGTTGGATTCGATTGGATGGCAGTGAGTTTGGTTTTTTGGTTTGGTGGTGCAGCATTTGACTGCTAACCAGAAGGTTAGCTGTTCAAACCCCCTAGCCACTCCACAGACGGAAGATAGGACAGTGTACTTCCATTAAGATTCACCACCTTGGAAAGCCACTGGGTATTGCTGAGAGTCAGAATCGACTCAATGACAGTGATTTTGTGTGTGTGTGTCTGTGTATGTCAGTTTACAATTGTGGGAGGTGGGATTTATGATAAACATTGGTCTAGATTCACGTTGAGAGAGAATGTATGTGTCTGTGTGTTTTGTACTAACTCCTCAAAAATTGGTGATTCTGATTTTCCCTTCTGTCTCTTACACTTAAACACATATGTAAGTGACTTTGTGAAATAGGTTTCCTTTCATTAATAAATGATCTAAAAACACCAGTTGCCATTGAGTCAATTCCAGCTCCTGGCGACCTTGTCTCCGAGTACAGCTGTGCTCCTAACTTCTCCATGGCTCCTTCTGTTTGTCTGTAGATTGTCTGGCCTTTCTTCTGAGGTGCCTCCAGATGTACTCAAACTCCCAACCTTCCATTTAGCAGCTAAGCGAGTTAACTATTTGCACTACATGGTGACTGCAATAAATGATCAGAGACACCACATTCCCTGAAAGGGTCCACCCTATCTAAATACAAGCACATTTTCCATTTTCACTTCATGATTTTCTTAATTTTCTAATTCACCTGAAAAGCTCTCAGTTACTTAATTACTGAAAACTCTTCTTTTCTTGTCTTTCTTTCTCTTTGTTTTTTGCTTTTAGAATTCTTCAAAGAACTACTTGAAAATGCAGAGAAATCCCTTAATGACATGTTTGTGAAGACATATGGCCGCTTATACATGCAAAATTCAGAGCTATTTAAAGACCTCTTCGTAGAATTGAAGCGCTACTATGTGGTAGGGAACGTGAACCTGGAAGAAATGCTAAATGACTTCTGGGCTCGCCTTCTGGAGCGGATGTTCCGCCTGGTGAACTCCCAGTACCACTTCACTGATGAATATCTGGAATGTGTGAGCAAGTACACGGAGCAGCTGAAGCCCTTCGGAGATGTCCCTCGGAAACTGAAGCTGCAGGTTACCCGCGCGTTTGTCGCAGCCCGTACTTTTGCTCAAGGCTTAGCAGTTGCAAGAGATGTAGTGAGCAAAGTCTCTGTGGTAAGTGTATTTGCTTTCTGTGTTTTTGATTTGGCTTGGTTGGGTTTCATTTTAACAGGAAGTTTGAGAAAGTTAGGAGAATAAATAACCAGAAATTCCACTGGCTCAATAACAGTGTTTGCTCCTGTCCCCTCCTCTCCCTTCCCCTTCTCCTCTCCTCTCCCTGACTTTCTCCTTATGTACGTACATCATAGAGCTATGAGGAGCTCTGGTAGCATACTGCCTAAGGCACTTGACTGCTCACCAGAAGGCTGGCAGTTCAAACCCACCAGCCACTCCTCGGAAGGAAGGTTGGGCAATCCTACTTCCGTAGTGATACTGCCTCGGAAACCCAAGGAGGGGTCGCTATGAGTCGGGGCCGACTCGACGGCAAACAACAACAACATGATGAATATCTTCATACATCATCATCGTTCTTTCCAGTGATTTACTTGGATTCCTAGAAATGGGATACATGTTCACTTTAGAACCTTAACTTTAGAAATGGTTCTGGCTCCTGTTGTCCTTCCCCTCAAGAGAAAGAAATACACACACACATTTGGTTGTTTTCAGTGGCTATATTGAGCCTTTTCTATATTAGTTAGAAAAGCACTTAATACTCATGAAGATGTGTTTCCTTGTTACAAGATGTGCTCAGAGCTCTTTAGAAGGCAAAGCTTTCAGCGACAATTACTGCAGACCACACTGTTCTTGACTTCTGGCTTTGTTTATTGGGTTATCTATTGCCATTTAATTGACTGTGACTCATGATGGTTCCATGTGCTACTAAGTACAGTTGCTCTATAGGGTTTTCTTGTTTGAAATATTTACGGAAGCAGATCACTAGGCCTTTCTTCTGCATTTATAGTATTTCCACTGCAGGAATTGAAATTTTAGTATATGACCGGGCGCTGATTAAATGAGTCTCATTTCCTCACTTGTCAGTCGAAGGGACTGGACTTGATTGGTGCTTTTCAGACTGTATTTTTGGAGCCAGCCTAGGAGGTCTTTCAGGATCCTCCTTGATGTGGGACAAGAGTGAAGGGTCTTCTAGGAGAGATGACTCTGTGCCCTTGCCTCCTAGTCCCACTAGAGAAGCTTTGCTTTCCTTGATATTATGTAGTTTTGAGCAAGATTTCAAGAAGAGAAAGGGTTCTACTGCCTACTTACCCCATTAAAAAATTGAAATTTGAAAACTTTTTGGAGGCCTTTCTACCTCTGTCTTTCCAAGATTCAATACCAGGGAAGAAACAGAATGTACAAAGTTACCTGTAAGATTACTTCTTAGTGTTGTTACCTATAGATAATCAAAGGAAAATCCAACTTGTCATCCATCCATCATTAAAAAGTCTGGAGGCACAAAGATTTCTATTTAGGCCATTTGCTTGTTCAAAGGACTGGAGAGTAGAGTGGCCAAAATCAAACTTGGATAGAGATACAAACACTAAAATATCAACCAGACTCCTTATCAGAGAGTTCATATAGAGTTAGGATGACCATATAATTTATTGTCCAAACACAGACAATTATTGTCCAACCCAGGAGGTGCTTATTAATATTTATACTCAGACAGAAGGTGTTACTGTTGTCTGGGTCTAATTGTTAATAAGCAGCCAGGACTGTCCTGGGCAGACCATCATGCACCATCACACTTCCTAGAGAGAAAACTTAAATTCTCTAGAGAGAAGATAAAGAGACTGAAGAATAGTGTGGTATGAGAAATAGGTGCTTACAGGATATTCTTATTAGAATTGGGTGATAATAAGAATGAATTTGTTCCTTTTGGTTCTGGTAGCATAGTGCCTAAGGCACTTCTAACCAGAAGCCTGGTGGTTCAAACCCACCAGCCACTCCTCAGAAGGAGAGTTGGGAAATCTATTTCTGTAGTGATACTGCCTTGGAAACCCAAGGAGGGGTCGCTGTGAGTCAGGGACGACTCAATGGCACATAACAACAATAGGCCATAAACTTTGAGAGAACAATTCTTTCCTGTATGTTTTTGTTCATGTTTTTCCCTTCCTGATACTTTCATTATAAATGTGAGTATTTGGTGGAGCAGTGGTTAAAGCGCTTGACTGCTAACCAAAAGATTAGCGGGTTTGAACCCACCAGCCACTCTGTAGGAGATGTGGCAGTCTGCTTTTGTCAAGATGACAGCCTTGGAAACCCTATGGTGCTTTCTACACAGGGCTGTGCTGAGTCAGAATTGATAGCAGTGGGTTGGTTTGGGTATGAGGGTGGTGAGAGTAAGTGAGATGATTGTTATAATTAAAGGAATAGTCTGCTTCCTGAACTTCTG
>NW_006921874.1:2154859-2159848 GCF_000298275.1 Orycteropus afer afer
CCCCTGACACATTGGCCCTCTTTCCACAATGCCTTCTCTTTCTCAGAGGCTGAATAAGCAGAATGCTCTGTTGCATGGTTTGAATGTGTGTGTGTGCACACATGCATGTGTGCAAGTGTGTCCACGCTTATACGTAAGAAAAAGGCAATGACTAGAAAGCCCTTTGTAAGTGTTGGAAAAAATGGATTATTTCCATTAAGCCACCCTTTTCCTTTGAGTTCTAACGTGGGAAATCAATAAGATTTGATACTTAAGATTCAAACACTCCTACCTATGCAATAAAGAGTATGTCACTTTAAGTCGCAATTTCTAATGTTTCTTAAATGATTTTTTTCTTTACTAAGTTCTTTGAGAAAGTTACTTTCTAAATATACCCTGAAAGCTTTTTAGAATTTCTCTCACTTCTGTATTCATTAGGTTTGTGGAACTGCCTGAGAGATGTTTGCATACCTATATGGGAATACAGTGAATACAAGTTCATGGCTTAATTTATGTAGAGAAAACATTAGTTGCCAATGTAGTTGAAAATGTTTTATGACTACTTAAGAGTTGAGTTTGTAATTGGAAACTTTCTAAAATAATGTTTTTGCTTCAGTACTGAACTTGTTGTAGACTTTATGACTGACTTGAAATTAACTCCTTCAACTAGCTGGGTTATATTTTCTAAATTACATAATAATGAGACACATAGGTATCAACTCAGTTTCTGAATGTGCTGAAACACAAATTATGTAAAAATCTGTCATCTGAAATGATTCTGTGTAGAAGCATGCAAGGGACACTGGAATGCTTGAGGAGAAATACTCATTATGTTATTTTTTGGCATATGACTTCCAGTAAAACAGAGCTTTTAAGTTAAGGTACAGTGGCATTGGGAAAAGAGTAACTGATCTGGCTATCAGAAAAAGATCTCAAATTGAACATGTTGGAAAAATCTGTGCATGACTTATTAAATCAATAGGATTCTCTACCAACTTGGGTACCCATGCAGTGCTTTTATCATATGGGTTCCCACGCCTGCCAAGCCTAACCCAAATGCAGTTTGCAGATGGAACTAGAACAACCCAAGAAATGAGCGTCACTTCTTTCAGTGCCCAATAGAATAAATTACCTTGGGTCTGCAAAAAGGCCTTTCATCAGAGTGGGGAGTGGATTTCCTTCTTGAGGAGAACTATCTCACCCACTTCATCCACAGAAGAGGCCTTTAAAGTCACATATGAAAAACATTCTGGTTTGGAGGCTACTGATTGCAGACTTAAGTCAGAGATGTTCCCACTTTCTCTTTGAGTGGCATTCCCTGCTTTCCCAGTCTACTTTTGCAACAAAAAGGTTGCTGTTGTAAGTTAAACAGTGATTTCATTATCATAAAGCCTTTTTTAAAGGCCATTAACATCAGCAAACTTAACATACTATGAGAGAAAGGCACTTCTTAGTTGAAGTATACTTGCCTTGCTTCAAGTTTTTCTGGGTCCAAACATCAGTGATTTCAGTTCACACCATTGAGTTTTATAATTCATACTTCGGAAAAGTCCACTTAATTAGTAACAGATGCCTCTGGGATACCCTGGTGCTACATACACATCTTTGTATTACTTATTCTATCTTTATTTGTCATGGTTCATGATATATTTCTTTATTTACCTGCTTCTAGCAGCGGTTTTGCCTGGAAGGGTGAAGTCTGTTGTGGTCTTTCAAAAATGCGCAAGTGGTTACATGCACCATGAAAATTAATAGTTCCTATGCCAAAGAGAGCTGTGTTCTCATGGTTTCAATTAACACTGACATAATGGCACCATGTCTACAATCCCACCCCAAACTATAGTTGCTATAATTAGAACTTGGTGCCTTACCATCATGTCGAAATGACTGTCTTGCATTGAAAACCATTTCCATTGCTCCCCTTCATTCCTGTCTCTCTACTCTGCTCCAACACCTACAAGATCAAACCCAAAAACCAAACCCACTGCCAAAGAATAGATTCCAACTCATAGCTACCCCCTTTGGGTTTCCAAGGCTGTAAATATTTGCGGAAGTAGATTGCCTCATCTTCCTCCCACGGAGCAGCTGGTAAGTCTGAACCACTAGCCATCTGGTTAGCAACCAGATACCTTCCCCACTATGCCACCAGAGCTCCTAACACCTACAAGAGTGCACTTGAAATTATTTTCCTCAAATTTATAGTCTAAATGTCAATTCATATAAATGTATTAATATACTTACCTTATAAAAGTAAATTTTTAAAATAGTCCATGCAAAAAGCTTTTAAGAAGCAAAGTATAGACATTCACTCACTTCCTTAACATTTTTCAACAACTGCCTTACAGGCTTGAATTGCACAGAAGATAAGGAGAATCGAGCTCTTGTTGGGAGTGTGGGTGGGGATGGTTAGAGTGCGGAATATGTCATGATCTGAATAAATTCAAATAACATCTGCTCTGCAAGGAGCTTGATACACTTCGACCGTTCAGTCATAACTGAGTCTCATCATTCAACCAAGACACGCTTTCAAGCATTTCTGCAGCTTCAGTTGGGTCTGCAGTGTGTCTGCAAATATTCCTGATTGAATCCTAGCTTATCCCATATATTTGGTTCTATTTTTAGAAGTCTGCTGTCAGACAAATCATTAGGGTCTTTATGTGTGTTGGTTTCAAAAGAGTTAGAAAGCTGTTGAGTAAACTCATCCCAAGGCAAGTTGGGGTTTTCTATCTCTTTCTCTTACTGTAATTTTGGGAAATATTTACTGTTATTTTTATCGCATGCTTAAGTTACCAAGCAACAGATAAAATCTAGACCTTTTCTGTTTGTTTGGTACTATTGACCGTGCAAAAAAAGAAAGAAAAAAGTGGCTTAAGCGAATGTATATTAGAAGCTGGAATAAACTAAAAGGAAATGTGTTTTTAACTTCAGTGCAGCCTGTTGACTGCCGTCAGTGTGTGCTGTGGCTTAGGGCTCGCTCCGAATGACTGAAATGAAATCCAGGCTGCATGAAGGGTTCCGCCCCAGCATTTTCCTTTTTGCAGGCGGCTTGCAGTCATTTTTAATGTGGTGTTTGGAAAATGCAGGTTCTTTGGTAGGAAGTCTCAATCTACATTAAAAGAGGCATTGCAGAGCAAAAGACTCTCTATAAAGGCTTTCTGTAATAGAAATGGCATGCAGATGTCCTGTTAAATGTGTATCCTAAAGAGGGCAGGAATTGAGCATTTTAAAAGTCTTAATAAATGAAAAGAGAGATGTAGATTCTTCCTCCCACAAACTTTTAGCATGAAACATAGACCAGTTCCTAAAATCTAAATTCTAAGGCTCTTCCTAGAGTTACCTTTTGAAAGACCTTGGTCAGTCTTGAAGGATTTTACAAGTCTTGGAAATTGAGTATTAATGTATTACCATCTGGATCCATGATTTTGATTTGTTAATACAGAAGTATTGAGTTCAGATGATGTTCTCTTTCTGTCATACTGCCCTCCCCGAAATTAAAGCAATCTAAACTCCTTGTTCTTTTCTTTTTCTTTCTTTCTTTCTTTTTAGTGTGTTGTGATTTGGGTGAAAGTTTACAGAGCAAATTCATTTTCCATACATCATTTCCTACATATGTTGTCTCATGTCATTGACTACAATTCTCCACAATGGAACAGCTCTTTTCTCACTTCCTCCCCTTAGTTATGTCTTCCCTGTGTCCTTCCCTCCTATACACTCATGGCCCTTGAGCTATCTCCCAATATGAACACTGCCCTTCTGTTCTCCCAAAGTTGATCGCTCCAAGGAGTGTAGCTACCTGATGTAAATGTTCAGCCCATATGCCTGTCTGTTGTTTGGCTGGAAGCCACAGGAGTGAGTTCAATTCCAGACCTGAAGAGTGGCTAGGGGCCATAGTCTCAGGGGTCTCACCAGGCTCTATCAGACCAGAAAATTTGGTGTCATATATATATAATTTTGAGTTTTGTTCCACATTGTTCTCCCACTCTATCCAGGATCTCCTACACCAATCCCCCCTCTGCATGGTTGACATTGTTAGCTGGGCACCATCTAGTTCTTCTGGTCTCATAGTCATATAGCCTGAGAATCACATGGTCTGCCAGTCCCTTGGACTAATTGTTTCCATGCGTCTTTGGTTTTCTTCATTCTCCTTTGCTCCAGACGATAACCTCCTTGTTCTTACATAAATAACATCCAAACATTTTTCTTCCATAAATAATGCCCCACTTTCTAGTAGGAATTGATAATCCCTGCTATATTAGCTATAATTCTTTCAAAATTTGAAAACTTGGGTAAAATATGCATTGTTTCCTGCTTTGTTTTGTTCAAGTGAACTTTCTTCTATCCACGTACAGCAGTCCTTTTCTTTTATGTTGTTGTTGTTGTTGTTGTTGTTAGGTGCCGTCGAGTCATCTCCAACTCATAGTGACCTCATGTAGAGCAGAATGAAAGAAACACTGCTCAGTCCTGTGCCAGCCCCATGATCCTTGATATACCTGAGCCCATACTTGCACCCACTGTGTCAATACATCTTGTTGAGGGTCTTCCCCTTTTTTGTTGTCCCTCTACATTTCCAAGCATGATATCCTTCTCCAGGGAATGGTCCCTTCTTACAACATGACCAAAGTAGGTGAGACGAAGTTTGGCCATTCTTACTTCCAAGGAGCATTCCGGCTGCACTTCTTCCAGGACAGATTTGTTAGTTCTTTTAGCAATCCGTGATACTTTCAGCTTTCTTCGCCAACACCACAACTCAAAAGCATCAACTCTTCTTTGGTATTCCTTTTTCATTGTCCCAGCTCTCACATGCATACGAGGCCACTGAAAATACCATGGTTTATATCAAGCACACCTTAGTCTTCAAGGAAACATCGCTCCTCTTCAGCACTTGAAAGAGGTCCCTTGCAGCAGATATGCCAGATGCTATATGACATCTGATGTCTTGACTGCTGCTTCCATTGGTGTTGACTGTAGAACCAAGTAATATGAAGTCTTTGACAACTTCAGTCTTTTCTC
>NW_006921874.1:2160517-2169458 GCF_000298275.1 Orycteropus afer afer
TTCTTTGGAATGGGTACAATATGGATCTTTTCCAGTTAGTTGGCCAGGTAGTTGTCTTCTACTTCCGTAGTGAGACAGCCTTGGAAACCCAAGGAGGGGTTGCTATGAGTCAGGTCCGACTTGACGGCACATAACAACAACAACAACAGCTAAGTGAGTGCCTCTAGTGCGGCATCTGTTTGTTGAAACATCTCAATGGGTATCCCATCAATTCCTGGAGTCTTGTTTTTTGCCACTGCCTCAGTGCAGCTTTGACTTCTTCCTTCAGTACCATTGATTCTTGATCATATGCCACCTGCTGAAATGGATGGACATCAACCAATTCTTTTTTATACAGTGACTCTGTGTATTCCTTCCATATTCTTTTGATGTTTCCTGCATTATTCAATATATTGCACATAGAATCTTTCAGTATTGCAACTCGAGGCTTACATTTCTTCTTCAGTTCTTTCAGCTTGAGACGTGCTGAGTGTGTTTTTCCCTTCTAGCTTTCCAGCTCTATGTCTTTGCACATTTCATTATAATAATTGGCTTTGTCTTCTCGAGCTGCTCTTTGAAATCTTCTGTTCAGCTCTTTTATCTTGTCCTTTCTCCCTTTGCTTTAGCTAATCTCTATTCAAGGGCAAGTTTCAGAGTCTCTTCTGACATCCATTTTGGTCTTTTCTTCCTTTCCTGTCTGTTTAATGACCTTTTGCTTTCTTCATGGATGATATTCTTGATGTCATCCCACAATTCCTCTGGTTTTTGGTCATTGGTGTTCAATGCATCCAATCTATTCTTTAGATGGTCTCTAAATTAAGGAGGGATATAAACAAGATCATATTTTGGCTCTGGTGGACTTATTTTCATTGTCCTTAACTTCATGTTGAACTTGCATATGAACAGTTGATGGTCTGTTCCACAATCAGCTCCTGGCCTTGTTTTGGCTGAAGGTACTGAGCTTCTCCATTGCCTCTTGCCACAGATGTAGTCAGTCTGATTCCTGTGTACTCCATCTGGCAAAGTCCACGTGTATAGCTGCCATTTGTGTTGTTGAAAAAAGGTATTTGCAATGATATAAGTTGTTGGTGTTGCAAAATTCTACCATGCAATCTCCAGCATTATTTCTGTCAGCAAGCCCTAAGATGAGAGAATTGAAGATATTTACCAACTTCTACCAGTGATGCTTCTTTGTTTCCAACTTTTGTATTCCAGTCACCAATGATAAATCAGCACATATTAATTGCATGTTTGGTCAATTTCACACTGCAGAAGTTGGTAAATATCAATTTCCTCATCTTTGGCTTTGGTGGTTGGTACATAGATTTGAATAATAGTAGTATTAACTGGCTTTCCTTGTAGGCATATAGATGTTATTCTATCACTAACAGCATTTTACTTCGGGATGGATCTTGAAACATTCTTTGTGATGATCAATGCCATGCCATTCCTCTTCAATTTGTCATTTCTGGCATAGTAGATCATATGGTTATCTGATTCAAAATGGCCGAAACTGGTCCTTTTCAGCTCACTAGTGCCTAGGATATCAATCTTTATGTGTTTCATTTCATTTTTGACAACTTCCAGTTTTTCTGGATTCATACTTCATACATTCCATGTTCTGATTATCATTGGATATTTACAGCTGTTTCTTCTCATATTGAGTTGTGACACTTCAGCAAATGGAGGCCCTGGAAGCCCTACTTTATCCAAATCACTAAGGTAGGCTCTACTCTGATAAGGCAGCTCTTTCCCAGTTATATTTTGAGTGCCTTCCTCCCTGAGGGGCTCATCATCCAGCACTGTGTCAGACAATGTTTCAGGGCTATTTATAAAACTTTCCAGTAATAAATCAGACAGTGTTTCACTACTATTCATAAGGTTTTCACTGGCCAATTCTTTGAGAAGTGGATGGCCTCTTCCTTCTTCCGAGTCTGTCTCAGTCTGGAAGCTCTACTGAAACTGTTTCACCATGGGCATCCCTGTTGGCACAGCCTCCAGCCTCACAGCAACACACAAGCCACCACAGTATGATAAACCAACAAACAAGTTCATCTCCCTTAGCTGTTCCAACCACTCCACTCAATTCTTGGTTTCCCGCCTACCTGTTCCAGCCGCTGGCCCTGTCTGCCACTGCTCCTTGCTGCCTGGGGGCTGTTCCCCACCCTCCCTACCTGTTCCAGTCACAGGCCCTGTTTGTTGTGAAAATATACACAACAAAATCTTCACCAATTCAACAATTTCCACATGTACAATTCAGTGACATTGATTACTTTCTTCATGTTCTCTTACAATTCAGTGACATTGATTACTTTCTTCATGTTCTCGAACCTTTGTCACTATCTGTTTCTAAATCATTCTACCTCTGTTAACATAAACTCTGCCCCTAAACAAAAACTCCCCCCCTTTCTCCTGCCTCTCACCCCTGATAACAACTGATAATTCTTAGTTTCTATGTATTTGCTTATTTTATATAAGTGAGGGCATATAGTATTTGCCCTTTTGTGACTTGACCTTGTTCAACATAATGTTTTCTAGGTTCATTCACATTGTGGCATCAAGACCAGAAATCTTTTCTTGATCCTTTGAATCTTGAGAACAGGGACTAGTGAATAGTATAGATAATATTTTTTTTTCCTCGCCCCTGTAACACTTCAAATGGTTTTAAGGACATAATCCTGACTCCATAAGTCATTATTGTTTTATTAAACCACATGGTATCTCATCCAAGTGTCTAGTCAAATACTGTTCCATGTAGAACTGTTGCATCTTAAATTGCCCCAAAACAGAAAGATTCATTTGGTCAGTAAACTTGGAAAACTGAATTCTCACAAGGAAGCATCCAGCCAAATAGCTGAATGTTCACTTTGTATGGAGATCCTGGGGGTGATGGAGAAGGACCAGACCTCTGTGCTGCCTTCAAATATCCTACAGCCTGTTACTGAAAAGAAGCCACTTAGATATCAGTCAAGGAAACTGAGTGCACATGTTCTGGAACCCAACTGCCTGAGTTCAGATCTTGTCTCTGCCTTCTACTGGAAGGCCTTGTGGGAATCACATAACTCTTTGGGTCTCCACTTCGTTGTCTGTAAAATAACACAATACACACATTGTGTGATTATTTTGAGGCTTAAAGGAGTTAATACATGTGAAATACTTAAAACAGTGTCTGACACATAGTTTGTACTCTCCTACCATATTTTATGCAGGTAACATACTCCTGCATTTGTTTGCCAACCACACATGCCCTAACCCCCTGCAAAGGTGTTTTCATAAGCACCACTATGCCATGTTTTTTAACATGTTGCTGTAAAATTAAATTAGCATAGTGTGCTTATAAAAATACCTTGGGGGAGGGAGGCCCCAGCTGCAAACAAACACAGAAAATGCATGTTATTCGCGTAAAATACAGTAAACATAGTTCTCAATGGACAGGTAGTTCTGACATGGGATAAAATGGGTTTTTTTTTATGGAATATTTTCTTCAAGACTGTCATGCTCATGAAACCATGTAAGCTAGATAAGCATTTTGTATCTGAGACCATTAAATCATTCTTTGTGTTAAGTGGTTCAAAGCTGCAAGAGAGGAACTCAGTTTTCCTTTTCCTTTTCTTTTCTCATGTCGTTTTGAGAAGTAACTATTTAATGTCTAAAATAGGTCTGGAAAATGTGACTTTTGTAAAAGCAATCGGCTCTCATCCCCTACTCCAGCCCCAAGGATCCTCGAAGCCACCACTGACACCTAAGCAAAAGGAAACCACCTCAAACGTTAGTTAAGATCTGTGTTCCAAAGTAACAATGAGATTGATCATTTTAAGTGGCGTGCCATGTCATTAGAGGACTCAGGGAGGGCCTTGGAGTATAGTTACTTACCCTTTTTGTCCATCTCTGAGTGGCATGGTCTATCACTTGGTCTGGGATCTTCTGGAGTAAATCTGCTTCAGTAAATAAGCTAGTTGAAGACTCGAGAAATAATTGATTTTGAGGTCTCCAAGGGAATAGCGTGTGAATGAACTTGAATTTCTATTCAAAATAAACAAAGCTTCAGAACAAAGTATAAACTTAGTCCATTGTTATGTTTGGTTATGGGTGAAGGGTTTGCCCTGGCATGGCAGAAAGATCATTGAGAGCTTGTGAAGGAGCAGCGCCTTGTATATCACAGTGTGACCACAAGAGCCACCACTGGACCAAGGAGATGTTGGACTTTGGCCAGAAATTCCAGGAAACAATTTGAATTGAAGCACTGTATTACTGTGTTGCTTGTTCTTCCCTGTGGCAGTGGTATGCCTTTGGGTCTTTTACCAACCTACAGTGCTTCTTACCAAGACACTCTGGAAAATTCCAAAGGAGAACTAGTTATGTAGTTTATCTGCTGTGATAGTCCAGAGTCCAAAGACAGAGAGTTAGTCCTTGGCACTCTGGGTCTGCCATCTTGAGCTTGGTCAGATTGTTGAGGATGGGACCCAAGATCTGGGGAGTGGTTTATATTGTTGACATTTCCTCTGGGGCAGGGAGAGGGGAGGCATCACAGGGGACTCCTAGTTCCCCCATTTCTTTAGATTTTATTACTGTTTACAAACCTTGCTCTTTAAGCCAAAGCCTCATTCCACACGAGGGATTGCTCCCCAGGTTCTAACTTCCCTTCATGTGAAATATTTTGCAGAGTGGTCTGATTAGTCCTTGTAAGATGAAAGACAGATTTTTTTCCAACTTCAATTTTTTATATGTCCCTTCTTGTCTTAGTTTTCTTATAATTTGCCCAGCTCTTTCCAGTTCTGGTCTTATTTAGTGTTTTCATAGCATGTTATAGATGAGTTCCTTGTGATCATTTTTAATAGTTACACAACAAATCATGTGCAGAGCATGAGCCAAATAATGAAATTGAAAAGCTCCGCCAGACCAAGCTTCATAATCTTCCTTTAATAAAAGCCTACTGTGTCATTTAGTGTCGTCTCTGTTTGTAGAACTTGAGCCTCCATCAGCCTATTTTAGGAGAGGGTACTACAAGGTCTACTGTACAGATGTTTTGACTTGCAATTGAATTAAGCCTACAGTGGACTTAAAAAACAAAAGGAAATGGGACATGACCTATTTGGTGGGGGGAAAAATAACCATTTCTTGACTGTAACTACCTTGTGTTTAAAATGTTTGCTCATTCCTAAACGGCTACAACTCATTGGAGTTTCTTTGTGTTTTGTAGAACAGGTTCCATAGCCTAACATAAAAATTCTTACTTGTCTTGCTACCTAATCACAAATACATCCTGGACTATTCTTGGCACATAGTATGTTCTCAATAATTGTTTGTTGACAGTAGCTTTTTACACCTCTTCTTGATGGGGCATTGTCTGTTCTTAAGCATAATATTCAACAGTTGCTAACTGCTACCCTGTGGTTTTTTTTAAGTCATTTACATAACTCTTTACCACTTTAAAATCTATCCAGTGAGCAGTCTCACCAATGTGGACCCCAACTAAAACTAAACAGAATAACTGATGTCTAAGATGATTAGAGTTTTATATCTTCTGTTTAAGAAGACAGGGAAACATGATGCATCTTGGAAAACTTTTTTTATTTTTTGTCCCAAATGTTTGATAAGTTGTAGTACTGGAATCAGAGGTAGCCGGGTGACTGTCAGCAACTCACTTAATCTCTTGGGCTTCAGTTGTCTTCTCTCTTAAATGTGAGCATGATGGTCATGCTCTGTAAGGTCCTTTTCAACTCAAAAAACCCAAAAACCAAACTCACTGCCATTGAGTCATATCCAATTCATAGCGACCCCCACTGGGTTTCCAAGGCTATAAATCTTTATGGAAGTAGATCACCCTGTCTTCTTTCCACAGAGCAGCTGGTGGGTTTGAACCGCTGACTTTCTAGTTAGCAGTCAAGTGCTTATGCACTATGCCACCAGAGTTCCCTGTTCAACTTCTGTAATCCAGTGATTCTTGGGCTACTTCCCGTCTCCAGGCCTGTTTGCTCATCTGGAAAATGAGGAGGCAGACAAGTATCAAAGTCCCAATAATCTGAGGCTTTAAAGGAATGAACTTTGCACTATCCAGAAAGGGCATTCCTCCAGGGTATTGGTTAGCCAAGATTTTACTGTATAATAATACCTAGTTAAAAGGACTGATTTTGGGCCTAGGAAAACATTTGGGACTGGTTAAAACTGGACAAGGCCTAATACTCTGTAAGGGATATTGAGTTCAGTGCATACAATTACTATCTTGTTGGATATCACCCCTGTCCTTTTGAGCTAGAGTTCTGTTTGGGATACGAGGCGGTCTATATACATCAGTAGGAGCCTGTCATTGTTAAGTTGTGCTCCTGAAAGTCCTAATGTCCTGTTCCTGTTCCTAAGGACACTGTTGATAAGTGGTATCCAAAGTAACCCTCCAGAGCAGGTGAAAAGCTTTGTGGGCCGCCAACATCTGTTCCCCGCGGTCATATCTGCTACCAGAAGTTGATGTTTGAAGAATAGGTTGGTACTATAGAGAAGAATGTATTAACCCTTTGACATTGATCCCAAAGAGAAAAGTGGGGTAAAGAGGAGGAGAAGATAGAGGAATTTTTAGTTAACTGCCAGAATCGGCTACCTAGCCATGATCCTTTCTCCGCGCTGATGGAAGTGACTCAAGTCCAATATGCAGAAGACCATTACCATTTACAGAACTTCTTGTTGTCAGGTGCTGTGGAGTCAATTCTGACTCATAGTGACCCCGTGTGACAGAGTAGAACTGCCCTATAGGGTTTTCTAGGCTGTAATCTTTATGGGAGCAGATCACCAGGTCTCTCTTTCAGGGAGCAGATGGGTATGTTTGAACAGCCAAGCTTTTGGTTAGCAGCCAAACACCTAACCACTTTGTCATCTGGGCTCTAAAGAGTTAGAAAGATGAACCTTGGTTCCATTTCGCTGCCCAATCTGATTTCAGTATGGCTTCCATCCTCGTCCTTTACCCTCCCCATGAACTCTTAGTAGCTCACTGTGTCCTGCCAGGTGCTGCCTCCATTCTTGACTGGCATCCGAGCCCCGCTAATCTGGCCACATACACACACCCGTGCATCCAACCTTTTTCCCATAGTTCCTCAGCTCCATTCTAAGATATCACGATATGCCTAGTACACTGCTTTCTAACTTTTATTTCATTCTCATACCTGAGTAGCTCTCCTCTCATTTGACCACTTCAATGCAAATCCTTCTTCAAAATTTAATTGAAGTACCCATCTCTTCCACCTAATATTCCCAGAGCACAGCAGAATCCACAGCCCCCAAGCCTTGTTAGGCCTTCCTGTGCCCTCACATCTAAAATGATAGCTCTTCTGCCCTGTAGAATACATTACCTTCCACAACATTCTTGGCACAGCACAGAGTATACACACTGGGTACCTCTCTAAGCCTTGAGTGTGGAGGTGGCGATTAAGGTCCAAAGGGCTGTCTGTGGATTTCAGAAGAAGATATGCTTTTGTTCCAGTCTGGCAAAGACACACACAGTGATTGGCAAGGCCCTAGCAGGCTGCACCTGGTGGGGACATGCAGGCAGTTCCCATGACTGTATCTTGTGTTTCACAGTGGGCTTTTCCTGCAAAGTTATTTGCAAAAGGTCTTTGAAATTGAACAGGTAAAAACGAGTGTGTGGGATAGGGGGGAGGAGAGAGAAGGGAAGGGTGGGAGCTTCCAGGTTTAGAGACCTGTGTAACTTGGTTGTTTAAGGTCATGCTTTCTTTCTGCCCACCTCCCTCCCCCTCTCCTCAGCACACAGCTTTCCTTTATCTAATTTGACCTCTTCTAAGCCCGGGTTAGGGAGCTCTGGTAGCGTAGTGCCTAAGGCATTTGACTGCTACCCAGAGGGCTGGTGCTTCAAACCCACCAGCCACTCCTCGGAAGGAAGGTTGGGCAATCTACTTCCGTAGCGATGCCACCTTGGAAACCCAAGGAGGGGTCGCTATGAGTTGGGTCAGACTCGACGGCACATAACAACAACAACAGACCTGGGTTTGATTTCCAGCGGATGCATTTCACGTGCAGCCCTCACCACCCCCCACCCCCACCCCCTGTCTGTCAGTGGAGGCTTGCTTATTGCTATGATACTAAACAGATTTCAGTGGAGCTTCCAGACTAAGACTAGGAAGAAAGGCCTGGTGTTCTGCTTCTGAAAATCAACCAGTAAAAACCCTGTGGAGCACAGTAACCCTGTCTGTATGTGATCGTGCGGGTCAGGGACAGTATGCCATTTCACTGTGCGTGGGGCTGCCATGAGTTGGGGGCTGACTGGTGGCAGCCAACAGCAGCAGCAGCAACAACAGAGGCAGACCTGGCCAGTTAATTGTGGTCAGTTGCAATTCATTCTTTTGTTAAATTCATGGCCAGGCCTTGAATGTCACCTTGATAAACCTGCAACTTCTGCGTCCACCTCACCCCTCTCTCTCTTTGTTCTCACACATCAGGTGAATCCCACAGCCCAGTGTACCCACGCCCTGCTGAAAATGACCTACTGCTCCCACTGCCGGGGTCTGGTGTCTGTGAAGCCATGTTACAACTACTGCTCAAACATCATGAGAGGCTGTTTGGCCAACCAAGGGGATCTTGATTTTGAGTGGAACAATTTCATAGGTGAGCAAATGACTGATGTGTTTGTCACTGGCAATGACTTTGTTTCAGGCCACAAGGAATGTTGTAATTACAAGCTGTAAAAATCCTGTTTGTCATTTAGTGTTTGCTAGTATCTTAACTCTGCTCCAAGTTCATACCATTCCTACACAGAAACATTCCCTTCAACTAATGGTGGCATTTCTGAAGACATTAGACACAGTGACTACCAAGTTCTATTAACAAGAAAGTGTCTTTTTGCTGTTTCCCTCCTGTTCTGGTTACCTAGTGCTGCTCTGGCAAAAATATACCACAAATGGGATGGCCTCAACAAACAGGAGTTTATTCTTACAATTTGGAGGCTTTAAGTTCAAGTTCA
>NW_006921874.1:2170828-2171635 GCF_000298275.1 Orycteropus afer afer
GGGATCGGGCAGTGTTACTGCTGTGCATGGGGTCGCTATGAGTCGGAAACGACTCGACGGCACTTAACAACAACAACAACAACAACTAACATGTCCAGCAGAAATGATGACTGAAGTTCTCATATCCTTGCATTAAGATAGAAATGCATCTATATGCTTTTCCAAGAGTTTGCAGGTCCATTTCAAGTCAAAACCCTACCCTGGCTTGCTTAATTAACATTCTCAACCAGCTATTCAAACTAAGGCAGACTTACTTGTTTTTGTTGTTTGTTGTTGTGTATTTTTTTTTAAATTACATTTGTTATCTTTGAGGAAACAAAATTAAACTCAAGTGGAAACTGATAGATTATTGGAATTGATTTTCCCCAGTTATTTAAAATGATACCTTTTGGAAGGATAACTTGTCTAACTATATCCAAACCTTGTTTTTAATGTCATGGTTCTAATAGTCTCTTTTTCTACTAAGCTGATATAAAAGACCAGGAGTAATAGACATTGTTAATCTCCAGTGCATTTCCGTGAGTTTTTCACAAGGGTTTATTCCTGCTCCCAGGTTGTAGAATTCCATCCTAATCCACATGTCCCTGCTGTAAGTTCTTTTTTCCCCTTGTCTTTTTTTTTTTTTTTGGCAATGCTTTTTTCTTTCCCTTGTAAATGACTGCAGTTAATGAATGAGTCAGGGGCTCTTTTCCCCTTTCTTTCCATCAGATCTGGGGGTTAAGTCAGGAAACTGCCTTTTGTTCTTGTAGTTAGATCGTGAGGCTAAAGACGTGGGTTTCTGATTCTTGGTGGCACAATGCAAAAGGC
>NW_006921874.1:2172769-2177774 GCF_000298275.1 Orycteropus afer afer
TGGTGAGTTTGAACCGCCAGCCTTCTGATTAGCAGTCAAGTGCCTTAGGTACTACGCTACCAGAGCTCATACTAGGGGACTAAGTAGTTATAAAATGCAGGTGTTTCTCTGTTTTACACCTCTGCATTTTGGACGGTTATTATCTATCCATTCATAATATTTTTATTTGGCGCAAGCGAATTCGCGACTCTGAAGGAATGTGCTTTCTGTATGTGGCTGCGCCAAAGCTTTGACAATGATGAACACGTCTAAGTTGTGCTCCACTTGTTTACAAAAGTCTCCTTTTGCTCGCACATCAAACACATTTTTTTTTTCTCTCCTCCAGCACAATAGTATATTCATGCTGGCAGCCTTCACTTGGAGGTTTGAAGCATTAGTTTATTGGCAATCTGAAACTTGATTTGTTATGACTCTTTTTTAAAAATTCCATTTCATGGAAATCTGTTTGTGATTTCTGACATTGGAATGGTAGTTTAGAGAGGTGACCCCATGCTTTAAGATGTTGTATTGCATTTGTTCTAGGTTGAAGGTGAAAGGTTGATGACCACATTTGGTTTCAATGATAGGCTGATACTCAGACTCCTTCCCACTAGAAAGCTCAGGCAGAAGTTCAGCTGTGAGTGCAGTCTGAGGAGGAAACACAGCATGGTCTTCTGGAAACTAGCCCTCCTTTCTGCTTGCTTTCTTGGACTACCTGAAAGCATTGAATAACATGGGTCTGAACTATGCCTTCTCTTGCCCTGTATTAAGTGTTGATGTGTAAAAGGGAAACACTAAGTCAAAAAGTGCACTGCTTGTCATCAGTGAAGCATCCATGTCTTCACGTGGGATTACATGGCCAAGTAATTTCTAATTTTGCACAATAGATACTGGGCAAAGATAGGAAGGAAACCTCATAATTCCAAAACCATGTGTGGCAAGAAAACAAGTATAGAATGTTTTGTTTAAGGGATTTAATACTTACTGGAAAATGGTAGATGTTTTCCAAAATTGAAGTGACTTGCAGAGTAATTAGTGAAGACATACACTGGGAGTGTGTCACAGTGTACCCTGTGTTGTGTCATCTTTTCACACAAAACAAGTGGGGTAAGGTGTGTGTTAGCCTTTCAAATAAATTGAGGCCCTTATATGCGATATACCCACCAGCCACTCCTCGGAAGGAAGATGGGGCAATCTACTTCCGTAGTGATACTGCCTTGGAAACCCAAGGAGGGGTCGCTATGAGTCGGGCCCGACTCGACGGCACATAACAACAACAACAACAACGACATATGTGAGGTGGGAAGTTTTATCTTAATACAACACTTACATTTTTCAAACTTCTCTTATTTGAAAAGTCATTAGAGTTCCTAAAAACGCTTTCATTTGTGTTTTCCAACTGTGCGTGAAAGGATCTGAAAGGGTTTCATTAAAAAATGAAAGAAAAGAACTAAGATGGCAGGATTGGAACTGATTTATGGTGCTGACACTTGTAAGTGGATCCTGAAATGAAAAGATCGTATGACGTCTCTGGGAGTACTGAGGTGTTATTTTGCTTCTAGCCTTAGGTTGGTCAGCTGGGAGCTAGCTCAGTCTTCTAGTGACAGCCACCGGCACTTGCAGGAATGAGGCAACAGTAGAATGGAAGATTCTTGATTGGATTTCCTTGCTGTAGAACAAAGCAGTCATCTGGCTGCTTCACGCTTTAGAGAGGGATACATCGTGACTAAATGCAGTTTGGTGTGATGGAAATAGATATAAAAACATGAATTAGTTATGACGCCTGCCACCCCCATAGGAAACAAAGCCAGTAGACTCATCAGACTGATTACCCACGTCCAAGCTGATGATTTCCTTTTTATGCCTTCTTATTTTTCCCCGAACCTCATGTTAGATGCTATGCTGATGGTGGCGGAGAGACTGGAGGGTCCTTTCAACATTGAGTCAGTCATGGATCCCATTGATGTGAAGATTTCGGATGCGATCATGAACATGCAGGAAAACAGTGTGCAGGTGTCTCAGAAGGTAATGAGGATGGGAGATTGGATGGGAGAGTGGCAGACATCGTCCTGCTCGTGCCCTGATCTCCTTAATATGAAGGAGCTCTGGTGGTACAGAGCCTAAAGCATTTGACTGCTAACCAGAAGGCTGATGGTTCAAACCCACCAGCCACTCCACGGAAGGAAGACTGGGCAGTTTACTTCTGTAAAGATGTACCGCCTCAGAAACCCAGTGGGGGTTGCTATGAGTTGGAATCAACTCAGTGGCAATGAGTTTGGTTTTTTGGTTCTCCTTCGTAAGACCCCACTTGCTCAACCCACTGCAGGTTTTCCAGGGATGCGGGCCCCCCAAGCCCCTCCCAGCAGGCCGGATTTCTCGGTCCATCTCAGAAGGTGCCTTCAGTGCCCGTTTCCGACCATACCATCCTGAGGAGCGCCCGACTACAGCGGCTGGTACGAGTTTGGACAGACTGGTGAGTACTTTGGCACGAATGGCCGGATTCGATGGAAAAGAACCAAAAACACTTGCATGGAATGAATTCTTAGTTGGCAGGCTTACAAGTTTGGGTACTTCATGTGAAACTTTTCAAGCCAATGAGATGTGTACATCAGTAGATCTGCCTCTCTCATTTTCTTGCTCAGAGTCAAGGAAAGATGATGCAATAAACCATATCTCAAAACTGCCCTTTCTTGTTAGCATGTTTTTACTGAGCATCTACTATGTGCCCATGACTGGGCCTAGGAAGCTCAGATGAATAAGACAGGTCCTTGCTCTCAAAAGGCCCCTGGAAAGAGGGAGAAGCAGATGTCCTCAGCGTACTATGCAGTGTACCAAATGCTAAGATGGGAAAAGAGGAAGAAGATGAATAAATGTACATTGCTTTAGACACTGCACAAGATTGCAAAATTGTAAGGCAACACTGATACACTAGTAAAGGGCCCACAAGGAGCCTGGTGGCATGAGCAGTTTGCGCTTGGCTGCTAACCAAAAAGCTAACAGTTTGAACACACCCAGCAGCTCCACGGTAGAAAGACCTGGCAATGCTTCTGTAAAGATTACAGGCAAGAAACCCCTATAGGGCAGCTTTACCCTGTAACACTTGGGGTCACTATGAGTCGGGGGCCAACCTGGCAGCAAACAACAGCAACCAGAGGGAGCCTGAGGAGGCAGGGGTGGATAGGGAGGGAGCAGTGATAGGCAAGTTTCCTGGAGTTGTTGCTGGTGTTGTGTGCCATCAAGTCAATTCAGACTCAGCGATGACAGAGTAGAACTGGCCCATATGGTTTTCTAGGCTGTAACCTTTATGGGTGCAAATCACTAGGTCTTTCTCCTGCGGGGCTGCTGGTGGGCTCAACACAGTTACCCTTCAGGAACCAGCCTAGTGCTTCACCATCACACAACCAGCATTACTATATATACACAAAGGCATGTCTCAGAGATACTGTGGGTTCAGTTCCAGACCAGCACAATAAAGTGAATATCACAATAAAGTGAGTCACATGAATTCTTTGGTTTCCCAGTGCATATAAAAGTTGACAGTATTCTGTAGTCTATGAGGTGTGCAATAGCATGATGAAAAAGTTTGAAATATTGTGAGAAGCACCAAAATGTAACACAGAGACATGAAGTGAACACATGCTGTTGGGAAAATGGTGCTGATAGCCTCATTCAGGGCAGGGTTGCCACAAACCTTCCATTTGTAAAAAGCTCAACATCTTCAAAGTACAATAAAGTAAGGTAGGCCTGTATAAGCCTAACCTGACTGTAACAGCCTTGTAAGAAGAGACTGTGTCAGATCATTGTATCTGCAGGGACGCATAACCTGGTTGTCTTTCAGAGGGTAGTTACAGTGAGGAGGTAGAATGGACAACAGGTGTAGGGAACTCCTTCAGAGCTTGCATTTCAGGGGTTTGTTCGTTTACATGGCTTTGTACCTCTGAGTATAAATTGATTTGCATGTTATCTTCTGACTAAAGTTGAAACGGACTTGCATATTATTCTGGAGATACGTTAGAAATGAGAAGAAGGGCCATCTCTGGGTACTTCAGTGTGTTTGACAAGGGTGTCTTTTTTTTTTTAAAAAATACATTTTATTGAAATACAATTTATGTACTGTGAAATACACAAAACTAAAGTGACATGGGTCAATGCATTATTTCTCAGTGTTCTCTCCCCTCTCCTCCCGCCCCTGGTAACCAACAAAGAAAGTTTCCTTGCATATATAAACCTTTCCTAGACTTTTTACAATAATGAACTAATACTATATTTGTCCTTCTGTGATTGACTAATTTCACTCAGTGTAATGTTCCCCAAGTTCATCCACGTTATGCAATGTTTTGCAGATTCTCTATTATTCTTTAGTGTTGCATAGTATTCCATTGTGTGTATGTACCACAGTTTGGTTATCCATTCTTCTGTTGATGGGCACATAGGTTGTTTCCATCTTTTGGCTGTTGTAAATAGTGCTGCAATGAACATGGGTGTGCATATATCTGTTCTTGTCCTGGCTCTCACTTCTTTAGGATATATACCTAGTAATGGGATTGCTGGGTCAAATGGTATCTCTAATTCCAGCCACACTGCTTTCCACAGTGGTTGTATCACTTCACAGTCCCACCAGCAGTGTATGGGAGTCCCAATCTCTCCACATCCCCACCAGCATTTGTTATTTTCTGTCTCGTTGAACCTTGCCATCAGTGCCGGGGTGAGATGGTATCTCATTGTTTTGATTTGCATCTCTCTGACGGCCAATGATTGTGAGCATCTCCTCATGTATTAGCTGGCCACATGAATATGCTTCTTGGTGAAGTGTCAGAAGTGGTCTTCTGCCCATTTTTCAATTGGATTGTTAATTCCTTTGGTGTTGAGGCATTGGAGTTTTCTATAAATCTTAGAGATAAGTCCTTTGCCAGATATGTAATTATCAGCAAATATGAATTTGTTGCTGTCATTTTTTATGTGCTTTTTCATGGTGTTGATTTCTTTGTTGCCTATAATTTTCTGTGCTGAGCTCGTTTTGTTTATG
>NW_006921874.1:2179364-2182048 GCF_000298275.1 Orycteropus afer afer
TTCCTGAATGGATATATTCTCAGCTCCCATCATACCAGTAAAATTCTCTGCCAACAAATCTTTGACAATTTTCTCTGTGGTTTTATTTGTCTCTTCCTATTCTGGAATTCTGATTTACACATAGGTTATTCCTTTTGATGGTATCCCACATGAACCTTAGGCTTTTTTCATTTTGTTTTGATCTTTTTTCTGATTAATTGCTTTCCAAATAAGTATTTAGGTATTTTCCTTCAATCTCCCTAATTGTGTCTTCCGTTGATTCAGTTTTACTCCTTTGCCCATTCAGTATCTTATCTATTTCTGAAAATTTAGTATTAATCTTCTGGATTTCTATGTGTAGATTTTGTATAATTTCTAAGTTTTCATTTATGTTATCATTTTATTCTTGTACTGTCTTTCAAAATTGTTCTAGGGTTTTCTCTGTGTTTTCCTTGATCTGTCTCTCAATTTGTTGAAGATACCTAAATATAATTCTTTGGAATTCCTTATTCAGGAAGTTCCAGTCCTGTGTCTTCCCCAGGGGTGTGTTTTGGGTCTGTATCCTGGTCCCTTGTTTTTCCTGCTTTATCTTGCTTCTTTGTGTGGACTGTGATGCCCTGTTGTCTCCGAGGCTTTGTGACGTTTTTGTGTTTAATTGGTGATTTTACATTGGAGTGACTTGCCCACGTTTGTCGTTTTCTTTGTATGTTATCTATGTAAGCAGGGTACTGTACTATGCTCCTGTATTCGCTAATTGACAGCACTTACACACTTTCCACCTATCTCCTTTCCTGTTGTCAGCCTCTCGTATGTCCATGCTGTCCTTGGAAAACAGAGCTTATTCTTAGGTCCCTGGAATCCAAATGAGAATGCTGTCACTTTACAATCCAAAATGGATGCCACTTGTAAAGATTCAAAATGACTATGCCCTCAATCAATTTAAATGTCCAAAATGGATGCCACTTGTAAACATTCAAAATGGCTGCTTCCTCGCTCACTTTAAATATCAGAAATGGCCACCACTTGTAAACATTCAAAATGGCTGCACCCTCAGTTAATTTAAATATCCAAAATGGCTGCACCCTCCGGACAATAGAAAGTCCACAGCTCAGGTTGTCTCCCTCCTTGCTGTTTCCCTTCCTTGTCACAGGCCACCAGTGCAACCATCCCTGCAGCCTTTGTTGATCAGGGCCGATTTTTAGGTCATTTATCAGGTCCCAACACCACTTGGAAATATTCAGGCTGGTGGTCCTTTCAGAGTAGCTGACAGTCCATTGCTCCAACTGTCTCTGTACTCACTGTTTTCGTTCAGGTTTTTCCAATAGTTTTGCCTCATCCACTTCTGTGTACTTCCTTTCAAAACTCAGGGCTCCAGGATTATCTTCTGTATCTCTGTCAATTGGTTTCTCTTTTCTTTGTTGAAGAGGGTCTGTGTGGATTGTCTGCCTATTCTTCCATCTTACTGGAAGTCGTCTGCATAGTTTCTGCTGAGAAATCTGAGCATAGTCTTATTGGTTGCCCTTGTAGATAACTTCATTTTTCCCATGCTGCTTTCAGGATTCTTTCTTTGTCTTTGGTTTTGGTGAGTTTGATGATATGTCTTGGT
The DNA here is from genome assembly GCF_000298275.1 of Orycteropus afer afer. Classification (NCBI taxonomy): domain Eukaryota; kingdom Metazoa; phylum Chordata; class Mammalia; order Tubulidentata; family Orycteropodidae; genus Orycteropus; species Orycteropus afer. The sequence continues at coordinate 2,180,950 of NW_006921874.1, forward strand.
GATTTTCTTTTGGGGTCTATCCTGTTTGGGGTTCATTGGACTTCTTGAATGGATGTATTCTCATCTTTCATCATAGCAGGGAAATTCTTTTCCAAAAAATCTTCGACAATTTTCTCAGTGGTTTTGTTTTTTTCTTCTGGTTCTGGAATTCTGATTACAGTAGGTTATTCCTTTGATGCTATCCCACGTGATCCTTAGGCTTTCTTCATTTTGTTTTCTGATTGATCCCTTTCTAAAGAAGTATTGAAGTATTTGTTTTCAATCTCACTAATTCTGTCTTCTGTTGATTCAGTTCTCCTCCTTTGCCTGTGCAATGTGTTATCTCTTTCTGAAAATCTAGTATTAATCTTCTGGATTTCTGTCTGTAGATTTTGTATCATTTGTAATTTTTCGTCTGTTTTGTCATTTTGTTCTTATATTGTCTTTTGAAATCGTTCTAGGGTATTCTCTGTGTTTTCCTCCATTTCGTCAGTGTTTTCCGTGATCTGCTTCTCAATCCATTGACGGTACCTAAATATAATTCTTTTGAATTCCTTATCAGGGAGTTCTAATGCTGCATTTTCCTCAGGGATGTGCTCTGGATCTGTATCCTGGTCCCTTGTTTCTCTTGCTTTATCTTGCTTCTTTGTGTGCACTGTGGTGCTCTGTTGTGACATTTTTGTGTTTATATTTAATTGGTGATTGCATGTTGGAGTGACTTGCCCACGATATTTGCTTTCTACGTAAGCAGGGTACTGTGCTCCTCTACTCACTAATTGGTAGCACTAATACACTCACCACCTTTCCCTTGTTCTAGAGTCCCATTGTTAGCCTTCCATATGTCCCTGCTGTCTTTGGCAAATGAAGCCTATTCTCAGGTCCCTGGAATCCAAATGAAAATGCTGTCACTCTAAATATCCAAAATGGCCACCACTTGCAAACAGTCAAAATGGCTGTGCCCTCCGGACAGCCGAAACTCCACAGCTCAGGTTGTCTCCCTCTTACTGCTTCCCTTCCTGGTGATAGGCTACCAGCGCAGTCATCCCTGGAGCCCTTGGTGTCCATGACTGATCTTTAGGTCAATTCTCAGGTCCCAACACCACTTGGAAATATTTGGGCT
>NW_006921874.1:2182261-2199239 GCF_000298275.1 Orycteropus afer afer
TGATTGAATTTAGACAATCACAGAGGAGCAAATATTGTATTAGTCCACTATTTTAAAAAGTCAAGAAAAGGTTTTTACATGGAAGGAAACTTTCTTTGTTGGTTACCAGGGATGGGAAAGGAGGGGAGGGAAAATTCTCACATAGGTTAGAAAAAATACACACACACACACACACACACACACACACATATACATATAAACCAAAGATTATTGGTGGTTTACCAGGGTTAGGGGATTGGGGGAAAGGGAAAGCTTTTGTTTGTGGAGCATTTGTTTTATGCTAACGGTGGTAGAATGTTTTGGAAAAGGATAGCAATAATGGGGCACAACATGAAAAATGTCATCAGTGTCCCTGAGTTGTAAATGTGGAAATTGTTGAATGTTTTTTTGTGTATATTTTCACCACAATAAAAGTTAAAAAAAATTGTTCTACATTCTATATTGGTGAATAGCGACTGAGTGAGGTCTTAAAAGCTTGCAAGCAGCCATCTAAGATGCAAAACGATTCAAGAAGAGTGAAGAAAATCAAAGATGCATGAAATCAATGAGTCCAGGGACTAGTATTTTTCTGAGAGTTTTTTTTTTTTTTAAATCAGGAATAGGTCTTGGATTTTATGAAATTCCTTTTTTTGCATCTATTGATATGATCATGTGATTCTTTACCTTTATTTTACTCATGTGATGGATGACGTTGATTGTTTTCCTAATGTTGGACCATCCTTGCATAACTGAAATGAACCTAGATCATAGGAACCTCAGCCTCCTCAACCCTGAGATCAGAAGAACCAGATGGCAACCGGTACCACTGCCAATCACTCTAAAGGGGATCGAAATGGAAGATCTTGGATAGAGTCAGAGAAAAATACAGAAAAAAATTCAAAATAATAAAGACAAGGCTTGGTCTGAAAGAGACTGGTGGAACCCCCTAGACTATACCACTTAGCCACCCTTCAATCCTGCAACTGAACTTACTCCTGTGGCTAAACTTTCTGATAAACAGTAGACAGACACATGAGATGAACAATAACACCAGAGGTAAGCACTCCTTAGAACACTCAATCCTAAGAGATCAAATGGACAGCGTTTGCCCAGGGATCAATCTCAGAAGGTAGGAATGGAAAGGAAAGAATGACAGATGGAAATGGTAACCACAGGGAAGAGGTGGGAGAAGGGCTGTTACATCTTTGGGATTGCAATCAATGTCATGAAACAAAATGTGTATAAACTGTTGAATGGAAAACCAATTTGCTTTGTAAACTTTCACACAATCACAATTATTATTATTTTTTTTTAATAAAAGCCATAGCTTTCCAGAAGGATTGGAGAAATAAGACATATACCCAGGCAAAATAAGAATTCAGGTGTAGTTGACTAGAAGTTGTAGATTTTCATGTTAATTGTGTCCAGTGGAAAATGCTGGCATCTAGGCAAGAGTCTTCCTGATCCTCTCTAACTTTTTGCTTTACTGATCATCCCTCTGGGTTCATTTCTCATGGCAGGTACCTGTTTGCAGTCACAGGGAATGGATTAGCCAACCAGGGCAATAACCCAGAGGTCCAGGTTGACACCAGCAAACCAGACATGCTGATCCTTCGTCAAATCATGGCTCTTCGAGTTATGACCAGTAAAATGAAGAATGCATACAATGGGAACGACGTGGACTTCATTGACATCAGTAAGCATTGGAGTTTGAAAGTACAGATTATTCTGGTATGCCTTGTGATGAGCACAACTGGGATGAAATCTCTCTTCCATTTTTTTAAAAACTAGGCGATGAAAGTAGTGGAGAAGGAAGTGGAAGTGGATGTGAGTATCAGCAGTGCCCGTCGGAGTTTGAGTACAATGCAACTGACCATGCGGGGAAGACTGCCAATGAGAAAAAAGCAGCTGACAGCGCTGGTGCCCGTCCAGGGACACAGCCCTACCTCCTCACTGTCCTCTGCATCTTGTTTGTGGTCGTGCAGAGAGAATGGAGATAATTCTCAACCTAGGAGGGAAAATGTTAATCGTCAAAGAGTGAAAAGGCACCGGGTATCACTTTTATACCATCCTAGTGACTTTGCTTTTTAAGTGAATGGACAACGATGTACAGTTTTTACTATGTGGCCACTGGTTTAAAAAAAAAATGCTGACTTTGTTTTTTCATTCAGCTCTGGGCGAGAAAAAGGGACTTGTACATTAAGTTGGTCCCTGCTCATCCGGAACCATGTTAAACGTGGCTAACAGTGTAGGTACAGAACTATAGTTAGTTGTGCATTGGGATTTTATCACTCTATTGTTTTTTTTTTTTTTTCAATTTTGTTTGTGGGTTTTTTTTTTTTTTTTTCCCAATTATGAGCTCACCTTGTTTCTTACAAGAAAACCAGGGTCCTTTCTTGGCATGTAACATGTACGTATTTCTGAAATATTAAATAGCTGTACAGAAGCAGGTTTTATTTATCATGTTATCTTATTAAATGAAAAAGCCCAACAAGCAGTAAAATTTCCATTTATCCCTGTTATTTTAGTTGCCTTATCTGGAGAGAAGGGGGAGGATTTTTATTATTATTATTATTATTATTAAGTTAGGACAGAATGTGAAGGCACAGGTGGCCTGTGAGCCACTTGCCAGATTGGATTCAAGCATCAATACAAGAAGAAGGTTATGCTTTATTTATAGCCGGTAATTGGAAGAGACTGCAGACTACCACTTTGGTTGAGTTGAATTACACATATAGGTCCATTTCTTGAACCCCCTTAAAGTATAACACATTCAGGATGTCCCTGTTAGTCACATGTTCACACGTAGTGTGGTTTTTGTTTTTTTTTTCAACCAGGCAAGTTAGCAAGCCACTGTGTTCATGTCCACACTGACTCTCTTTGCATTGATATTCCAATACCATAGTGGCCACCAATCTCATTTGGTGCCCTTTATTACTGTGGTCCAGATTTCAAACCCAGCCATGTATAGGCTGGAGCTGTCTGGGGGCTAGCCAGAGGTGGAGTACAGTCTGGATTTAGGGAGTTGTTGTCAACACTCATAAGCAAAGTTGTTGTCTGTGCCTGTGTGTTTGTATTTGTTTTTGGATCCTAGTTGTTGTCGTTGTTATTAAGGGATTCTAAAGTGTTGTAATAGAGTCTTGGCATCGTCCTGCCCCCTCTGATCAGAAAGGCAAAGGCCTTGCAGTGGTTTGCAGCTGCATTACCCTCTCAGCCAAGGAGCCTGTGTGGGAGAGAATTAGGTGTCCAGATTTTTGCACATTTTTTTTTGTGGGGAGGGGCGGGATGGGGGTAGGTAGAGGTGAGAAGACTACATCTTAGTGTTGACCCTTAGCCACATGGGTGAACTGGCAAAGGCCATATCTGTTGTCCCAGGGCAAAGACTTAACAACTGCCTTGGCCCCTTAGGAACCCGTCCCTTGTGTCCTTACCAAATGACAGCTCATCAAACTCTGAGAATGTAACGAATCATGCTGAAAGAAATGACCAAAAGTGCTCAGAAAGACTAATATTCTGTCAGTCTCTTCCTGTTTCAGACAGCCAGTATGATCTCAACCAATTCTACCGAAGCTAAAACCCACAGAGAGGTGGTTTTTGTTCATGTTCAATCTTCAGTTGTAAGAGTAATGCTCTATTTTTCTATTGAAACATAATTACTTGATAGCTCAGGGTCTACATTTCATTCAACTTTTTACACCAAATTCTGCAGAATGGTCAAAATGGAATCTTGGGGGCTGTTGTAAACAGAGGCTTAATTTTATTAGAAGTAGCCAGTTATTTATTAAAGCATGTTAATAAAATAGGCATATTCTGGCTGGTGTGTATGAGTGGTCTTTTCTTAAAAAAATCACAGAAAACATAAAATGGCAAAGGCACTCCATTTACTATGTATGAGGAAAAATGGATTGTAAATAGCTGAACTGCCTTGCGAGAACTTGGGAAATGTGCTGATACTTAGTAACTACCTCAGTTGTGAGGCATTTCCTTTTTAGCTTAGGCTGCCATTACTTTTACTTGGTAAAAATGAATCTGGTCTCCAAACTGTAGCTCAAAGAGTTATCCCCATAGACCTTGTTAGATTGTTTTTAATTTAAAATCTTGAACTCTGCCCAGCTGTTTTCTTTCAGTCAGCTTCTCTAAACCAATAACATTTTCCGAATTAAATGTTGTTGAAGGTTCTTTGGGACTTTTACTGATTTGTTTTCTTCCTTTGCATTTTCTTGTTACCCTTTTATTATTTAGATTATCTCTTGCTTTTGAACTTGAACTAGGAAATAAACAAATCATAGGTTTTTCCATTCAGGTCTGACCAGATAACTCTTGGCTTCTAACCAGCTGACAGATCCACCCCCCAACCAAAAAAAAAAAAAAAAAGAAAGAAAGAAAGAATAAAGAGCAGTTGAAGGTTTTAAAACCTTAGGAGTTCAGAGTCTGAAGTAGAAGAAAAGCTGTAGGAGGAGAGCTGACTTTCCCAGAGTCTCCATAGCACATGAAGGGCTTCTGTTTCACAGTCATTTATGAATTCTTTTTCTTTCAAACACTTCAACTACTCTTCATAAAAACATTTTAAGACCCTTAGATTTATATTTCACTTCAAAATAGTAATTAGCACCTATTATTTTGCTAAAAGAAAAACGTCAGTGCAGAGAATTTACTTGCATCTAGAAGCTTTAGTTATGGAGTGTTGGTAACCTAACAGTTTACATGAAATCAAAATGAAATGAAAACTGGCATTTGTGATTACAGAACCAGAATAAAAATAGGTAGATACTGCTGCATAGAATTCTACCTTCCCATCTGTGTTGGCAGAGGGTTGGATCACAGAATACGTCTCTTTGGACAGCTGATAGAGAGCGAGTTAACAGCAATATCTTCTAGAGGAGAAGGGGTGTGTTTGTGTGTGTGTGAGAGAGAGACAGAACTCACTGTCAAGCAAATGCTAAACTACCAAATATAACTTTCCAACTTTTTTGAAATAAAAATACTCTCCGAACATTCTTCCAGTTTACAACTTAATGGAAAAAAAAATATAAGTATACATTCCATGATGATACAAATTGTTTCTACTTTTAAACTCCCAATTCTTCTCTTCTAAAAATCCATTTTATGTGTGTGAAAAATATCTGAAAGATGAGAGAGATGGCCACATACAGACTCAAATCCATCAGTGAAGCAAATGCCACATAATATTTATTTGCTTCATTTTGTTTCTAATTAGGTAATATGCCAAGCAGGTTTTAAAACCAAAACATGGATAACAGCATACAGTGAGTCTGTACCCATTTGCACAGTTACCCCCACACCCCAGGTGAACTCTTAATAGTTACTTATGAATAGCTTCTTCCAAAGTTTCTTTACAAAGATAGAAACTCATGAGAATACAAATTGTTGTTCTTTCCCTTTTCTTTTGTGAAAAACAAAAAATAGCATATTATGCCCCATACTATCCAGGTTTTCTAGGGTGATTTTAAACATTGAGAGCGGGGAGCCATAAAGATACAGATGTTCAGGATTCCTGTTGTAAACATAGCTTCTCAGGGGTACCATGTTCTGGTTTTCACTGCACTTGGGCCCAGATTAGTCCCTTGGTGGCACCAACAGTTAAGCATGTGACTGCTAGCCAAAAAGTTGGTGATTCAAATCCACCTAGAGGTGCCATGGAACACAAGCTCTGGCAGTCTGCTTCTGAAAGACCGGAGCCTTGAAAATACTATGGGGCAGTTCTGCTTGGCACATATGGGGTCGCCTTAAGTGAGAACATACTAGATGGCAAGTAATAACAATGACAAAGTAGTGGAGCAAGAAAACACACGGAACGGGCGAGGGTCAGTTTGACATGGTAATGTGCACGACCAAGGGAGGCGCTGGGTGGTGCAAACGGTTAACGCGTTGGCTGTTAATGAGAAGGGTGGCGGTTTCAGTCCACCCTGAGGCACCAACAGAAGAAAGGCCTGATGAGCTACTAAAAATTCAGCCCTTGAAAACCGTATGGAGCCCAGTGCTACTCTGATTACACATAGGGTGGCCCTGAATGAGCATCAACTAGATGGCTAATGGTTTTGGGGAACAATCTGTATTAAGGTTCATTTTTGGTAGTTTGTGTATATCATTACCAGTGAAGAAGAGATTGGCGAACACAACTGGGGAAAAAAACTCCTACAACCCAGAACATCAGTTACCAATGTTGATGCCTGTAAATGGTTCAAAGGAGCTGGTCTGACCTGGAATTCATTCATTCTATTAGGAGAAAATACTTTTAATGCTTTTTCAAGCCCAAATGCTTTGAACAGTCCACATAGGATGGAGATGAGAGGATTAGGAAAACGTGTAACAAGATCTCTTTGGAGTACTGCAAAGAATTATCTGTCCAATGGTAGAGGATTCATCAGGACATGCCAACATTTTTCCAAGTTCAGTTTTCATGTATCATGGGATTATTCCTGCAGATTTGTGTTTGAAGAGACTTCTGATTTTGGCATTAATCAGTACAGTCTACAGACATCCTTAGTGTGAGCGTCCACGTGTGAAATTAAATGCACGTTTTACTCTACTCTTGACATTTCTTAAAGAACTACTAGGCGTTCTGAGTAAAAAAAAAAGCACAGGATTGTTGTAAGGAGACCATGCATCAGTCCTACCAGGTAAAAACTGATGAGAGATGGCAGGTGAGGTTAAAGATTAAAGATAAAGCTGTGTGCCTGATGACCCAGCGTGCTTTTCTAAAGGCTGTTACAGTTTTGTCTCTGGTCTCTGCAGAAGCCTTTTGCAACAATTTCCTTGTCATTCTGTGTTATTGTGTTTAAGTGACAAGATTAGAAGGCCTGTGTCTCTTCTTCACCTCCTCCTCTTTCTCATTCTCTCGCTCGCTCGCTTTCACGCTCTTGCTTTCTATACACACACAGTGATGTATTTATCATTTTATTGAAACACTTAATCCCAGGTAGACCCTGCCTCTGTCATTTCCCAGCCGCCTTCCCCCTGCTGTCAGTGGTTTATGCTTGGGGAATGCAGACTAATTTTAATAATAGCCTAAAGGAAACAATTAGGAAGGTAAGTCTCCTGCCAAGAAGGGAGGAAAGAAGTACACACACATGAAATGCATTCCAGGGCTCAGAGAGAATTACTTAGATTGCCACTGCCTGGAATTGGCTTTTCGACATTACCATAGATAACTTAGAGATGCCTATAACCCTCTCCTTTCAATGACTGACTGCACAGGGCACTTGGTGCCAGATTTGCCACAAAGGGATCATCATGGGCAGTGGGAGATTTTCCAAAGACATAGAATCTTAAGCCCTGTTCTCTGCACTTGTCTTTAAAGGTCTTTACTGTCACTGCTGTCTACTTTCTTTTCAAATGTAATGGAAAATTATGGTTTTTATCCTGCCAGTTCAGTTCTCAATACTTTGTAACAAGCTCCGGCAATAGCGACTAACTGACTTTTGGATATATTTACTGCAAAAAGAAAGACAAATTATTTGGTCTTTATTCACTTTTAACATCCCAACCGAAGAGTGAGGCAGAAAGAAGCTATTCTCTTATATAGTCCTCTGGGGTAAAAACCACTCCATTTTGCAGATGATTAAAAGGACTGAAAGAAAGTTAACTTGTCCAAGGTTACACAGGTAAGAAATCAAAGACCCAGATTTGGAGCAGAGGTTGGCCAGCCACCAGTGCCTCTTCAAATGCTGCTTTTCCTTGATTCCCATTTTCCCTTATTCCGTGTTGTCTGAAACCATCAGGAAGGAACAGCTCTTCTCAAGCTTGCTACATGTAGAAGAACCATGCTGACCCTGAGTAAGGGCCCGGTTAATGGCCCATGGAAGGCACTGGTTGACTTAACTGACCTAAGTACAGGTGAAGGAGTCAAGGGCCACCTGGAGAAACATCTTCAAAAGGTTTTGTAACCTCTCACAGCAGCTCCTTGCTCCTTGAACTTCGAAGCAGAAAGAGCTCAGATGACAGAATGCCATTAGGACCACATGGCAGCCATGTGCCAGTTCTGGAGGAACCAGTCTCAAGAATGAGCTTGGAACATTAACTCAAGTGATCCGGTCCACTCTACAGGAGCGCCTCATCTGACCCTGTTGGAAAGGGTGCTGGAAAAGGTCAACTCAAGGAACACTGAAGCAAACATAGTCTGTTGAAAGAAATACCATAATCTATGCAGGAAATATTCTTACCTGTTTACCTGCTTAATCAGCAGGAGCTCTGTGGGGAGGTAAATGCATCTTGGGATGAGTGGGGCTCAGCAAAAGCGAACTGGGCTTCTCAATCCTCAACAAGATTTCACCTCCAAAGCTACGGTTGGGTTAAAGGTTGGAAACAGACCAGGGATCAACAGGCACTCCTCTGGACTGGGAGAAGAACGATAGGTTTTTCCTATTGTTAGAGTGGTCTTAGAGTGTACATTAGAAAAGACAAAAGCTATGCTTTAGGGAAAACGAGTTTTTGACTTCCTATTTCCCACTCAGGGAGGGAACCTGGGAGTTTTTGCCTGTTTGCTGAATACATGCCCCAGCATACCCATCAGGTAGCATGTGGGGAACAACACAGGAAGGGTCCTGATCTAGAGGGACTCTGGACGCTCCTGTTGCACTTCAACCTGATACAGGGCCCTGAGAGGAGTAGCTGAGGTCAGCAGGGACTGAGACTTCTACCTCCAAATGAGAGACGAGTGATGCCTCACCAGTTTGCAAAGAGAAACCAAGGAACAGTGTAGGCCAAGCCTATAGAATTGGGCTATGGGAGGGATCCACCACCTGTCAGTTTGTCATACTGTGCTGGTTTGTGTGTTGCTAGGATGCTGGAAGCTACACCACTGGTATTTCAACTGCTAGCAGGGTCACCTGTGGTGGACAGATTTCAGCAGAGCTTCCAGACTGAGACAAGGAGGTAAGGCCTGGCAATCTGCTTCTGAAAATCAGCCAATCAAAATCCTCTAGATCACCAGAGAACATTGCCTGATACAGTGCTGAAAGGTGAGCCCCCTAGGCTGGAAGGCTTTCTAAATACACAGTGGCCACAGCAATGGACTCAAGCAGACCAGTCATCGTGAGGTGCAGGTAGGGCAACATTTGGTTCTGTTGTGCACGGGGTCACCATGATTTGGAGTTGACACAATAGCAGCTAACAACAACATATATGCATACCACTCCCCGTCTGTGAGTTTGCTGTACTGGGCTGGCTAGCACACTGCTATGATGCTGGATGCTATGCCAGAGGTATTTCAAATCCCAGCCGGGTCATCCATGGCGGACATATTTCAGCAAAGCTTCCAGACTCAGGCAGACTAGGAGGAAAAGCCTGGTGATCTACCTCTGAAAATCAGCCATTGAAAACCCTGTAGATCCAAACTATGTGATCCTAATGGGCATGGGGTTGATGTGAGTAGGCCCAACTCGATGGCAACCAACAAATAGTTATGGCAATGAAGGTATGATTATGAGTTGGGGCTCTTGCGGTGCAAAATCATCAACTTAGTTCCCTGGGAAACCTCTAACTCCAGATACCAGTCATAGCAATAACCAAGGTTGAGAGCAGTGGTTCTTAAACTCGAAAGTGCATCAGAATCCCCTGGGGGAGGGGGACTTGTTAAACGTAGGGTGGTTGGGCCCCACTCCTAGAGTTTCTGATTCCATAGGTCCAAGGTCCAAGGCAACAGCAACTTGTGGCGACCCATGTATGTCACAGTAGAACTGTGCTCTGTAGGGTTGTCAATGGCAGATTTTTCAAAAGTAGATGGTCAGATTTTTCTTCTGAGTTGCCTCTGGATGGACTCAAACTTTCAACCTTTCAGTTCACCATTTACACCATACAGGGACTCCAGGTCCAAGGTGAGGCCCAAAAATGTGCATTGCTAACAAGTTGTCAGGCGGTGCTGATGTTGCTGGTCCGGAGACCACACTTTTGAGACTCAATGGCCTAACAAAGGCTTTTTGGGCCTGGCCTTTGCTGCAGGACACACAGCCCTGCTGGGCAGTGACTTGGGCACCTCCGGAGCAGTAGTAGCTTAAAGGAATCAGATATTGCCTTTGAACGCAATTATCCTGCCTCACTGGCAACTTAGGGTTTTGGACCGTTTCTAAATGGAGCCTAAGCTCTGCCTCCATTCCCAGGATCCAGAGAAGGTCAGGGGGATAGGTTTCATTTTATGTGGGATCAATTCACGGGGATGTGTTCGCACCACAGAGGAAACTCAAGTAGGGATCTAGGTGTGGAGGTGCTTACAGGCCACCGCTGGAGGGAAAAGGTGATTCTGAGTACAGAATCCTTGTCTGTCTTTTTGATAATCTTCTGGCTCAGACCCTATGAATTCAAAGAGTGGTGTCACTAAATCTCTGGACGACCTTGAGTGGACAAGATTGCATCAAAGCCTGTGGTATTAGTTAAGATGCTCTTGGCTATAAGTAATGATAAAACCCAAAAAACTCAAACCAGTTGCTGTCCAGTCGCTCTGACTCATGGTAACCTTGTGTGTGGCCAAGCAGATTTGTGCTCCAACGAGTTTTCAAGGACTGAGTTTGTGGAAGTACAGTGCCAGGCCTTTCAGATGCCTCTGGGTGGACTCGAACCTCCAGTCTTCTGAGTGTTAACCTTTTGCACCACCCAGTCCAACTCAAAATGACTTGCACAATAAGGGATGTACCATCTCACACACCAAGCAGCCCTGATGGAGGGAAGCTCCAGGGGTGGTGAATATCAAGGATCCAGGTTCTCTCCATCTTTCCACTCTTCCACTTTCAGCATCACAAGTTGGATAATATTCTTCATGGTTGCAAGATGATTGTAGCAGTACTAGTAATAATATATCTTCGAACACTACTTTTCCATAGGTGACAATAAAAGATGTTTTTTTTTTCCTTGAATCTTTTTCAAAGAGCTAAGAACATTTTCCAAAAAGGTATCTTTTTCCCAGCAGTCACCCCCTCACCTCCTATTGGCTAAAATTGGCTCACATGTCCTAAGCTGTGAAGTATAAAGGCTGATCAATATTTGACCTCTTGGGCTGGGGCCAGGCTTACCTGAAGTACAGAGCTGCAAGGAGGTGATGTACCTCTGAACAAATTGAGTCAATTCCGACTCGTAGTGATCCCCTTTGGGTTTCCGAGGAGGTAAAGCTTTACGGAAGTAGAGTGCCCAGTCTGCCTTCTGCGGAGTGGCTGGTGGGTTCGAACCACCAACCCTCTGGTTAGCAGTCAAATGCCTTAGGCACTATGCCACCAGAGCTCCTTCTGAACAAATTAGAGGATGCTCAATAAGATGGGATGCAAGATTGGGTAGGCAAACAACTGAGTTGGCTATACCAGAGTGTAACACTAGTAGGCATGCAGGCACTCTTGCTACATCTAGGATAGAGAAGTGGAGCACTGTGTCAGCGCATTAGCCATCAGCAACTGGCAGGAATACCAAAAACCAAACTCTGCCGTCGAGTCAGATCCGACCCATAGCGACCCTTCCTTGGGTTTATGAGGTGGTATCACTACGGAAGTAGATTGCCCAACCTTCCTTCTGAGGAGTGGCTAGTGGGTTTGAACCACCAGCCTTTTGGTTAGCAGGGATTCCGGAAGGTATAGCTTCAGAGAGATTGATACTATCACCTTCTAGATATACATAAAGGAGATCTGGTGGCTTAGTGGTTAAAGCATTCTGCTGCTAACCAGGTCAGCAGTTCGAACTCGCTAGCTGCTCCAGGGGAGAAAAATGAGGTGTCTGCTTCTGTAAATACTGACAGCTTTGGAAACCCTATGGAGCAATTCTACCCTGTCCTATAGGGTCGCTATGAGTTGGAATTAACTCAACAGCAGTGGGTTTGTTTGGGTTTAGACATACCCAAGCTAGATTCCCAGTTCTTAAAGTTATCCAGGTCAGTCTTGAATCTTGATGCTTCATTGTCCTCTTTAACAGTCCTACCAAGTGGTTGCCTAACCACTTGTGGTGGTGAAGTTTGTGTGTCATCTTGGCTGGGCCTGGTTGAGTGGCTGGGCAGCTGGATGTGGTATTCCCCATGATGAGATGGGTAATCAACTCCATGGTAGAATCTACTGAGAGCAGCTGAGTAGTTGCCTTAGGGAATGTGGTCTGTAGCTGTGTCGTTGTTTAGCAGCCTGCCATGCTCTGCCGACCTTGGGACTTTCAATGGACTTGAATTCATGGCCTGCTGTGTGGTTTGGTAACATCGGGACTGTGCCATTGTATTTGTCAACCTTGGGCTTGTTAGCCTCAGCAGCCGGCAGCTGCCTGAGTGAAGAGGTGCCTCTAGCTTCAGTGGGCCAGGAGCAAGAGGCAGAGCTGAAGCCCAAGGTCAAGGGGCTTTCACCCAGTCTCTAGAGCCTGGCACTTTGAACTCGGACTTCTAGCCTCCTGAACTGTAAGAGAATAAACTCCTGTTTGTTAAGGCCATCCCATTTGTGGTATATTCTTGTCAGAGCAGCACCAGGGAACCAGAACACCACTGCTTGCACATCTCTAGTGACAAGGATCTCACTACCTACTATGGTATTCTATCTTTGCAAAGCTCTAAATAGTACAAGGCTTTTTCTGTAGACCCCAAAGTGCACAAACATACTGTTTCCTCAGTGATTAGGTGATAGAGTCTTTGAAGTTGCTCTCAGGGTTTCCACTGGAAATGGAAGTTTTCAGATGTTTCTAACTAAAATTTCCCTGCAGACTCATACATCTTGCCAAGAGATACTTTAAAAAATAAACAACCAAATAACTCTGGGAAAAAATTGGCTTGATTGCATTAAGATCTTCAGATATTTTTCATAATTCAAACCCATTTTTGGTTTGAATGCTTTCAAATTTAACAAGAGATTAGACCATAATATAACCTAATAACATTTTGAGGGAAAATTTTTTAAGGAAAAGCCTTGAGGTATTAGCTTTGAAAGTAGTCATTGTATGTGGGCTCCCATAGTGCTCCCTCCCCAATTAGACTGGAGTAGCTTAGCTGAACTCCTCCTGGCTGCCCCGTGGGAGCAGGGAAGCATGTTCTTTGGTGCCACCACACCACACACTGCAAGAGTAGGATGGATGGATTTTGTGTGTTCACAAGGGTCCACATTTTGTTGTTGGTAGGTGCCATTGAGTCAAGTGTGACTCATGGCAATGCTATGAACAACAAGACAGTCCAGTCCTGAGCCATCCTCACAGTCATTGCCATCTTTGAGCTTACACTCTTGCAGCCACTGTATTAATCCATCCCGTTGGGAGTCTTCCTCTTTTTCACTGACCAAGCACAGATATCTTCTCCAGGGACTTGTTCCTTCCTGATAACATGTCCAAAGTACATGAGATAAAGTCTCACCATCCTCACTTCCAAGGAGTATTCTGGCTGTACTTGTTCCAGGACAAATTTGTTTGTTCTTCTGGCAATCCATGGTACATTCAATATTCTTACCAATGCAGTAATTCAAAGGAATCAACTCTTCTTTGGTCTTCCTTATTCACTGTCCCATTTTTCATGCATATGAGGCAATTGAAAATACCATAGCTTGGGTCAAGCACTCCTTAGTCATCAAAGTGACATGAATGGGGATAAAAGTGGCTCATGCCTTGGCCAAGCCTATTCAGGGAATTGGTAGCAATTGATTGCTGGGCTGCTGTGGACTGGGGGGAGTATCCCATGGAGGACCTAGGGTAGCAACCAGAGAACCATTTGTGCCCCCTTGACTCTATTCATCTCTGACCTCATGGATCATCACTGCCTGAGCAGACCATAAGAAGGAGCCCTGATTCATCAGACTCATGGATCCTGGTCAATTGCTTCCATCTCAGTTATGTTGCTGTGGAAGAATTTTCTCTATTTCCCTTCAGTAGGTCAGCATTGTCAGATCATTTTCTGTCTTTCAAGCTACATGATACCACTTTTTACTGCAAGATGGATTCCATCTCCGATACCTCTGTTCCCTCACAAAGCTCCTAAGGCAGGCACCTTTCCTCCATGGTCAAACCTGCAGCCACTACCATGTTCTAATGGCAGCCCCTACTGTTTCCCAGCCTCCCATTTCCTTCATTGTGCCTGGTTGTCCCATATCTAGTCGTGGGCTTTGGGTTGGGTTTTGATTTTGTTGAAATATGGTTAGTGCAGATTTCTACTGCTGGCACAATGGTTATGTGTGTGGCTGCTAACCAAAAGGTGGGTGGTTTGAACCCATCAGCGGTTCTGCAGGAGAAAACACCTGATGATCTGCTCCAGTAAAGATTATAGCCTAGAGATCCTATGGGACAGTTCTATTCTGTCTATTCTGTCATACAGGGTCACTATGAATTGGAATTGACCTGACAACACGCAGAACAACAGCAGTGACGAAGGAGTCTCTGAGTGGCACCAGTGGTAAACCGCTCAGCTACTAAAGGGTTGACTGTTCAAACTTACCCAGAAGTCCCTCAGAGGAAAGGCCTGGCAGTCTGCTTCAGAAATGTCACAGCCTTGAAAACCCTGTGGAGCACAGTTCTACTGTTGGATACATGGGATCACTATGAGTTGGAGTCCACTCAATGGCAACTGGTTTGTTTGGTTTGGTGGCAGTGGTCAAAACTTTAGCTGGTGGGATTACCCTTCAGACAATTTTCACTTCCTAATAGTTCAAACCAAAAAAAAAAAGTTGATTACAACCTCATGACGAGCCCATGTGTTACAGAGTAGAACTGCTCCAGAGGGTTTTCTTAGCTGTATTCTTTACAGAAGGAGGCCTAGTGGTGTAATAGTTAAGTACTTGATTGCTAATTGAAAAGTTGGTGGTTCAAATCCACCCAGCTACTCCATGGGAGAAAGACCTGGTGATCTGCTTCCATAAAGACTACAGCCAAGAAAACCCTATGGGGCAGTCACGCTAGGTCAGAATCTACTTGACTGCACTCACAACAACAATCTTTATGGAAGCAGTTAGTGGCGAGTGCAGTCCATTGGCATCACCCAGGGACCTTCCCAGTAGTCACACTTGGCTTCCTTTCTCCTTTAGCAGATGTGCCCATAGTTTTCAGTCATAAGCATGTGGTGTCTGTTGAGGTCACCCCTCAAGAAGTTAGCCACTGCTTCTGCAGCTCAATGGGGAATCCTTCCCAGCCCATGGCACACTTGGAGTCATTTCAGGTCTATGTCTGGCTTCTGGTAATGGAAATAATTTTTTTTTAAATAGCCAGAAGTTACGACGACCAACTCTGGAGCAACCAGAGGTTTCAGTCACCATCCAGATGCTCGGGCAGGGAACGTGGGTGCCAGAGCACCCAAGTTTTCCAGGGTTCCCTCAGCCTCCAGATAGGCAGTTTTGCTCTGAAATGAGAGATGTGACTATTATAAAGAAGGAGAAGGATTTTCTCACGTGACTCAGACATGGGTTCTGAAGGCAGATCTCAAAGCAGTCCTGCAGGTATATGAGGGTGGCACTATGGCTGGAGTCAGGGAACCTCTGACCATCCCATCTGTCAGTTTGTTGTGTTATGATGGCTTATGTGTTATGATGCTGGAAGCTATGCGACCTGTCTTCCAGATAAAGAAGGGGCACCCGTGGTGCACAGATGTCAGCAGTTTCCAGGCTAAAACAGACTACGAAGAAAGGCCTGGCTATCTACTTCTGAAAATTATCCAATGCAAACCTTATAGATCACAGCAGAACACTGTCTGATTTGCCTGCTTTCAGTGCGTCATCAGGAGTAATCAATCGCTGGAGGAGAACATCATGTTCGATGAAGCAAGGGACCAATGAGGGCAAAGGAAACCTTTGGTGAGATGGATTATACAGTGGTCAGAATGATGGACTTGAACATGCAGATGGCTGTGAGGATGACGCAGGACCAGGCAACATTTCAGTCTGTTGTTCATTAAGTTGCCATGAGTCAGAGTCAACTCGTTCGCAGATAATCACAACCAGGAACTTGAAAGGAGATAGGACCCTTGGGTTTTGCTAAAAATCATCAGTCTGGTGATTGTATGGAACCATAGTGGCTGGTGCGAGGCTGCAAGCAGACATCCTATCAGCTTGGTTGTGATGTTCTTGTTGGTTGCCACTGAGTTGATTTCCATTCATGGTGACCCCATGTGTGCAGAGAAGAACTGGGCTCTATAGAGTTTCCAAGGCTCTGTGGATGACCTCTTGGAATCAGATCACCAGGTCTGTCTTCTGAAGTACCCCTGGGTGGGTACAAACTGGTAACCTTTCAGTTAGTAGTGGAGCTTAAGCATTGTGCCATCCAGGGACTCCAGCGTGGTGGTAAGCATCATAATTAGCTCTTATCCAGCTTCTTTAAAGGTGTAATAGTGGAAAAGAGACCCCAGATTCAAACAGGTTCAATAGAGACACTTTTATTAAGCCTTGGACAGGACAAGGACAAAACAAAGACAATCATCCTGGATGAGGGAAACCACCAGCGTGAGAAAGGTGAATGGACTCTGCTGAGTCATGGCCATGTGGCTAATTACATATATACATATATATTTAAAGGGGGACTCATCACAAAATCATGGTTGGTGGTAGACAGATTCATCACTGCTGCAGGCAGGACTATAGAAGCAGGGAGAAGACTAGGATTGGGATTTGAAGATAAAAAAGGGCTACAAGATTGGTGTTCTGGGCCTTGACTCCCTGGCTTGGTGGTGGTCTGGATAGGCTGTGACTCATGACCATGCAGCCTGAGTCACAGCCACAAGATGGCTACCAAACAATACCAAGACCCCAACCTTCATTTAACCTAGAAAAGGTCGCACTCAGGCAAGTTGCCTAGCTCTTTGTGTGAGTATAATCGACTTTCAACCACACTCTTCCTGAGGGCAAACTGGCCCTCCGTCAGTGTGTCCTAGACCTTGTCTTCTGTATGTAAAACAAAAACAAAAAAGAAAGAAACCCACTGCCATTGAGTGCATTCCGACTCATAGCTGCCCCCACTGGATTTCCAAGGTGGTAAATCTCTAGGGAAGTGGATTGCCCGGTCTTCCTTCCATAGAATGGCTGGTGGGTTTGAACCACCAACCTTCTGCTTAGCAGTCAGATGCCTTAGG
>NW_006921874.1:2200364-2206853 GCF_000298275.1 Orycteropus afer afer
CAAACTTCTGACCTTTCGGTTAGCAGTGGAGCACCTCAACCATTTGTGCCCCCAGGGACTCTATGTACTAGATAAATACTCTCATCCAATCCTCACAGCAACCCCGTGAAGCCAGGACTTGCTGTTAGGTGCCGTCAAGTCGGCAGGGACTGTGATCCAGATGAGGACACAAGGGCTCATAGACTTTAATGACCTTTCCCAAGATCACAAAGGTAGTAAGTGGTAGATCCCGGGTTTGGACCCAGGTCTGAATCCCCTATACCAACATACCTCAAACGTCAGTCATCTGGGAATCCCCCAGGTCCTGCATTTCTAATAAGCTCCCAGATGAGGCTGATGCTGCCTGTCTAGGGACATAGTGATGATGGATGCCACATTGCATTTGGCCACCAGCTAAAGTCTTACTACATCCAGAATTGTGTGAGTTGTGTAGAATCAAGAACTAGCTCCAGGAAAAAAAAAATGTGAGGAAAGCCAGGTTTGTGTCAGGCCCCCTCAGCCTCCCAGATATAGGCCCCTTCCTACCCTAGCCTCCACCCCAGGCCCCAGATGGTCTACTTGACCTCCTCGAGGACTTGCATTTTGACAGGGAGCCAGGTTTTACCATGGAGCAATGACATTCTCATTTGGGGATTTGAGGCAAGAGCGGAGAGGAACGGAAGGCTGCTGAGGCTGCTTCCAAGTTCCCCAAAGCACTCACTAGCTCTGAAAAACACTCATCACCAGACTGGTTCACATCCTCAAGAGAATGTGCCACCAAGATGGGCTCTAGAACCTTGTCGTGGTTGGCCAAAAGGAAGGTGGTTTCCATTTGGTTTATACTTTTGGCTGTTCCCCTGAGGAAACACAGGGCTCCCATTCACTGTCTGGTGATGTGGCCAGACTTGTTGGGATAGCAGATAAGCTGGGTGAGCCCTCAGGAGTTGAGAGCACCATGAGTGGAAGCCAGCCAGACCACTATTATGGCCCCGGCAAGCTGGTTATACAGGCAGGTCCCTGCTCTGGGGAGGGCTGAGCTGGTGGAGCCTTGGAGGCTGGTTCAGCATTCATCCTAATTTGAGGCCTAAGTAAAAATGTGTGTTTGTTAATGGAGACATTCATATTGAAAACAGGTGGTGTTTGGGCTTCTGCCTACTCCCTAAAATGGACCGTCTGAGGCCCACAATGCTTTACTGGCTCCTTCCTCTCTGTTCTGCTGTGGGTTTGGAACTCCACTAGGGACAAAGGCTGCTTGAGCCTCTGTTCTGAAGGGGGCTCCCTGAGGGTAACCAGGGACAGCGGCGTTGATGTTGACTTGGTGAACAGCAGGAAAGGGAAGGGGACTGCCTTTACGAGCAGCAGGAAGCTCAAGTTCTTTCCTGTCTGTCAACATGTGAGCCCTCAGCTCCCTGGAGGTAAGTACTAAGCAGTGACAAAAATTATTTTGAGTCCCAACTATATGCCAGGCACCATATAGATATATAGGAGAGATAAAGCTGGGGCTTACATGCTTATAGGTCCCTAGATGGCGCAAATGGTTTGTGCTTGACCACTAACCTAAAAGTAAGTGTTTCAAACTCACCCAGCAGCGCTGCAGAGGAAAGGCCTGGCAATCTGCTGCCATAAAGATTGTTGTTGTTGTTGTTGTTGTTATGTGCCGTCGAGTCGGCCCCGACTCATAGCGACCCCTCCTTGGGTTTCCGAGGCAGTATCACTACGGAAGTAGGATTGCCCAACCTTCCTTCCGAGGAGTGGCTGGTGGGTTTGAACCGCCAGCCGTCTGGTTAGCAGGCAAGTGTCTTAGCCACTATGCTACCAGAGCTCCCGTAGTGATACTGCCTTGGAAACCCAAGAAGGGGTCGCTATGAGTTGAACTGACTCGATGGCAGTGAGTTTGGTTTTTTGTTTGACACTTGGGGTTGCCGTGAGTTGGAACCGACTGAATGGCAACAGGTTTAGTTGGTTTATTGTTGCTGTTACATGCTAATACAAGACTCAGAAACCTTTGAATCAGTTCCAATTCATTGATGATTCCATGTGGATCTATAGGGTTTTCCATGGCTGTGAGCTTACGTAAGCAGATCGCCAGGCCAAGACGCAAGTTGTACAGAAAATGATTACAGCAGAAGATAGCCCAACTACCTACCAACCAAGTGGCATAGATCGGAGGTTTTTTGACTATTCTCTAGAAGTTTGCTAAAGTGCGATGGGAGTGTTTGAGATGTAGAATTCATTATTTGTGCATTCCTTGACACATTTGTAGAGAGGGAAGTCAATCAGATAAGAGTGTGTGTTTTATTATTTTGAAGTGACGGCTGCTTAGTATTTTCAAAATGCAGTTCCTTTCTGTTCTATCTACAGACTAGACTCTCATGTTCACCCTGTGGTGTGCGCATTTTCAAGCGCAGTCAAGAACGGGGGCAGAAAGTGACCTGCCCCAGTGCTGCTACCTCCGAACAGAAGATGTATCCTATTTTTAACCCCAATAACCACAATGCCCTGCTGGCCTAATCGACCTCATTTTTTACAATTTATCTAATTTTTAAAATCAATACTGATCATTGGAAATTAGTTACAACTGGGTCGATGGTGGGCTTAATTGGAGTTTGGACAGATTTCTGTGGGTTGGTGTGGTCAGCTGGTGCAAGTTCCTCAGAGCTGAGGGGGCGGGTAGAGTTCAGACAGCTTGAGAGGAGGGAGTGGTGGGGAGTGGTGGGGTCCCCAGCACCACTAGCTACCACCAGCCCACACTGGAAGCTCTGTTTGCATCAAAAGGCCATTATGTTTAGGTAATGTGTTTAAAAAAAAAAAACTGCTACTGAGTCAATTCCAACTCCTAGTGACCCCCACTGGGTTTCTGAGGTGGTAAATCCTTACAGAAGTAGATTGCCCCGTCTTCCTTCCATAGAGCAGCTGGTGGGTTTGAACTGCCAACTTTCTGGTTAGTAGTCAAATGCCTTAGACACTGTGCCACCAGAGCTCCTTAAGTAATATGTTTCCAAAACTAAACCAAACTCACTGCCATAGAGTCGATTCTGACTTAGAGCAACCGCCATTGGGGTAATGTGTTTACCAAAAAGATAGAAACAGAACAACAACAAAAAAAAAACCCTAAACTCACTGCTGTCAAGTCGGATCAGACCCAACCTCTGCTTGGGTTTGCGAGACAGTATCACTACGGAAGTAGATTGCCCATTCTTCCTTCCGAGGAGTGGCTGGTGTTTAGGTGTTTTAAAATATGACTTCTAAGGTCCCTAGGGGTGTGAATGGTTCAAACCCACCCAGCGGTTCAGCAGAAGAAAAAGCCTGGTGATCTGCTTGTGTTAAGACTACAGCCTTGGAAACCCTCTGGAGCTGTTCTGCTCCATGACACACGGGCTTATCGTGAGTTGGGATCGACTCGATGGCAACTAACAACAACCGCAAATACAATTTCTAGTACTTCTACCTACTGTAAAATTCAGTCATTTGAACATAACTCAATGGATTACGTGAGTTCTACAAAGTTGTGGGGAAGTTAGCCAGGGAGCTTAAAAATAGACATTATTGTTAGCATTACTTTACATTGTGGCTTATTTTAAAAGGCTCTGGATAGAAGGAAGAGGAGAAATTTCATATGAGATTTTCCAGTGTGTTGGGCCACATTTGGCTTTCTGTTGGGATTAATGGAATTACTGGGAAAATGACCTGCAAGATTTGGCAGAGCTATTGGTCTCAGCCGCTTACTGGAAGGCGGTGAGTAGAGAATCACTGACAGGCACAAATCCTGATGAATCTGCACGTATCTGCTGGGAGACCAGCAGCAAGCCAAGCAGTTCCCACATTTGGTCCCCAAGCTGGCCAGTTCATCCGCAGCACTTTGTTTCCTGTGAAAATAGGGAGAAAGCCAGTCAGAGTGGCTTTCCGGTTCCCACAAAATACCCTGCGGCCTTTCTGCCTCTCTGTGGTCTGAGGGTCTGAGCCTGGAGCTAACAGCTTCGCTGTGTAGCCAAAGGGGATCTGAGATTGGAGGCCATTTACTTTACGACCATTCTGGGGTCTTAAATGCTCGTGAAACTGAATGGGGCTTTTGAATTTTGTTGCTGAGTTAGTTGGGTAATTGGTTCAAATTCCATTTTGCTCCAGCTGGGGACTCATGCTCTTGTTTTTGTTTCTGGAGGACTATGCTCGATTTTCTCACTTGAATCTTGCAAAGGTGCTCTGGACAGTATCCCCTGGGATGGGGTGGGGAAGGGGCCGTGCATTAGCTATGTTCTCCGATAGGAAACACATGGAAAGCCCTGCTACTTATCAATAGGTGGAGAGTGGGGACCTTGTGGTCACTGGCATGTATCTTTGAGTCGACCCATAGTGGTTCACGGGAGATACCTCATGTGTAAGGGAGGACCAGAGGTCTGAAGAAGAATCTACAATGCATGTGACCAGAGGGAGGAAACATTAGGTGGAGGTCCTTTCATATACCATTTGGAAAGAATTCCCTCTTAATATATGTATGTGTAAACATATACAGTTGACCCTTGAGCAACACGGGTTGGGGCCCTGACTCTCCATGCAGTTGAAAATCCACATGTAACTTCTGACTTCTCAAAAACTTAACTACTCATAGCCTACTGTTGACATAAACAGCCAATTAACACAGTTCTTGCCATACAGTTATTAGATTTTCACACAAAGACACTAACACACATTCACAACAGGTAAGTCTATTAACTGTACAGCATGAAGACTATTTGCTATTCATTAAATTGAAGTGGTTTTTAATTTCTTTCCTGTCTTTTTAAATGACCTTTTGCTTTCTTCATATATGATGTCCCTGATGTCATTCTACAACTTGTCTGATCTTCTGTCATTGGTGTTCAATGCGTCAAATCTATTCTTCAGATGTTCTCTAAATTCAGGTGGGATGTATTCAAGGTTGTATTTTGGTTCTGGTGGACTTGATTTACTTTTCTTCAACTTCAACTTCAACTTGTATCTGAGCAATTGATGGGTTGTGCCACAGTCAGCCTCTGGCCTTGTTTTGACTAATGATGTAGTCCATTTGATTCCTGTGTATTCCATCTGGTGAGGTCCACAAGTATTGTCACCATTTATGTTGTTGGAAAAAGGTATTTGCCATGAATAAATCATTGGTCTTGCAGAATTCCATTATGTGATCTCTGGGGTCATTTTTATCACCAAGACCATGCTTTCCAACTACCAAAGCTTCTTTGTTTCCAACTTTTGCAATCCTGTCACCGGTAATTATCAGTGCATCTCAATTGCTTGTTTGATCTATTTCAGACTGCAGAAGCTGGTAAAAATCTTCAACTTCTTTATCTTTGGCATTAGTGGTTGGTGTGTCAATTTGAGTAATTGTTGTATTAATATAATAAGCTTGTGGGTCTGAACCACCAACCTTTTGGTTAGCAGCCAAGTGTTTAACCACTGTGACACCAGTTCTCCCATTCCTAGGTACAGCCATTCCTTTTTACACTTGAGACCAGTTGGTCATATTGTAGGTTTAAATTCTGAGAAACAAAGAGTAAAAGTAGAAAACGTGAGGTCCAGGCACAGTCCATGTGTTTCCATTTTTTCCGCTGAGATGTTGAAAGAGAAATGAAGTTTGTAGTTACCAAGTTAATTCACTTTTCTGATTTCAGAAAAGGATAAATTGATTTTCTCTTTCCCAATTCTAAGTTAGACTTTAAACTGACGCCAATCTTGTCTTCTTGGACATAGAAAGTATTTTCCAGGCAGAGTATTTTAAGGCACAACTTTCCATGTAACTGATGAGTAGATACAAAAATGTTTTAACAAATGCTTTCTTCATTCCATGGCAAATAAGGTGCTGATAAGAAACAGAAATAAAAATATAACCACCTGTTCAATAAGGCGTTCCAGGAGAAAGAGAGAGGGAGGGAGGGAGAGGGAGAGAGGAAGAATATGTGTGTCCCTGTGTCCTCAACCCAAAGACTTTCCTAGTCCAAATGACCTAAGTTACTAGAAGACAACGAGATGAGTTCCCTTTCAATATAGTTAAAGTTTCCTACTTTCTTGTTAAAAAGTTGCAACCAAGCACTGGGTAATGATCCTTGGTTTCGAAGGGCATTCTTCACGTACTAGTTTCCAAAGGCCAAGTGAATGTGTTGTTTGAACATTCTCTGAAAAGTGCTGAGTAGGCCAAAGCTTCAAGGGGATTTATTAAGTCATTAAAGTAGCTTCTAAAACAAAGGAGGGATGTCATATCCAAACTGTACAAACATAGGGCATTTGGGCTGGGAGGCAGCTGAAGGCTGAGGCATTGTAGAGAGGCCAGGATAGTATTTTGTTTTCACACTTTGCCCTCCTTTGCCTACTTCCTTAGTAATGGGATTTGTGAATGACAGGCTTGATGTAAAGAATGTCCCGAGAGCAACAGCTTCTTTTTTTTTTTTTTTTTAATTTTATTTTGATTTGGGTGAAGATTTACAGAGTAAATTCACTTTTCATACAGCAGTTCACATATACTTTGTCTCATGTCATTGACCA
>NW_006921874.1:2207158-2214668 GCF_000298275.1 Orycteropus afer afer
TTTTTTTTTTTTGCCTCCAAATGATTTTGAGTTTTGTTCCACATTGTTCTCAAGCAACAGCTTCTTAAAAGAAAAAACTCACTCATTGCCATCAAGTTGATTCCGACTTGTAGTGACCCCCTTTGGGTTTCTGAAGTGGTAAATCTTTACGGAAGTAGATTTCCCAGTCTTCCTTCTGAGGAATGGCTGGTGGGTTTGAACTGCCAACCTTCTGGTTAGCAGTCAAATGCCTTAGACACTATGCCACCAGAGCGCCTTGAAAACCTTCTTATTGGACAAATAATTATAGTAAGAATGCTAAGATTTGCTTCAAATTGTATTTTGTTACACTGACTTCAGACCCAAGTGAGACTGGCATGTACAGCTTTAAATTAAAGTGGTCTCTAGGAAGAATTTCATTTTTTCCCAGGATCTCTGAATGAAATGGATACCCCTATTTGGTATTGTTTGCTCCTAGGGCTGACCTGGAGTGAGAACAAAGGAACTATAGAAGTGTGTGCTTCTCTCTTTGTCTGGAGTAGAGATCAAGCAGATAAGAGTGAGGGAATCTTCCACCAGCAAAGAGTCCCCTTGAGAGCAGGAATGTGAGCTGGTACACTCTTCCAGCTCTTGATATCCCAATGTCTCAGGTGAAGGGCTGGGGTTAGGAACTGGTGTGTGTTTCCGTGTACAGAGTTGGATAAGCTAGCCCTCTCTGCTTTGGGTCATGAACACATTTGATAGAGAGACTCTTTGTTTGCTCCTTTCATTGAGAAAAGAATGGCCATCAACACAAGGCTGAAGATGGCACTACGGAGGGCCCCACTCTTCCTTTTAGTCTGAAACCCCCATGCATCAATTCCCTGAGTACACTGTTGTTCTACCAGCTGCAAACCCTCTTCAACCTTACCACCCAGCCCATGTTGTTGTTGTTGTTATGTGCCATCTAGTCAGCCCCGACTCATAGCAACCCCTCCTTGGGTGTCCGAGTTGATATCACTACAGAAATAGATTGCCCCATCTTCATTTGAGGAGTGGCTGGTGGGTTTGAACCACCAGTCTTCTGGTTAGCAGTCAAATGCCTAGGCACTATACTACTAGAGCTCCTATCACCCAGCCCATAGTTCATCATTTTACTGGTAAGTGGATCACCACAGACACCATAGTTTAGCACACACACATCAGCAGAACTTAGACTATGCAAGGAGAAGAAAAGTCCTTATTGAACCAGAAAATTTGGAGGAGGGGTTTTACTATTTTGTAAGTGAGGAAGGAATTAGAAATCTGTATCAGAATCTACTGCAAGCTATTCTAGGTTGTCACTTGTAGTTCTATTTATTATTTTATTGTGGTGAGAAAAAAAAACACAACAAAGCAATCAGCAATTTCTCCGGGTACAGTCCAGTGACACTGATCACATTCTTCAGGTTGTGCGGCCACTACCATTATCCTTTTCCCAACTTTTCCACCACCATTAACATAAACTCTATGCTCCCTAAGCAAAAGCTCCCTTTTCCCCTCCCCGCCTCCCCTGGTAACCACTAATCATCTTTGGTTTCTATATATTTGCTTATTTCATATACATGAGATCATACAGTACTTGTCCTTCTGTAACTGCCTTATTTCGCTCAGCAGGTTTCCAGGGTTTGTCCATGTTGTGGCATATAACAACAGGGCTTCATTTGTCTTTATGGCTGAGTAATATTCTGTTGTGTGTATTCCACATTCTGTCTGTCCACTCATCCTTGACAGACATTTTTGTTTGTTTCCACCTTTTGGCTATCATGAAGAGTGCTGTAATGAATACTGGTATGCAGGTATCTATTTGATTCCCTGCTTACACGTCATTTAGGTATATACCTAAGAATGGACTGCTGGGTCAGATGGTAGCTCTAGGTTCAACTGAGCAATCATCAAACTGTTTTCCACAAATGGTCAGGCTATTTAACTTTTCTACCAGCAATGGGTTTACTGCTTCCTGTTTCAAAATATAATCCAGGCTGTAGGTTCAGCTGTTCTCACTGTTTTTCACTGCCTTCAGAACATCCTGATTTAAAACCTCTGAGTGTGACCCGACTGGAGGGCAGTGAGTTTGGTTTGCTTTTTTTTGTCCAGGTGTTGGAGAAACAAAAGTGTGGCCCCTCCTACTTCCATCATCGGAGCTGGAGCTGCACAAAAGTTTTCTGACTTGAACATTTTCAAGCCCAATGGCGTGTGGGCTTCACGTTCTTTTCTAAATATGCAAACACCACCTGTTTGATACTGTGGTCCAGCACTTTGCCGAGTCTCAGCATCAGGCTCACTGCTCTGCAGTTTCCGGAATACACCCATATGTGCGTTTATATTTAGTTGCCATCATCAACATTTTCCATCTCTCACATGTTTAGCCAGCTTTTGCGTGGGCTGTTGCTCTGACCTTGCTGTGAAGTTCTAAGCGCTCGTGGGACCCGAAATAAATAATTAATAGATCACCTGTTCACTGCAGTCAGCAACCTCTTCTTCCAATTTCATTTCAGCCATGGTTGGCACCAGCGGCGTATCCACGAAAAAATAGCACCTATGGCAATTAGTTTAAAATTGCGGAATGATCTCTCATAGCTGGCGATGGGAGTCGTGATGGCCAACAGAAGCTGCTCAGTGGGGCCCCCTCAAGTGGCACCCAGGGCATGTGGCATACCTTAGATACCCCTCCCATTGGCAGCCAAGCCAGACACACTAGCGAGAGGAAGAGCTTTTTTTCCTAAATGTCCGACAGGCAGCAAGTTAGCTTCTGGGCGTGCTGAAGGTTTTCCACCTACAGGCTGGGTTTTTGCCATTGAGCAGAATGACTTCCCTACAAATGTGTAACAGGATCCCACGCTCCCCGGGGGGGGGGGGTGCAGCTCTGGGACTGCGGACTGGACCCAGCATTTGATAAAAAGCCCAACCTTCGAGCTGCTTAGTGGGGCAGAGATTGGGGACAGGAAGTGTTCCTGGGAGATCTGGAAAGAGGAGGGAGAATCCTGCTGCACAGCTCTTGTTAGTAACTCCCTCCATAACATCTGTTTAAAATAAATGTCCAGGGCTGATGAGCAGAGGGGGGATACACGACAAAAGGTGAACCTTAAGGGGTAGGGGAGTGTGGTGAGAAGGGCCTGAGCACAACTCCGTGACAGTGCAATTTCCTGCTTATTTGCTGAGCTCTGCATAGGGAGAAGGAGCCCTGGTTGCACAGTGGTTAAGCTCTCGGCTGCTACCCAAAAGGTCAGCGGTTGGAACCCACCAGCCACTCGCAGAAGAAGGATGTAGCACTCTGCTTCTATAAAGATGTAAAGCCTTGGAAATCCTACGTGGTAGTTCTATTCTGTCTTACAGGGTCGCTTTTAGTCGTTATCGACTCAACAGCAATGGGCTCGGTTGGGGTTTGCATACGGAGGGTCAGGGTCCCTAAGTGGTGCAACCAGTTTGCACTTAACCGAAAGGTTGGCAGTTTGAACCCATCTGGAGGTGCTGCAGAAGAAAGGCCTGGTGATCTCCTTCCATAAAGATTATAATCAAGAAAATCCTATAGGACAAGTCTACTCTGACACACATGGGGTTACACTGAGTTAGAATCAACTTGATGGCATTTTTTTTTTAATGTTACCATCAGATGCAATTTCCAAAAAAAAAAAAAAAAAAAAGCACTTATTATCAAGTCGTTCCAACTCATGGCAACACCATGTGTCAACATAGAAGTATGCTCCATAATGGCTTCAATGCCTGTGACCTTTTAGAAGTAGCTCTCCAGGCCTTTTGTCCTAGGTGCCTCTGGGTAGACTCGAGCCACCAAGCTTTTGGTTAGCAGTCAAGTGAGTTAAGCATTTGCACTACCCAGGGACTCCAGCATCTGGTGCAACAGCCTTTACATAAGAAGCAGAGTAGAACAGTGTATAGTGGAGCAAGCTCTAGGCTGTAAACTCCAAGAGGGAGGGATCCGGGTCTGTCTTGTTCACAGTTGTAGCTCCAGTGCCTAGAACAGTGCCTGGCCCAGAGTAGGAGCTCAAGAAATACTTGGTGATGAATGAATGGTGGGAGGCTGAAGAAGGCTGCAGCTTGGCAAGAACTAATGTGCTCAGGGACTGGCCCAAGCACAGGGCAGCAAGACTAATTTTAGTCCCCACCTGCTGGTGGAAATAGGGCTCCAAATACCCTGTCAGGCTTGACTGGAATTCATGGCCACTCCATTTTGAAGCCATAAAGCAGAGATAGGGCCACCCAAGAGAGCAGAGGCCATGTCTGTTTTAGTTGCTGTTGTATTTCCACCACCTAGGAACACCATAGGAGCTCTGGTGGCATAGTGTCTAAGGCACTTGACTGCTAACCAGAAGGCTGGCGGTTTAAACCCACCAGCCACTCCTCAGAAGGAAGATTGGGCAATCTACTTCTGTAGTGATACTGCCTCAGACATGATGGCACAGTGCCTAAGGCATTTGACTGCTAACCAGAAGGCTGACGGTTCAAACCCACCAGCCGCTCCATGAAAGGAAGATTGGGCCGTCTACTACCATAAAGATTTACCATCTTGGAAACCCAATGGGGGTCGCTATGAGTCAGAATCAACTCGATGGCAGTGGGTCTGGTTTTGGTTTGAGGAACAACATGAAGCTCATAGTTGTTAGTTGCCTTTGAGGCAATTCCAACTCATGGAGACTCCAATGTGTGTCACAATAGAACTGTGCTCTATTGGGTTTCAAGACTGACCTCCCAGAAACAGATGGTTAGGCCTTTCTTCCAAGGCCCTTCTGGGTGGGTTTGAATAGTCTTTCAACGAGTGGTCGAGCACTTAACCATTTTACCACCGTTTGTAATCAGGCTCATCATAAGTGCTGTAAAATACTTACTGACCACAAGAAAAAGACAGTTGCCTTTGATCAGCCGTTCTAGACTGATGGGACTTGGTTTTCTTTTTTAAAATTTTTATTGTGATTTGGGTGAAAGTTTACAGAGCAAATTTGTTTTCCATACTGCAGGTCATATACATTTTGTCTCATGACATTAACTACAATCCCCCACAATGTAACAGTTCTCTTCTCCCTTCCCCCCAGTTGTTACATCTTCCCCAAGTCCTTCTCTCCCATGCATCCCCACCCCCTGAGCTGTCTCCCTGTGTAAATACTGCCCTTCTGTTCTCCCTCAATTGATGGATCGCTCCAAGGAGAGTATCTACCTGATGTAAATGTTAGCCCCATATGCCTGTCTATTGTTTGGCTGGAAGCCATAGGAGTGAGTTCAATTCCAGACCTGAAGGGTAGCTAGGGCCCATAGCCTCAGGGGTCTCACTAGGCTCTATCAGACCAGCAAATATGGTCTTTTTTTTAATTTTGAGTTTTATTGTTCTCCAACTCTATCCAGCATCTCCTACAGGGATCCCCCTCCAAGTGGTTGCCAGTGGTAGCTGGATATCATCTAGTTCTTTTGGTCTCATGGCCATATAGGCTGAGGATTGCATGGTCTACCAGTTTCTTGGACTAATTGTTTCCATGTGTCTTTGGTTTTCTTCATTCTTTGCTCTGGATGAGGAGAGACCTATCGCTGCAAATAGATGGCCACTTGCAAGCTTTTAAGATCCCAGTCACTACTCACCAAAGTAGGATGTGGAACAATGTTTTTACATAGTATGTTATGCCAATTGAGCTTGATGACCCCTGTGACCACAGTCCCAAGCCCGCAGGTCCAACTACTCGCTCCCTCTGGGTAGCTGGCTGTGGCCAAGAAGTCATTACAAACTTGTCCCTTGTCAGCTCGACTATATACCGGGACGTTATTATAGCACATACAAATATGCTTGTAGAAACATTGTCTGCTAACCCTATGGGACTTGGTTTTCTTGAGAATTTCAAGTTTGCTTTCTGTTAGCAACCAGACAATGATGACTTGGAAGCATCAGTTTGTTTCCCTGCAAGGAGCCAATTGAACTTTCACTTCTGCCAGGGTGTGAGCTCATTAAAAAAAAGGGGGGGGGCAGCCCTCTACAATGCCTGAGCTGGTTCCTTTTGCCCCAGAAATCATGTTCACAGGGCTTTCCTTAGCCTATCCCCAGGCAAGTCTGATTCTGGGTTCTAAGAAGCAACTTCCTGGTGGTCCAATAAGATGAACTTCCAAAGAAGAGGGCGGACCACAAAGAGAGGCTTGGGACTAGATAGGGGAAGCAGTCATGGTTTTCCCATTTGTGGAAACAACTCCAAACCAACCCCCCCACCCTCACCCCACTCTGGCACTGCACACGGCTGGTAGCTGGAGGAGGGCACAATGACCTGAGGGAACAAGGACACACATTGGTGATGGCTGTTCAACTGCACCCTGTGTGGAGGCGCATTCAAGGTCAGTCATCAAGTTATCCAGAAAAACGTATTTGGAGCTCCAAAGGGTTCTGTTTGAGAATGTACCGTGGGAGGCCTTAGCACCAAGGCTTGGGAAGGTTGAAGCCTGTCATGTGGTCCAGAGAGGAACACCCTTGGCATCTTTGAGAGTTGGACAGTTAAAATTATTCATCTCAAAAAATGTCAACATGAAGTGGTCAAGTTCTTTGGGGAGCTCACAGTGTTAAAACCAAAGCCAAACGCATTGCTGTGGAGTAGATTCAGACTCAGGGCAACCCTAGAGGACAGAGTAGAACTACCCCACAGAGTTTCTACGGCTGTAATCTTTACGGAAGTAGGGACTGATCCCTCCTGATAACACGACCAAAGTATGAGAGATGAAGTCATTGCTTCCATGGAACATTCTTTTTATCCTTCCAAGACCAATTGTTCATTTTTCTGCCAGTATGGTATATTACACACACACACACACACACACACACATGCATACCAACACCCCAATTCCAAGGCATTACTTCTTCTTTGGTCTTCCTTATTTGTTGTTCAGCTTTCACATGCATATGAGATAACTGAAAATGCCATGACTTGGGTCAGACGTACCTTAGTCCTTAAGGTGACCGAGTTCCACTGCCATTGAGTCAATTAAACTCATGGCAACATTTTAGGACAGAGTAGGAACTTCCCCCATAGACTTTCCAAGGCTGTAAATTTTTACGGAAGCAGACCGCCTCATCTTTCTCCCACGGAGTGGCTATTGCGTTCCAACGGCTGACCTTTGGGTTAGCAGCCAAATGCTTTAACCACTAAGCCACCAGAGCTCCTGTGAATGCTCCTTTGAAGCACTAATTAACTAAGGATGGGGAGACTTTGGCTCACTTACTTTGGATGTGTCATCAGGAAAGACCAGTGGCTAGGGTTAAAGAGCGAATATGTGAAATTTATGCAGCAAGTGATGAATCCTGACTGGGGTGATTGGGTGCTGCTTTGATAAGGGTTACCTTCTGGTTTGGTGATGGAGTGGAACATTCATTATTTTCTGGACTGTGCTGATTCCAAAATGAATTCTCATTTGCTTATTTATCATCTGGTTTCTGTCTCTCCCAATTCCCCCAAAGACCTGCAAAGCAGGGCCCTTTTTAAAGTCCTTTGCACACTGCTAGCAGTGGCGGGAGCTGGCCAGGCTGCAGGAG
>NW_006921874.1:2215068-2215963 GCF_000298275.1 Orycteropus afer afer
CTGTTCGTTTTATATTAAAACCAGCACATGTGCAGTTTTAAACTGAAAACATGAGATTTCAAAGAAATCCCATGTTTAAGGCTGGCTGCTTCAGATTATGATCTGCACCAGGCTCTCCCCACCCCCATCCGAGCTTTTGGAAGTGCCTGGGTGGCGCAAATGGTTAACCTGTTTGACTACTAGTTGAAAGATTGGCAGTTCGAACCCACTCAGAGGGGCCTGGGAAGATGGGTCTGATGATCTACTTCTGAAAGGTCACAGAGGGTCACCAGGAGTCAGAAGCCACAGCAAAACAAGTACAGGTTTCTTGTGCTTTCTGAAAGTACAGTGTTTCAGTGAAACCCTCTGTAAGCCAAAATGGCGTTAAGCGAAGAAGCAATCACCATTCATTTATATGGTACAAATTTTTGAGCACTGCCAGACTCAAAAAATAACCTACCAAATCATACCAAATAACACATAAAGCCTAAAATAACACTAATATATAGGAAAAGATGGAATGATGTGATAAATACACAGGCTATATAAAGTAGAAATATTATAAATAATGATGCCATTCTTGCTGCTCTGGGCAGGCACTGCCCCTAACAGTGTAGCAAAATGAATGCTGAACGCTAGTTTCACTTTTCGCACTTGCATTTCTTTCTTGGACAAAACAGGTACCAATGTAGGACTTTCTTAACAGCTAAATGGTAAAGGGAACTTTCAAAAATTGGGAGATACCTGCAGAAGCTTTAAGTGATATGTATTTCAATGGGAAAGTGTCAGAAGCTTCAAGACAACTGTGTAATCCAGCACCGTCCAATACAAACACAATGCCAGCCACAGGTATCCTTTTACACTTTCTAGTTTTTATGGGGGAGCTCTGGTAGCGTAGTGGCTAAGGCACTTGACT
>NW_006921874.1:2216274-2221693 GCF_000298275.1 Orycteropus afer afer
TACACATACACAAAAAAATAAACACTACAAATTCAACACAAATATTGCTAGTATGTACTTTGAAATTCTCTAGTAGTCACATTAAAAAGGGAAAAAGAAACAGGTGAAATTAATTTTAGTAATACATTTTATTTAAACTAATATATGCCCAAACAGCATTTTATCACACAATATTTTTAAATTATTGAGACATTTTACACCTTTCTTTTGGTCCTAAGTCTGAGAACTCGGATGTGTGTTTGACATTTACAGCATATCTCAACTCAGACAAGGCAGATTTCAAGAGCGTAGTGGCCATGCACGGCCAGTGGGGACTGTATGGGACAGTCCTGGCTTTGCGGCTCAACTCACAAATCTGGAAAGCAAAGCTGGGCCCTGAGGTTATAGTTTCCGGTCTGCCTTCCTGAGCTTTTCCCACGAAATTTCTGATTCTTTTTTTTTTTTTAAATATTATTGTGGTAAAATACGTGTAAGAAAAATTTGCCATTTTAACCATTTTGAAGTGTGTCATTTAGGGACATGAGTCACAAGCACCATGTTGTGCAGCCGTCACCACCATCTATTTCCAAATGTTTTTCATCCCCCCACCCAGAACCTCAGAGCCACTTCAGCACTAACTCTCAGTCCCTTCCCCTGCCCCGCCCCATTCACCATTCATAAATTTGGTCTCTGTGTATTTCCTTAAGGAGCCCTGGTGGCACAATGGTGAAGGCTTGGCTGCTAACCGAAAGTGTGGTTCGAACCCACCAGTGGCTTGTTGGGAGAAAAGAACTGGTGATCTGCTCCCATAAAGATGACAGCTCTGCTCTGTCACACGGGGTCGCTATAAGTTGGAATCAACTCGATGGCACCTAACAACGACGTTTGTCCTTTTAAAACTTGAGATTGTCATCCCACCTCTTTACTCCTCGCTTCCTTTATGGTGTGACTGTTCTTTTACTTTGAGAGACACGCTGCTACTACGCATGCTGCTTGTGGTGTCTTCGGATTGCCTTGCTATTATGTATGGATCGAGCTTTTGACACTGTCAAAATACTTTCAAATGCTTCGAAACACCTATATATAAGTCATTATTGTGTATGCTTCTATACTGCTTATGAAGTTTTTTGTAATGCTTTTAACATATGTATATAAGTCACTTATAATGTGATGTTAGAAATAGAGAATTTCTGAACCTAGAAATCAACCAAACCAAACCCATTGCCATCAAGTTGATTAGGATTCATATCACCCCCTGAAGATAGAGTCAAACTGCACCATAGGGCTTCCCAGGTTGTAAACCTTTATGGCAGCAGCCTGCCTCATCGTTCTCCCACGGAGTGGCTAGTGGGTTCAAACCACCAACCTTTTGATTAGTAGTCAAATGCTTTAACCACAGTGCCATTAGAAATCAAAACATATCTATTTGTATAATGCTCTCTGACTATTAACTGTAAGTCATTAGAAAGATGTTCTAACCTTGGAAACAGATAAAATATGAAGTAAATAATTTTCTAAAATTGAGCTGTGCATCTGCACTCTGTAACATTAAGCAAAATCTCTCTTCGGTAAAGATTTATAGCCTTGGGACCCATGTGGGGCATTTCTACTCTGTCCTATAGGGTCGTTGAGATTGTCATCCCAGCCCTTTAAGGAATCAGCTCCACACAATGGGATCTTCACAAAAGCAGACTGCCACATCTGTGTCCCAAGGAGTGGCTGGTGGTTTCCAACTACCCATTTTTCAGTTAGCAGTGAGTGCTTAACCACTGTGCCACCAGGGCTCCTTTCCACTAAATAATTCCCATAATTTTAAATAATTAACTTGAACTTGAAACATATATAGGAAACACAAACATAAATATGCCATTCACTAATTGAGTCAAACGGAGACTCAAATCTCTATAAATTAGCAAAACATAAATATCTCATACAACAATGCCCTTACTTGACAATAAAAAACAAAAACCATATCCACTGTCATTGAGTCAATTCTGACTTATAGCAATCCCCATTGGGTTTCCCAGGCAGTAAAATCTTTACTGAAGTAGATTGTCTAGTCTTGGTTCCACAGAGTGGCTGGTGGGTTTGAACCACCAACCTTCTGGTTAGCAGTCATATGCCTTAGGCACTGTGCTACCAGAGCTCCTTTAATTGACAATAAAGCATACTAATTACAGTCGAAGATGATAGCATACGTGACGTATAAACCCATGGGGTTCGTCTCATTTTTGGAGAAGACAGAAGCAAAAGGTCACTCTGGTTCTCTTTCTGAAGACTGAGAAGCCTGCTGATAGTGGTTGTCACAACTGACCTTGAACCCTAGCTACAGGAGACCTCCTCTGAGTTCTAGGGATAGTCAAATATCCTCCTTGAGATCGCTGGGTAAAGGTAAAAGCCTGAGGTCTAGAGATTTGGACTCTAAACTAGCTTTCCAGTCATCAATTCTGATTCTCCAATGATAAATGAATGTCTTGAGGTTTTCCTTGTGTGCTTTGCCATGACTACCTTGCAAAAAGCTAAACAAGTTTATGCATGATAAACCTGAGCATCTTCTCTTTATTCTTCAGATGAAATCCTCCAGGACACACACACACACACACACACACACAGAGTATTTATATATATGCTTTGCCTTTTCTAAACCCGTCAGTGTCACTCTCCCAACTCCACAGAAACCAACCTGCTTTGTCCTGTGGCCTGTCACCCCAGGGTCAACTTTCCTAGATTTATTTATAAGCCTGACAAACTAATCTCTGGTCAGAAATTAATGAGGGCATTTGACTGCTAGCTAGAAGGTTGGCGGTTCAAACCTACCAGCTGCTCCACGGAAAGAAGATTAAGCACTCTACTTCCACAAAGCTTTATCGCCTTGGAGACCCAAATGGGGGTCGCTATGAGTTGGAATAGACTTGATGGCAGTGGGTCTGGGTTTGTTTGGTAATGAGTTCACAGGTCCTTGGGTGGTCGCAGCTAAAGGTTGGTGGTTTGAACCCACCCAGCAGCTCTGCAGAAGAAAGGCTTGACAATCTGCTTCCATAAAAATGTGCTGTTGTTACTTGCTGTGGAGTCGATTTAAACTCATGGTGATCGCATGTGTGTAGAGTGGAACTGCTCCGTAGGGTTGTCAAGTCAGATCTTTTAGAAGCAGATCGCCAGGCCTGCCTTCCAAGGCACCTCTGGGTGGGTTCAAAGCAAACAGTCTTTTGCGTAGTAGTCAAGCACTTAACTGCCTGTGTCACCCAGGCCTCCCTGTAAAAATGACAGCCAGGAGTTGGAATCCAATCCCCTGGATGGCAATAGGTTTTGCTTTGTTTTAAAGGGTTCACTTGTGACTTCCCCTTCATTCCCTCCCCAGCTCACTCAACACACATAATCTTTCAACCTTAAACCAGAAAGATCCCCTTGAAGTCTTCTTAAAACCAAACAACAGTTGAGCTTAACTAGTAAAAAAACACCTGTCTTGAGCAGTATGCTCTTTTAAGAACTATCTATATGGGATCAAACTGACGACAGCAACTTGAACGATTAGATAGGAATCTTAGAGGGTTGTTGTTGTTGTTGTTGTTATGTCAGTTTATATTAATGGAGGAGGAACAACTCAGAAAAGGAGACTGAGAATGGTTGCAGAGCTCAAAAAATGTGATCAATGCCACTTATTGTACATGCAACAACTGTTGCATTGGTGTCTGTTTTGCTGTTGTATATTTTCAACAGTTACCACGAAATAAATAAAATTTCAGAAGAAGCTTCCTTCTGGTGGTTGAAGCCTTATCCCAACTCTGTGGGGAATTTCAGACACTAGCATTGGTGGGTCAGTGGTAGAGTCCTTGCCTCCCATGCAGGAGAGCTGGGTTCATTTCCCGGCCATGCACCGGGGACACAGCCCCTCCCCCTCTCTCAGTGGAGGCTTACATTCTGCTATGATGCTGGATGTCATAATCTTCATCTTCCAAAATACGATGGGCTAGGAAAAAAGGCCTGGTGATCTACTTCTGTGGATCACAACCCTGTGGTCAATCTGTTGTGCACACATTTTCCACTCTGATGGATGGCAGCTAACCGCCACCAGAACCTGCCTAGGCCAGTGAGGCACAACCTTTAAAGGTGAGGTTGTTAAATACTACACAAACAATGCATTGTCGACAATGCATTGTCGTTATGTGCCATCGAGTCAGACCCCACTCATAGCGACCCCTCCTTGGGTTTTCCGAGGTGGTATCTCTATGGAAGTAGATTGCCCAACCTTCCTTCCAAGGAGTGGCTGGTGGGTTTGAACCGCCAGCCTTCTGGTTAGCAGTCTAAATGAGGAAAATACAGAGAATGTAAGGAAGAAAAATTACCTACAATCCCTCCACCCAAAGGTGAGCAGTATTTGTTATGTTTCCTTCCTACAGAAAGCCTTTCGATGGGCCTCATACACTTACAAGGAACCCTGGTGGCGCAGTGATTAAGCTCTGGACGCTAACAGAAAGGTCCCTGGTTCAAACCCATCAGCCGCTCAGTGGGAAAAAAGATCTGGTGATCTGCTCCTGTAAAGATCACAGCTTATAAAACCCTGAGGGACAGTTCTATTCTGTTGCCTGGCTTGGCATGAGATGGAGCCCACTCAACAGCACCCAACAACATACATTTACAATGGAGGCCCAGCTGTGGTCCAGAACCGGGGCAAGACCACTTACACAGTGCGAGGGGCTGGTGGCCCGAGCTTCCCACAGGAACTCCCTCCTTAACAACATGAAGCCAAACTAAGACTCTGCACTCAGCTTCCTTTTTGGTGTCTCCGGAACACCCTGAGATTCTCAGGGCCTTCTGGGCCAGTCCCCTTTGGTCCGGCTCTCAAGTTCCCCGCCGCCCGTTAAGCCAAGGCTGTTGGCGCCGGAAGCGCTGGGGATGATGAGTCAGAAGCACAGGGCCTTTCTACTCCCCCTCCCTCAGAGCCTCGGAGTGGAGAAAGGCAGGCTAGTAGCGCTGGGGCGGGGCGGGGGGAGGGTTTACATTGTCCGCCTCGGAGGCAGGCAGCCCGCGGAGGTACCTTGACCCTCGTGGCCTCGGCCTGACCCCCTGCCAGAAGCGAGAAGCCAGACTGCCAAGAATGCAGTGGCATCCCGCTGAGGCTGGAGCCGGGCCGAGAAAATGCGCGGAATGCCCTTTGTTCAGACACACTGGCCTTTGCACAGAAAAGCTCTGTGGGCTTCAACAAAGGTGGGACGCATTGTTTCAGGACTAAGGGTCTGCTGCAAGTGCACTTCAGCCTGTCTCTAAAGGAGGACGCCAGCTCATTAAAAACACAGCGGAGCCTCTGTGCAGCAGCTATGACTTGAACTTGACAAAGTTCCCACCCTATCTCAATTTTGTGTCTGATATAAAAAGAAGAAGAAATCATTGG
The DNA here is from genome assembly GCF_000298275.1 of Orycteropus afer afer. Classification (NCBI taxonomy): domain Eukaryota; kingdom Metazoa; phylum Chordata; class Mammalia; order Tubulidentata; family Orycteropodidae; genus Orycteropus; species Orycteropus afer. The sequence continues at coordinate 2,221,643 of NW_006921874.1, forward strand.
GCCATTCACAGTATTGTTTTTCTAGTAAGTCCACTGTGATGTACAGTGTAA
>NW_006921874.1:2221978-2239432 GCF_000298275.1 Orycteropus afer afer
CTTCCTAAACATTTGTGGTTGCTCATACTAACACAACACCTGAAGCAAAGCTTCAAACATTCCTAGTATTCAGTAAGAGGAGCTGAAATCAACTCCATGGCAATGGGTCTGGGTATCTGTAACCTTGGTTACATTTTTCACAATGTGCCAACATTCTCACCATTTTCATCCTTTTAGTTCTGTTTCCATGAATCTAGTTCCCCATCCTTCCTTAGCTTCTCATCTTTATTTTAGGGTAAATGTTGACCATTTCGTCTCATAGAATTGATAATTTAAGGGTCTATAGGAGAGTTCTGCTGGCCTAGTGCCTAAGGCATTTGACTGCTAACCAGAAGTCTGGCGGTTCAAACCCACCAGCCACTCCTTGGAAGAAAGGGTGGGCAATCTACTTCCATAGTGATACTGCCTCAGAAACCCAAGGAGGGGTTGCTATGAGTCGGATCTGACTCCATGGCAGTGAGTTTTTTAATTTTTTTGGTTACTGGGAGTAAATCACCAAGTCTTTCTTCCACAGAGCCCCAGGTGGATTTGAAGTATCAGCTCTTCTGTTAGCCTGAGTGCTTAACCATTTATCCACCAGAGCTCCTTTTATTATTACTACTACTACTTCTTAACTTCAGGAGATTTCATTTTGGTGGTAGAGGTGGGAACAGGCAATCTGGTGAGAAGCATAAGGGTAGAGACCATTGAAACTCAACTGCCGTGGAGTTGGATCTGACTCATAGTGACCTCTCCTTGGGTTTCCAAGGGTATCACTACGAAAGTAGATTGCCCAACCTTCCTTCCGAGGAGGCTGGTGGGTTTGAACTGCCAGCCTTCTCATTAGCAGTCAAATGCCTTAGGCACTACGCTACCAGAGCTCCCTAGAGACCATTCAGCACTGGACTAATGGAACATCATTCAGCCATAGAACTGAAATTCTGGTATGTGTTACAACTTGGATGAACCTGGAAACCATTAAGTGAAATAAGTCAGGCACAAAAGGACGAATATTGTGTGATGACATTTATATGAGTTATCTAAAATAGGCAGATATACAGAGACCAACATTTATGAATGGTTAGAAGAGGTAGGAGGGAAGGAGGAAGAGACAGTCGTTACTTAGGATGCATTAAGTTTATAGTGATGGGAAATTTGGCAATGGATATTAGTGATGGTTGCACAACCTGATTACTGTCATTGCTGTCACAAAATTGTACATGCGAAAAACGTTAAATTGGCAACTGTTGTGAATATATTTTTTCAACGATTAAAAAGAAATCATCCAAGTACTTTATTTATGTGAACTCATTGAATTCTTATAACAACTGTCAGTATACCCATTTCACAGATGAGAAGATTGAGGCATAGAGAAGTCAAGTGACTTGTCTAAGGTCATACAGCTGGCAAGTTGACAGGCTTGGAGTCAGATCCAGGCAAACTGGTTTCAAAGCCTACACCTTTAACCATGATGCTATACCGAACCAAAACCAAACCAAACTCACTGCCATCGAGTCAGTTCCGACTCATAGCAACCCCCATTGGGTTTCCGAGATGGTAAATCTTTACGGAAGTAGATTACCCCATCTTCCTTCTGCGGAGCAGCTGGTGGCTTTGAACCGCCAACCTTCTGGTTAGCAGTCAGATGCCTTAGCCACCGTGCTACCAGAGCACCTTATGATGCTGTAATATTCCTAAATAACGATGCTCCACCTGGGTTGGCTCTCAGAAGGCTAGAGTTAGGCTGATCCTGACTAAAAGGGGAGCTGTCTCTAACTTCTGAGCTCCTGAACAATTTGTTCCTGGAAACAGCCTTGCCCAGCAGCCTGGGAGCGGCCCTTCCTTTGCTAGTTCTGGACATGTCAGAAGCAGTAGGGAAACTCATGGGGTTCCTGTAACAATTGTAGCTTGGATGTTGCCCCTTGGGATGGGCAGGCTACAGAACTCGGCTGTGAGGAACTCTGGGACTGCAAACAGGCTGTCTTGTTTTACCTAAAGAACACAGAACAGGAAAGACAAACGGGATGATTGAAAGAAAACCTCCCTGACTATCCCTGAAGCTGCCTGCTGCGCCCTTCCCAAGAGTTAACTGAGTTGCCTAGATAGCTCTCTGGACTGTAAGGTGGACTCCAATTTCAACCCCATCCATTTGAATTTCAGACAGTGTTAAGTTAAATAAAGTTGCTTTTGCTGTAGCTTTGAAGAAATGATTTGCTGAGCAAATTAATGGTGTAAACCCAAATGCCAGGGAGAATTAAAGAGAACAAATGTTCAACCCCCCTTAATCAGTGCAGGTGTATCCACTGAATTAAAAAAAAATGCTGTTTAAAAGTCATTTTTATTCAGTATTGTGAGGGGAACCCTCATTGGGCCCAGCTTGAGGGGTCTGGCACTCCACACCTCTGCTTTAGATCATTTTGTGAGTGCAATTAAGTGTTAGGTCTGTTTAGTTACTTATCTACTGTTTCCAAAGGGATCTTTAAAAGACTTCTCCCCCTCATATTTTAGGCATTGTTTAAGCTAAGTGTTTTGATTATGTTGGAGCTGAGCGTCTGCAAATAAAGTGGAAGGTTTTGCATAGGCCTAGACTGGCCCCAGGTCCCTGGGTGGCAGAAAACGTTTGCTCTGGACTGTTAACCTAAGAAAAGGAGCTCTGGTGGTGTAGGGCCTAAGGCATTTGGCTGCTAACCAGAAGGTTGGTGGTTCAAATCCACCAGCCACTCTGTGGAAGGAAGGTTGGGCAGTCTACATCCATAAAGATTCACTGCCTCGGAAACCCAAAGGGGGTGTCTATGAGTTGGAATCGACTTGATGGCAATGAGTGTGGTTTTGGTACCACATTTTGTTTATCCCATTGTCAGTTGATGGACATTTGGGATGTTAAAGTGTCTTCTTCAAACTTAAGTGCTTCCAGACCAGACCTGTTTTTCTGCTTTTGTCAATTGCGGGTCTGGCTTGGAGAGCTTTCTGCTGTGGTACACATTGAGCTCTTCTTATTCTTTGTTTCAGTTGTGGTAAATATATATGTTACAAAGCATTTGCCATTGCAACATTTCTTTACATATGCAATTCAGTGGCAATAGTTGTGTTCACCATCCTACCCCCCTCTGGTCTATTCTAGATGTAAAATATCTAGAAATATCAGTGGGAATATACAATACTTGTCCTTTTGTGAATAACATTTTTCACTCATTTTAAGGTTCATCCATGCATCAGGACTTCGTTGCTCTTACTGGCTGTGTAGTATCCCATTTTGTGTATGTACTACATTGGGTTTATCCATTCATCTGTTGATGGACATTTTGGTTCTATCTTTTGGTTACTGTCAGTAGTACCGCAGTGAACATTGGTGGACAAGTCTCTGTTTGCAACCCTGTCTCCCCATTCTTTAAGTGGCTACACAAACTTTAATCAATACTTTCCTTCCTAGGAGTGGCTGGTGGATTTGAACTGCCAGCCTTCCGGTTAGCAGTCAAGTGCCTTAGGCACTATGCCACCAGAGTTCCCATATTGAAAAGGGTCTCTATGAGTTGGAATTGACTTGATAGCAGTGGGTGTCTGTCTCAGGCACTGGGCTAACCTCTAGGTGTCTGAGGGGCAAACACAGGTGATGGGATATAGCCATGAAGAAGACAGGCAAGGCCTCTGCCTTCAGGGAGCTTACTGCATTCTAGTTAGAGGAGAGAGAATAACTCAATGCATATGATAATTTCTGATGATGGTAAATATCATGAAGGATATAAAAGGGTCATGTGATGAGATGAGCCATGTTTTGGTTACTTCGTGCTGCTCTAACAGAAAATACCACTTGAGCAAACAGGAGTTTATTCTCTTACAGTTTTGGAGGCTAGAAGTCTAGGGGCTGTAGGGGCTGAGTGAAGGCCCCTCGACCTTGGGCTTCAGCTCTGCCTCTTGTTCCTGGCCCACTGGAGCTGGAGGCATCTCTTCACTCAGGCAGCTGCTAGCAACCTTGACAAACCCAAGGTTGACAGTACAATTGCACAGTCCCAAGATGACCAAACAACACAGCAGGCCACTAGTTCAAGTTCAGAGACAGTCCCAAGATTGGCAAGAAACATGGCAGGCTGCTAAATGAAGACTCGGCTACTGGCAGGGTCCAAGCTGTGCCAAAAATCTGCAGCCCATTCCTAAAGCTTCTCCTTATATCCTGGGAGCAGACCACCTCCCCAAGGCAGCTACTCAGCTGCTCATAGTAGTTTCTACCATGGAGTTCATTGCCAGTCTCATCATGAGGAATAACTACCTCCAGCTGTCCAGCCACTCACAACCAGGCTCAGCCAAGTTGACAGATAACCTTAACTACCATAACCTAGGAGTTGGTGGGTTCTTTAGGTAGTCAGGGAAGATCTCCTGAAGTGATGGCATTTGAGCTGAGTCCTAAAGGAGCCATCCATGTAATGAGTTAGAAGCTTCTAGGCTGAGGAAACAGACAGTGCAAAGGCATCTTGCCCTATATCTGGCTCTTGGGAGAATCTGTAAATGTTTGTCGAATGAATGAGAAAAATAATAGATTGATAGAATGAAGAAATAGCAGTAAGTTGGTTTCTGGTATGGATATATGTTTGATTCTGTAGTGTACAGAGCTCTATGTCTATAGCTGTCAACAGAGGGTTAACTGTCATGGAGTAGGTATGACCAGGTACCCCAGGGATAGATGCTGCTCAGAGAAAAGGGACCTACTTGGGTTTCTTTGAAGAGAGGATTATTACTGTTGGGCAACTTGAGACTTTGAAGCTCACAGGAAGATGTTTATCTCTTAATGGGGGGATTTGAGAGATGAGATGCCATGTGCTTCGCGTGGATAAAATGGCCTGCACCCCACCGCTTGGCATAACCATCTACAGGATGTTAACCTGCAGGGAAGGTTGGACTGACAAGGAGGAGGTGAGCTGAGGGGTACAGGAACAAGTGAGAAGGAGCTGGGGTGACATCAGAACCTCCCAGATCAGGGACCCCCTAGAGACCTTGGCATCAGCTCCATTTCTCTACCTGCGGTGTAGTAAATTACTTAGTGTGGCTTTTCTACCCATAAGTCTTTGTAAACTCCAAGGTGGGATTCGCTATGAGCAACTGAGGAGCTCCTGATTGCTAAAGTTGTCCACCTGGAGTATTTCTGTTGGGAGTGGCACAAAACAATGTTCTGGGAGGTTCCCACTCTCTCTCAGGTGCTTAGAGTTCTGATGCTGTGATTGGCTAGTTTGACCACTCTGCCAGGCTCAAAAGGAGGCTTCCTAGAGGCAGAACTCTCTCTGACTGCTGATTGAGGAAGACGTGCTGCCGAAAGAGACATGCGCTCCTGAGAGAGACACGCGCTCCTGAAAGAGACACGTGCTGCTGGGAAAGAGACGCAAGAGACACGCGTTGCTGAGTAAGACACCGAGGGACATGCACTGCTGGGGGAGAGACTGTGAGAGACTTGGCTGAGGGACGGTGGGCTGGGGAGAGAGACTGAGCATTTTTCCTGAACTTGAATTGTAGCCTGTGGTGCTTCCCTAATAAACCCCATAATCTGTGAGTTCTGTGTGGCCACTGCAGCGAATTATCGAACCCAGAGGAGAGGTGGTGGGTGCTTTGGGAGGAACGGTTGGTGAAAGGGCTGGAGGGAGGCAGCATGTCTGGCCTTGCAGGAATAGGCCTTGGGTTATTGATGGTGACTCTGTCTTCCTTTTGTGGGGTTAGAGGAGGTCAGAACATGTGGCCTCCTTGCCCTTTTTGCACTACCTAAGACTGACAAGGGAGAGAATGCCCCTAGCAAACCTGCATCTATCTTCTTTGTCACTGGGAGGAAAACAAACAGGAGCAGTGCTGTCAGAAAGGCACGGGAACTGGGGGAGCCAGTGAACACTGAGATGATGTCAGAGCTAGAGACAGCATCCTCAGTGGCACTGTTGCCTTTTCGGTGCCATGCAAGTAGGAGTGACTATGGGCTTTGGGTGGCCAGCCCAGAGAAAATCCTGTGGCTTTGCCCCACAGAGGGGTAACAGCAGCAACTCTTGGCCAGAGAGAGATGTGACTTCTTACTTGTAGAGGTCCGGAATAAATAAATCATAGCACCTGTGGGGATTTGGTTGGGTATTCATGAGTTACTAATGTGACGGGACTTCTGATTGTTTTCTCTTTTGGATTCCATATGGGGGTTATGTGTCCATGGTCCTGTCTGTCAGGGTTTGCCTGAAAGGATATTGCATTACTGAGGCCCCTTACACACAATTTCTCATCATCAGACATGGATTCCAACCACTTACCTTTGAAGCATGGGGTCATTATATAACCTAGGTTGGGAATTGGGAGTCCTAGGTCTCAGCCTGACCACTTTTTCACATATCTTTTGTTTTGGTTACCTAGTGATGCTCTAACAGGAAACATACCACAAATGGGATGGCCTTAACAAACAGGAGTTTATTCTCTTACAGTTCAGGATGCTAAAAGTCCAAGTTCAAAGTGCCAGGCTCTAGGGGCTGGGTGAAAGCCCCTCGACCTTGGGCTTCAGCTCTGCCTCATGCTCCCAGCCCACTGAAACTAGAGGCATCTCTTCACTCAGGCAGCTGCTGGCTGCTGAGGCTAACAAGCCCAAAGTCGACAAATAAAAAGGCACAGTCCCGATGTTACCAAACCACATAGCAGGCCATTAATTCAAGCCCATTGTAAGTCCCAAGGTCGGCAAAGCATGCCAGGCTGCTGAACAATGACACAGCTACATGCAGGGTCCAAGTGTGCCATAAGCTAGAGACCATTCCCCAAGGCTTCTGCTTAAATACAGGAAGCAGACCACATTCCCTAAGGCAGCTACTCAGCTGCTCCCAGTAGATTCCACCATGGAGTTGATTACCAGTCTCATCATGGGGAATATTACATCCAGCTGCCCAGCCACTCAACCAGGCCCAGCCAAGTTGACGCACAAACTGAACTACCACACCTTTCAACCTCTCTGGACAACAGTTTCCTCATTTGTAAAATCATGAGGCTGGACTAAAAGGTCCCCAGATATGCAAATGGGTAAGCACTCAGCTGTCAGTTGAGAGTTTGGCAGTTTGAAGCCACCCAGGGGCACTTCAGGCACTCTGCTTCTGGAAAGTCACAGCCTTGAAAACCCTATGGAGCTATTCTACTCTGCACAAATGAGTTGGAATCAACTTGACAGCCCTGGGTTTGGTTTTGGTTTGGACCAGATGATGTCAACCACCTCTTTGAGGATGAGATTGAATGATGACATGAGTTTTGCAAATGCTGATGTTTCTGTATGGGGACGGGTGGCCCATGGTCATCTTGTGAAACCACAGAGGTCAGTTGGCCCAAGCCTGTTGGGTTTGGAGAAAGAAAAACAGTTATTTACAAGATTCCCTAGATTCGGAAGTAGTTGAGTTTGTCAAATATGCACCGAGGAAGGAAATTAGAAATGCAAGATGAAACTCCACAGAACAAGAAGGAAAGATCAAAGCCACAGAGCTTTATTCCTTAATCACAAAGTGCAGCTGTTGGGAACTTCCCCCACCTCCTGCTACCCAAAGACTGGGGCAAAGGAAGGGACCAATTAGATGGCAGATTCCCACTGATTGGTCAGCAAACCTGGTGGTCAAAGTTTGGGCTATTTCAAGGTTTTACATTTTAGACTCTTGTTCCCAATGGTGTGAAAATCTGCTTTCAAGGAATTTTTCCTTGAGTGTTCCGTAGTCATAAGAGATGGCCATGGAGTTGGAGCTATTTTTCTCCATTTGGGTCTAAGGTAACATTAAACGAAATCATTTTGTCAACGTCATGGGAGCAGAAGGACTCAAAGGCCCTGTGTGTCCCTCCCCAGTAAAGAGTAGGGTGTGGAAGTTTTGAAATAACTGTTTTGGTTACCTTGTGCTTCTCTAACAGAAAATATACCACAAATGGGATGGCTTGAACAAACAGGAGTTTATTCTATTACAGTTTTGGAGACTAGAAGTCCAAGTTCAAAGTGCCAGGCTCTGGGGGCTGGGTGAAAGCCCCTGAACCTTGGGCTTCAGCTCTGCCTCCTGCTCCCGGCCACTGAAACTGGAGGCTTTCTTTAGTCAGGCAGCTGCTGGCTGCTGAGGCTGGCAAACTCAAGGTCAACAAGTAGAAAGGCACAGTCCTGATATTACCAAACCAAATGGCAGTCTATTAAGGGTCCCAAGTCTGTTAAGTCTATTAAGAGTCCCAAGATTGGCAAACAATATGACAGGCTGCTAAATGAAGACTCGGCTACATGTAGGGTCCAAAAGTGCCAAAAAGCTGGACACCATTCCCAGTGCTTCTCCTTATGTACGGGAAGCAGACCATGCCTAAAGCAGCTCCTCAGCTCCTTACAGTAGGTCCCACCATGGAGTTCATTGCCACTCTCATCACGGGGAACAACTACCACCAGCTGCCCAGCCACTCAAAACCAGGCCCAGCCAAATTGACACATAACCTTAACTACCACAATAGCTATTGTGGTTTTTTTTGTTTGTTTGTTTGTTTTTCTGAGAGTTCCTGTGTGGTACAAACAGTTTGCCTTCTACTACTAGCAGAAAAGTTGGTGGTTCAAACCCACCCAGATCAAGGTAGTAGTTTTTTAAAAAGAGTTAAGAGTGTGGGATGTTGCGTATTTTCTTTTGATCCCACTGAGTCCAGAGCAGGCAGCAGCAGGGAACCCTCAGCAGGACCTGTTTTCCACATGGGCCACTGCTGAGGAACAGTTACTAAAAACAGTCTACTCCCAACCCAGAAAAATTCTCCACAAAAATAGAAGAGAAAGACAAGTGTTATTATTGAATAAGCATTAAAACCAGATTGTGATGCATCACAGGCAATCTTCTAAAGATATTGCAAAGACTGAAAGGAATCTTAACCATGATATAGGTTGTTGCTGTTGTTGTTATGTGCCGTCGAGTCAGACCCGACTCATAGCGACCCCTCCTTGGGTTTCCGAGGCAGTATCACTATAGAAGTAGATTGCCCCATCTTCCTTCCGAGGAGTGGCTGGTGGGTTTGAACCACCAGCCTTCTGGTTAGCAGTCAAGTTCCTTACGCACTATGCTACCAGAGCTCCTAGGAAATAGGTAAGGGGGTACAATCAGTACATTCATATTTTAAAGATACTTGTTAATTGTTTAATACTTCTGGCCTGGATTAGATAGGGCTGGACCACCTGAGTTCATGCTAATTGCCTTCCAGGAAAAACAGGAAGGTAAAAGAAAATTACCTGAAGTTACATTTACATTCTTTTTAGAAAGACAAAGAATTTACTAGTTACATAAGTGAATTCTAAAGGAGATGATAGAGGAGAGGTGCTTCTTCCTCAGTATTCACCAGGGGAATTTATTCATTTATTTACCATTTGTACTTGGCCTTATACCATAGAGCGTACACTGACCCTGGAATCGGTGGACGGTGCCAAAATCCCTGGCCTGGTGGTGAGCCTGTGGCGCAGTAGGTAAAGTGCTCAGCCACAACCAAAAGGTTGGTGGTTTGAACTCACCAGCTGCTCGACTTCTAACCTAAAGGTTGGTGGTTTGAACCCGTCCAAAGGTACCATGGAAGAAAGGCCTGGCCATCTGCTGCTGTACAGATTCCAGCCAAGAAAACCCTATGGAGCAGTTCTGCTCTGGAACACAGCGGCTCACAAGGAGTCACAGTCTACTTGCTAGCAATGGATGGTAAAACGAAGAATTAGGCAGTTTAGAGACCTGAGGGTACCATGTTATGATGACAGAGTTCCAGTTGAGGACATTGAATATGTTTTGTGGTCAGTAGGAATGTTGACCTTTCTCTGCAGAATGACAGGCACTCCAGAGCCTATAGAGTTGGTCCAATGCAGCTCTTGCCTCCTGAGCATGTCCCCTGGGGTCTTGCGTGGAGACGCTTCTGACCACTGGCTCCCTGGCTCACCACAGATGGGTTTCAGTAAGGTCAAGCAAATGGTATTTTGTCTGTTGCAGTCGGATTGGTAGATTCAGATCTACAGGCATTGAAACAAAAAAATAAATTAAGATCTACTTCATGTTTACTAGCTGTGGTGTGGTAAATTACCTAGTGTGGCTTTTCTACCCATAAGTCTTCGTAAACTCCAAGGTGGAGTTAGCCATGAGCAACTGAGGAGCTCCTGATTGCTAAAGTTGTCCACCCGGGGTATTTCTGTTGGGAGTAGCACAAAACAATGTTCTGGGAGGTTCCCACTCTCTCTCAGGTGTTTAGAATTCTGATGCTGTGATTGGCTAGTTTGGCCACTGTGCCGGGCTCAAAGGGAGACCTCCTAGGGACAGAAGTGTCTCTCTGACGGCTGGTTGAGGAAGATGTGCTGCTAAAAGAGACTTGCGCTCCTGAGACACGCACTGCTGGGAAAGAGACGCAAGAGACACACATTGCTGAGTGAGACACCGAGGGACATGCACTGCTGGGAGAAAGACTGTGAGAGACTGTTGGTTGAGGGACGGTGGGCTGGAAGAGATATTGGGTGCTTTGGGAGGAACGGTTGGTGAAAGGGCTGGAGGGAGGCAGCATGTCTGGCCTGGCAGGAATAGGCCTTGGGCTATTGATGGTGATTCTGCCTTCCTCTTGTGGGGTTAGAGGATGTCAGAATATGTGGCCTCCCTGCCTTTTTTGCACTAGCCCAAAGGGAATGTGCCTTACAGCCCCAAATGTGGAGATCAAGGTTGCCAGCACTTCATGCCTCTGGCTCAACCCTATCTGCAACCTGTGGCCCTTCAATCCCCTGTGGCAAGTGACAAGAGTTAGTGAGTTTGCTAAAACAACAAAATAACCAGTTGCCATGGAATCGAATGTTTTTTTTTTTTTTTTTTTTTTTGGTCAGAATTACTACAACTGCTACTCTGTAAAGCCAGAAAAAGGCTTCTGTCCCTTTGGAAACCTGGTCTTCCTTCTACAACTCTGTTCCCAAACTCCAGACCCTCCCAACTTCTCACTCAGCTTTTGGTAGCATTTAGAAGACCTTGGTATTCATTGATTGCAAACGATAGAATGCTGAGTTTGCAAAGGACACCTTTGTTGTTGCTAACCTGAGCAATGTTGGTTCAGGTTTGTTGTTTTCGGAGGGCATAGGCCCGAGGTGGCATTTTGACCAAGCACTTCCAGCTAGAATTCTGTGAGCAGCAAGAACTGGATTCGGCTTCTGAGCCAACATCTGCTAGAAGTAAAGCAGGTCCTTTCACTCGGGCTATGTCTGCCTACTGCTTACTGGTGCACGCCATAGCCAAGTCCAGGCACGTGCGGATTCTGAATGGTTTTCAGGCCCCTCCTGGTTTTCTTGCCATGTGTTTCAGATACTTTAAAAGAAAAAACGAAATAAAGTGCAAAGTTGAAGTTCCAGAGAGGCTCTTGTGAAACACTGTGCTGGAGACAAGGACGGCCTGGCAGAGCGGTGGGAGTGCAGACAGAAGGTCTGGCAACTTGGCTTCCATCATGACACTCTGGGGTGCTTTGATGTGGGAGTGTCCAGTAGAAGGAAACCAAAACCCAATGTTTTCTTCAGGGAGAAGAATTTCGTCATTTGTGTTAGTGTTTAATTGTGAAATTATGAAGATATTGCAGACTTTTCATCCAACAGGGATGTGAACGTTGCATAGCAGCGCGTGTATGTGGAACTGAGTTACAACATGAACTTGGACTCCTGTGCGGGATAAGGAGGTTCTTCTTAAGGATCTGGTATTTCTTCACATAGACACTAGGTGGCATGGAGAACTTAATAAATAAATAGAAAACACTAATATCACTAATTGGAAAATTGAGGCTGCCCCTCACCCTCAGTTTTGAGCAGCCATTGTACAATCTCCCTGTCAGAAGGCCACCAGAAAATACCAGCAATATGGTTAATGTTGCCTCTTGAGGCATTCCCAAAGAGCACTGGGCTAGAGCAATCAGCTCACAAAATCTCTCCTCATAATCTTTTCTTGAGTATTGCTTTATAAATGATGATAAATTCAAAAATATATAATTGTTACCATGACCAGATTCCCTAATAAAAACCAGTCTATTTCTGTCAGCGTGGATGTGTTTTTCATTTGAGGAATCCTGACAGACTTTTCTCCTCCCTCTTTTCCTTTGTGAAATCAGCCAAGGGGCGGGGGAGGGGAAAACAAAGCAGACTGTGATCTCTCTTCTTCAGACATCCCTTTAGATAAAAAGCCATTTTGACATTCCCAACATGTTCGTTTCCCTGTGTTCAGGGCTAGAAAGTGAGGAGGGAGTATCATTTCCATCGTGCCAAGTGTGAAAACCCAAGGAGCAGGTGTCCCAGCTATAGTTCAATGACTCGATCGCTGCCGAAAATACCATTGACTTGCCTTTGCTGAACAAATCCTGTAGGGCAAAGCAATGCTCCGTCACAGGAAGACATTCTAGGCCCACCAGGTGCTGATTATGATGGAGGCCTCCTCACAGACTTCTTCTGGCCTTCTGGTAGTTGAAACTCATAGAATGTACAAGGTTCAAGTCCGTTGCCCATTTTTTAGTTGGGCTGTTTGTCTTTTTGTTGTTAAGTTATAGGATTTCTTTATATATTCTGGATATTAAACCCCTATCACATATAAAGCAGTTGCTGTTGAGTTGATATGGACTCATGGCGACCCCACGTGGATCGGTGTAGAGCTGCGAACCACAGGATGTTTCAATGGTTGACTTTTTTGGATGAAGATTGCCAGGCCTTTGTTCTGAGGTACCTTTGGGTAGACTCGAACCTCCAACCTTTCAATTAACAGCCAAGTGCGTTAACTGTTTGTATCACCCATGGACTCCTATCAGATACACAGATTGGTGACAAAGAAGAAAATCTCGTACTCTGTTAGGAGTGAAAACAAAGGAGTTGTATTGAGGAATCAGACAGGTTGAGCTGGGCAGCACTAAGGGAGAATAATCAAGTGCTTGGCTGTCTCTATGCAGTTGGAGGGCTTTATGCACAGAGAGCAAAGGAAAGGTAGGGGTTAATGATGGATTCTGCTTCAGCTTTGGATTCCTCCGAAATATAAAGGTTGGCCATTTGGCTGGGGGGTGAGGTTTACCCCCTAGGTACGTGGCGCCAGCCTGTCCACTTATTTACATTCTTCCCAGGAACCAAATGTTGATATCCTATTCATTTGCTTCCTGGGAATGCACATTGATCCTGCCATTCCTGTCCTGAGATGAGTGCCTCCATGTTTGAAAATTTCCATCTGCACTGGGAAAAAGTTGGGGGTAATTATAGTCCCCCTATTTTTTTCCAGTCTGTAAGTTGTCTCTTCACTTTGATGATAAACTCCTTTGATGAGCAAAGAAACAAATATTTGTAACATGTTGTAGTGAGGTGCCTTGGATCAAGTTGGCTCTGACTTACAACGCCCCTGTGTACAACGGAACGAAACAACGGAACGGAACACTGCCGGACCTTTGCCTTCCTCACAATCCTTGCTATGCTTGAGCCCATTCTTGCAGCCACTGTGTCAATCTGTCTCGTTGAGGGTCTTCCCTTTTTGGCTGACCTTTTACTTTACCAAGCATGATATCCTTCTATATATACAACAAAAAAACCTCAAACCCACTGCCATGGAGTCAGTTCTGACTCATAGCAACCCCCACTGGGTTTCTAAGGCTATAAATCTTTGCAGAAGTAGATTGCCTCATCTTTCTTCCAAGGAGCAGCTGATGGGTTTGAACCACAAACTTTCTGGTTAGCAGCCAAATGCCTTACCTGCTATGCCACCAGATCTCCTTTCTATGTATATAACAAAAAGTAATATAAATACATGAGACACAAAATAACCTCCCACCAAGTTCCCAGCCCTGTAGCAATACTGTGGCCCCACCCCACCCTGACTGCAGTAGACTAATGAAGGTAGAGGTGATGGTTGGTGCCACTTACAGCAACAGGGAATGATGCCTGCCAGTGGAATTTCCAAGAATAAGGGTCAGGGCAGAAAAGTTAGCACTCCCTGAACCTCTACATCCTAATCTGCAAAATGGAAAGTCCAGCAGCCACCCACTCGGCTTCTCAGGGTTGTCTGGAGGACCACATCACATGAAAAGTCACTGTGTAAGCCAGGCCACAGCACCATACCCTCATTTTTACCAAGAAAGGGAGAACCCAGATTTCCCTTCTCTGATCTTTTTTTTTTTTTAATTAATATTTTACTGTGTTTAAGGTGAAAATTTATACAGCAAATTAGGTTCCCATTTAGTAATTTCTACACAAATTATTCAGTGATCCTGTTTATTTATTTATTTATTTTTGCAATGTGTTATCATTCTCATTCATTCTGTCTCGTTGTACCGTTTTCAGTGCTCTAGTTTCCCTGCTCCCTTGCCTTCTCATCTTCACTTTAGTGTAATTTTTGATCATTTGATCTCCTATTAATGATTTTTCTTAAAGATGCTCTTTCCTCACTGGTGATATTCTTTATTTTGTGAACGAATCTGTTATGTAGCTAAAAGGTGACCTCAAAGGATAATTTTGGTTAATAATTCAAAGTGTATCTCAGGGAGATAGCCTCAGGGAGTCCTTTAGTCTCAACTGGTCCAGTAAGTCTGGACATTTTAGGAATTTGAATTCTTTGCCATATTTCCCTTCTCTGATCTGCTGACCTTCAACACAAGCAGCAAGAAGAACAAGCTAGTCCAGGTATGCAGAAAGATGCCAGCAGTGTGAGCCTGTGTTTTAGTGTCCTAACTGACTGCTGTGGAGTCGGCCCCAACTCCTAGCGACCCCTCCTTGAGTTTCCGAGGTGGTATCTCTATGGAAGTAGATCGCTCAATCTTCCTTCTGAGGAGTGGCCAGTAGGTTTGAACCACCAGCCTTCTGCTTAGCAGTCAAATGCCTTAGGCACCACTCCACCAGGAATACCACAAGGGGGTAGCTTTAAAGAACAGAAATTATTTTCTCACAGATTAAGAGGCTAGAGGTCCAAGTTCAGGACACCAGCTCTAGCAGAAGGCTCTCTCTTGTCTCTGGGGGAAGATTCTTACCTCAGCTTCTATAGCCTTTATGTTCCTCGGTTCCTTGGTGAAGTGTGCTTCTGTCTTTCCCAGTTTACTAGTCTCTGTGTCTATAAATCAAATCAAAACCAAGCTGGTTGCCTTCAAGTCAACTCCGACTCCTGGCGACCCATGGGTGCAGAGTAGAACTGCGCTCCAGAGTGTCAATAGCTGTGATCTTTTTGAAGCAGATCTCCAGGCCTTTCTTCAGAGGGGCCTCTGGGTGGGTTCAAGCTGCCAACCTTAGGGTTAGTAGTTGAATACTTACCTGCTTGTACCACCCAAGGCCTTCTGTGGTTTAGGACCTGTCTCACACTGAAGATGGCTTCCTTAACATGACAAAGAAACCCTGTATCTAAACAGGACCTCAATGGCAGCTATAGGGGTCGGAACTCCAATACATATTTGGGGGGGGGGGTACACAATTCAATCTCTAACAGCCTGTATTGACTGCCCTCTCACCCCATACTTAGAAGTGGTCTCCTCACCTAATTTTCTGTGCCCCCCTTCTCCTGGATCCCTAATTCTGCACACAAGATCTCTTCGGTACACTTTATTTATTTGTTTGTTTGTTTTCTTTTCAGTGCACCATAGATTTGTGTCATCCATTTTCAGTTACAGGAAACATGTTAATTTCCAGAGACAAGAAATCAACACACACAGGTCTGAACAGAATTTAACAGGCATTTGCAACTAAGAGGTAGTTTCTTTCCTGAGGGCTTTTGGGGCATTGTGTTAAAGATCACTATAACCCAGTTGCATTTTCTCTAAATTGCGGTCATTGCTATGTTTTTGGGGTTCCGTCTCTCCCAGGGAAGGAACCATGGTGGCCCAGTGGTTGAAGTGCTTGGCGGCTAACCAAAAGATCCGTAGTTCGAACCCACCAGTCACTTCACCAGAGAAAGATGAAGTGTGTTTCCATAAAGATTTATAGCATTGGAAACCCTATGGGGCAATTCTACTCGGTCCTGTAAGGTTTCTATGAGTTGGAATGACACGCTGGCAGTGGGTTTGGCTTTTCTTCTGCAGGCAATGACCAGTCTGCTACTATAATTTTAGCGAGCCTAACATCCACTTCATCTTGTCCTGCATTCCTCAAAAGTGATGGCCTTGTTTTAAAATCAGTTGAGTAAATCCTTTTTGACAAAAATTAACACACTGTAAGTTACCAGTTTTGCAAATGTGGATTTTTTTTCTCCCTGAGGTGGTTGACCCTTTTCTCCCAAGATTGTATTACTAAAATTTTTAAATATACAGCAAACCAAGCTATTTTTATAGTGCACACCCGTGTGTCTACCATTTTGATTTTGCCACCAGTCTTTAGTGTGCTTGTTTTTTATCACTGATCTGTGAACCTTCCATCTCTCTACTATCCACTAATCCATCTTTTTCTCTTGTGGTGAAGTCACACACCCAACATTTGTCAACACAACAACTTGCACATGTACAACTCGATGACAGTGATTGCATTTTTTATGTTGTGCCATCGTTATCACAATCCTCTTATGAACTATTCCACCACCATTAACATAAACTCAATGCCCTGAAACAGAAATTTCCCCTAACCCCTTCCCTACCACTCCTCATAGGGGTAGAACTGCCCCATAGGGATTGGAAGGTTGTAATCTTTACAGAAGCAGACTGCCACATCTTGTTCCCATGGAGCAGCTGGTGGGTTTGAACCTCTGACCTTTTGGTTAGCTGTCAAGTGCTTAACCATTGCACCAGCAGAGCTCCTCCTTCCACCCCTGGGAACCAGTAATAATCTTTGGTTTCTGTACATTTGCATATTTCGTATAAAGGTGAAAGCAGGCAGTATTTGCCCTTTTGTAACTGATGTATTTCACACAGCAAGGTATTTTCAAGGTTCATCCATGTTGCACCATGCATCAGGACTTCATTTATCTTACTGGCTGTGTAGTATTCCATCGTGTGTATATATCAAATTGTGTTTATCCATTTCATCTGTTGATGGGTCTTTCAGTTTTCCATCTTCTTTTCTTGATGTACAAATGTGGATTTTGGCCTCTTGAGCTTGCCTCAAATGGCTATCTGGGACTCTTACAGAGCTTTCACTCTCTCTTTTCCCACTTTGACTTAAATAGAAAATTCTGTGTTCACCTGGAGACTTTCTTTGCCCTGCTGAGCTTGCTCTTGATTTCTTGTTAGGTCCCATCGAGTTGTTTCCAACTCATAGCGACCCCATGCACAGCAAAACGAAACACTGCCCGATCCTGCGCCAGCTCCATGATTCCTGCCCATGACCCCTGCCCATCATCGCAGCCACCGTCTCAATCCATCTCGTTGAAGGCCTCCCCCCCTTTCATTGACACTCCACCCTATCAAGCATGACATCCTTCTCCAGGGAATGGTATCTTCTGACAACCTGACCAATGTAGGTGAGACGAAGTCTGGCTATTCTCACTTCCAAGGAGCATTTCAGGTGCACTTCCTCCAGGACAGATCTGTTAGTTCATTTAGCAGTCCATGGTACTTTCAGCATTCTTC
>NW_006921874.1:2242236-2248523 GCF_000298275.1 Orycteropus afer afer
ATTCATAAGGTTTTTCCTGACCAATTCTTTGAGAAGTGGATGGCCTCTTCCTTCTTCCTAGTCTGTCTCAGTCTGTAGGGTGGGCTGATACCTGTGCACCATGTGTATCCCGCTGGGTTTGAAACACCAGTGGCTCAGCCTCACTACTCACATCAACACATCACCACGGTAGGACAAACGGACAGACAAGTTTGTCTCCCTGTTGGAAACCTCTCCTACCACCCTTACCTGGGTCCCTGTGGCTGAATCCTCCTCTGTCCCGGTTCCTGGGCCTTTTATTCCCCTTTCTCCCACTCTCCCGCCCTTCTGCTTTGCTCTCTATAGATACAAATAAAATGGCTATGTGCTGCTGCAAAGGATAAGGCATTGCTCTGCTGATGGCCTGTTAGCCATGGTGCAGTGAGTTCATGGCCAAACTGACCCCCATCTTGTGCCAGGTTTCGGCTCAGGCCTACTGAAGGGTGATTCAGGGAACCGTCATGTTCACAGTGTCCTTTCCTCTCATTCCACTCCATTTTCTTTAAAGTCAAATTAATGGTTAGCCTTGCCCTCATTTCTCTACATTAAGCACGGATCATCCACAGCTTTTGTCCCCAAAGTGTCGGGCTTTCTTTATTTTTTCTGGCCAGCAAGGATAGCTACAGCCTGTCGTGGGTCTTAGAATATCTTTGAATTTCCTTTGCCCTCCCTCTTTGTACCTTGATCCTACTTCCTGGTGGACCTTCTTTATCTTCCCTGTGGTAAATGTAGGCTCCCTACTCTGTCTGGCCATTCAGAGCTACCCTTCCCCAAAGTACTCCAAGTTCTATAGCACTTCTCAGTCAAAATTTTCATTCTCACATGGTAATAGATCTCAGATAGGAGGACATGATTGAGAACTAATGGAAGATATTTATACTAATGTGTGTGACTGATAGACCCTTACCTTCCCAGGGACTAATTGCATTTTAAAAGAAAGATGTGCTTATTAGCTCCGATGGGTGTTGACATGGCAGAGTATGTGGGAGATTATCATGAGGGCTGTCCGAGTGACCTTTGTCTACTTTGAGAATGTGCTGCTTCTGTCCCCTTTACCCCTATGACACAGAACAGGAATTTGTATGTTTGACTTTCTCTCTTCGGAAAAGTAGCCAAGCCCTGCTCTAGACTTCCAGCACAAAATGCATACTGCTGCCTTTCATTGGGGCTTGTTTCCTGTGCCTCAGCCTTGAGTAAATAACATCTTAAAGTGTTGTAGGTAGTTTCTGGAAAGTTTGGGAGTTTTCTAAACATGGAACAGATGTACAAGAACATCTGGGTGGTAGGCTCTCAGTAATGCTTCAAGGGGCCCATTGTCACTCACAGCTGGGGCCCATCTGCCAGGGTGGGCATTTGGAGGCTTCTGAAGTCAGATATCTCTTTTTTATCAGTTTATCGCAAATGAGCTTTTGGATGTTCACATCTCCATTTTGAGGCCAAACTTTCTGCCCAAATTTCTAAATCTTGCTGATTTGAAAAAATGATTATTTCTGTGATGGAAAATTTTGATTAGGTTTTATTGACAACATAACCATGGCATACCCTACAAAACCAAAGTGTAATTACCATAATCTCTTATACTTGAGAATGATATGTGGTTTCCAAAGTACTTTTATGTATTTTATCACGTCAAAACCAAAAAATCAAACTCACTGCCATTGAGTTGGATCCGACTCACAGCGACCCCTCCTTGGGTTTCCGAAGCGGTATCGCTATGGAAGTAGATTGCCTAACTTTTCTTCTGAGGAGTGGCTGGTGGGTTTGAACTGCCAGCCTTCTGGTTAGCAGTCAAATGCCTTAGGCACTACGCCATCAGAGATCCTTTTTATCACATATGGTTATCTAATTTGACACAGCAGTGCTGAGGGAGAGCCAGGGCATATAGAGGGATACCCACTTGATGGATGAGAAGATGGAGGCCCAGAGAATTGAAATGACTTGCTCAGAGTCCCAAAGCTAATGGGTGGCAGGGTCAGCCATGATTTCCCATTTTCTAAGACATAGCTGATAGGACCACACTAATCGAGCTGATAAGGAAAGTCAACTTTTAGAGAAAATTGCTTGTACGAAACAGAAAGGTTTGGTTTGCAAGCAGATGGCATATGGTCCCTAAGATTGACCTTTGGATGGTGACACTTCCATTCTTCATCAAGTACTAAGCTCACTACCACTTCGTAGTTAGCAGCATGCTCTGTAGCTAAGAATTATTACAGAAACACAGAGCATGCTGTACTCCAGGGCCAGTGTGGTATATGCGATTGGGTAGAAACTTTGTGCTGGCCACTCCTCCAAAACAGGATTGATCCTATTCCAGTAGGTGACTCACTACCACACATCTGAAGACAGCAGGATTAGTAGTGGTCCAAGTCACTTGGGCAAAGTGATCTTCAACTTGAGCCCCCCTGTGAGCCTCTCCAGCCAAACCCAATCTCTTACTGAGGCCCTGTGACCCATTGTAGTGTTCAGGAGTTACATTGGAACAAAAATAAGTATGATTGCCTGTCTTAAGGCTTGATCTACTTGCCATTAGCATAATCAGTTGAAAAGTAGAAAATGCAGCCAACAAGGTTTTTTTTTTTTTTTTTTTTGGTGTCACCTAGCCAAAAATACACCAAAACCATCTGTACCAGCACAGAGAGTTCAAGAAACTTGTTTGTATCCAAAGATACAGCCTAATTGTAAATTGTGTATTCCAGTTGCCCTCAAGTCAACTCTGACATGCGGTGACCCCGTGTGTGTCAGAGTAGAACTGTGCTTTGCAGGGTTTTGCGTGGCTGATGATCTTACACAACTAGATTACCAGGCCTTTCCTCTGAGGCTCCTCTGGGTGGATTCAGACCACCAACCTTTTGGTTAGTAACCAAGCACTTAACCCTTTGTGCCACGCAGAATGTGTATAGTCCAAAAATTAGTATGTTTAACAGAAAGTTACTTCTATCAGGTGGGTCAGAAATGAATGGTGCATCAAACCAGAGAGGACGACTGCTTTCTAAACAGAGATGGAATGGGCAGTGGTGGAAGGGGCAGTGGTGGAATCCTCACCTTCCCTGTGGGAGACGCAGATTCGATTCTCTGCCAGTGCACCTCAGCCACCACCTGTCTGTCACTGGAGGCTTGTGTGTTGCTATGATGCTGACCAAGTTTCAACAGACCTTCCAGGCTAAAGACGGATCAGGAAGCAAGGCCTGGTGATCTACTTCTGAAAATAATCTAGTAACAACCCCAGACCTTGCAGTGATCTGATCTGCAACCCATCATGGGGACAGTACAGGGCTGGCAGCATTTTGTCCCATTGCCATGTGTTAGGGGCCAACTCTATGGCAGATAGCAACAACAACAATTGAAACCTTCATTTCTTCATTTGAAAAATGGGGCTAATGGTGCTTACATTAAAAAGAGGTGAAGTTCAGCCTATTCGACCATGAGACCAGAAGAACTAGATGGTGCCCGGCTACCACTGTCAACTCAGTAGGAGATCCTGGATAGAGTGGGAGAACAACGTGGAACAAAACTCAAAATCGTAAAAAAAGAAAAGGGGGGGCCAGGTTTGCTGGTCTGATGGAGCCTGGTGGAACCCCTGAGACTATGGCCTCTAGTGGCCCTTCAGGTCTGGAAATGAACCCACTCCTATCTATGGCTTTCAACCAAACAAAAGACAGGCATATGAGATGAAAATTTACATTAGATAGATATACTCCTTGGAGAGAACAATCATGGGAGAATAGAAAGGATGTGTATGCACAGGGAGACAGCCCGGGGGGCAGGAGTGCCTGGGAGGGAAGGACACAGGGAAAAGGTAACTATGGAGAGGATGTGGGAGGGGAGCTGTTGCATTGTGGGAGATTGTAGTCAATGTCATGAGACAAAGTGTCTATGAACTGCTGTATGGAAAATGAATTTGCTCTGTAAACTTTCACCCAAATCACATAAAAAAAAGTGGTGGAGAAAAGAAGAGACTGAAGTCTCATATCGTGCTTAGCTCTGAAACCCAACTCCGGCCACTCAGCGCCAGGCTCTTTCTTTGATGTTGACAATCTACGTGATCTGAGAGGATTGTGGCTCAGCATTCGTTGGCCACCATCAAGTCAACAGGTGATCCAAATCATTCAGACACCATGCAAGAAACTAGTAATGGAAAGCCTAGTTGGTTTTTTTTTTTTTTTTCATCAAAAAAGTCTCAACCTCATTTGGACAGAAATGGAAAATGACATTTCAAACTTTAATCCCTTAATATGTAGTCTGGTTCTTTCCAAAGGTTGCAAAGTTTCCAAGTTCTGGAATTCATAACTAACAAACCATATGGAAACAGAATGTTCTACATATCTTGGCTTCTCAAATATTGTCAGAGTCTGAGTGACTCTCATTGACATTGTGCAGGACCATACGTGCAGCCAACCACACCCTGCCCAGGGCAAACCCTTTCCTCTCCAGAGACTAGGAGACTACTTCTCCTTAACTAGGTTAAGCCCATTCAAAGCTACGTTTGCCCAAGCACTTGCCCAAGCTGCAGCCCCTATATGGAGTGTCTGCCTTGCTTATCTTTCTGTATCTATCTCTGATCCCACCTTCCCAAGAAGCTTTCCGAGACTACTCCAGCCAATAGACATGTCTCCAGTTTCTCCTGGCCCCTGGTACTGTCCTATTGCACATAATTTGAGACACGGTTGGTTTTGCTGTCCCACCCGCTCTGCTCCACTTCACGCTCTGATCGTATCACAGCTGTCATGGCTTAACTCCCAAACTTGCTCCTCAGAGAATGAGGATAGGCTTGAGGGTCAGACAGACACAGTTTCAATTTGCCGCCACCCCCCACTTTCTAGCTGGGAGACTGGTCTGAATACCTCTCTGCGCCTCCCTCAGTCTCTTCTTCTGACAGGAACCAACCAACCAACCACGTGCTGCTGAGGGCATTCCAACTCATGGCTACTCCACGTGTGCAGAGCTGAACTACATTCCATACGGTTTTGAATGGCTGTGACCTGTCAAAAAGATTGCCGTGCCTTTCTTCTGAGGTACCTGTGGGTAGGTTCAAATTGCTAACCTTTTGATTAGTACTTGAGACTTAAACCATTCATGTGACTCAAGGACTCCTCTAACAGGAACCATGGTACATATTTCATAGAGTTGTCAGGGTAGGCACACAGCCTAGTACATGAGAAACAGGCAAGTACCATGTATACTTCCACACAGTATCTAGCACAGTCAGGGTACACAGTGGACAAGGGATTATAGCTTGATTACTGAATGCATTCTTAATGCGGGATCCCTGAGAACTGTCTGACAAAATAGAAATTCTAGAGTCAAATGGTTAAGAGAGGTTGTAAGAAGTTTTCTTCCTTTTTATGATGCATTCATTGATATAGAAGAATGTTAACAATCTACCATTCAAGACAAACTTGTCTGTCGGTTTGTCCTACTGTGGTGACATGTAGATGTGAGTTTTGAGGCTGAGCCTCTGGTGTTTAAAACCCAGCGAGATGCACCTGGTACACAGGTAACAGCCCAGCTTATAGACTGAGACAGACTAGGAAGAAGGAAGAGGCCATCTACTTCTCAAAGAATTGGCCAGGGAAAACCTTATGAATAGCATTAAGCCAAAGGCAATTTCTTAAATAGGATGTTTGAGGCCTACATGAATTTTTGTTCATATGTATATTTTCTGTTGTTGTTGTTAGGTGCCATCAAGTTGGTTCCAACTCAGAGTGGCCCTGTGCACAACAGAAGGAAACACTGTCCAGTCCTGTGCCAGCCTCAAAATCCTTGCTATACCTGAGCCCATTGTTGGAGCCACTGTGTCAATCCATCTCGTTGAGGGTCTTCCCCTTTTTCATTGACTCTCCACTTTACCAAGCATGATATTCTTCTCTAGGGAATGGTCCCTTCTGACAACATGACCAAAGCAGGTGAGACAAAGTCTGGCCATTCTTGCTTCCAAGGAGCATTCTGGCTGCACACCTTCCAGGACAGATTTGTTAGTTCTTCTGGCAGTCCATGGTCCTTTCAGTATTCTTCGCCAGCACCACAACTCAAATGCATCAACTCTTCTTCAGTTTTCCTAATTCATTGTCCAGCTTTCATGTGCATATGAGGCAATCGAAGATACCATGGTTTGGGTCAGGTGCACCTTAATCTTCAAAGAGACGTCTTTGCTCTTCAGCACTTTAGAGAGGTCTTTTGCAGCAGATTTGCCCAGCGCAATACTTCGTCTGATGTCTTGACTGCTGCTTCTATTGGTGCTGATTGTGGAATCAAGTAGTATGAAATCTTTG
>NW_006921874.1:2249069-2249667 GCF_000298275.1 Orycteropus afer afer
TATATATATTTTTTTTTTAATTAAAAAATGTGTAATTGAGAATGATGCATCAAAATGTTAATAGTAGTTATCTATGATGGGTGAGCTTATGAGCAGTTTTTTCTTTTTGCTTATCTCCATTAACTTTTCCATTATGAACATGCATTACTTGTGTATATAAGGCATAAGATATGATTATAAAGATATCACATATGTATGTAATAAAACCATGCACAAATGCAGATAGGGGCTGGGAGGTAAGAAAAATACAAAAATGAAAAAACCCTGTTTTTAGGGTCTTAGGATTATGGCTGGCTTTAGTTTATAGAAATCATCTTCTAAATCATTCCTATGCTTTTATGCTGGCCAAGGTCCCTGCTGGTCAAGAAATGATTTAGCTGTTTTTGACAGGCAATGCCCTGAGAAGGGAATCTTATTCAGCTTCTAGACTTATCTGGACTAGTCTATTAACAGACTTCTGCTGTTCTTTTGAATCTGACAATCTGTGTCATGTGCATCCTGCCAAATAAAACCCCTAGGTGACCAGGTTTGCCGGTCCGATAGAGCCTGGTGGAACCACTGAGACTATGGTCCCTAGCTGCCCTTCAGGTCTGGAATT
>NW_006921874.1:2249997-2252554 GCF_000298275.1 Orycteropus afer afer
ACTCCCACTCACGGCAACCCCATGTGTGTCAGACTAGGACCACGCTCCAGGGGTTGTCAGTGGCTAATTTTTTGGCAGTAGATCACCAGACCTTTCTTCCAAGGCACCTCTGGGTGGATGCCAACCTCCAACTTTTCGGTTAGCATCTCAGATCCTGGATCCTGCCTAGAGTTTCAGCATTGCTCCACAGTTCTGGTAATTGCGAGGCTCCTATCCTGTTAGGCCAGGATGGGACATAATCCTTTGCTTGTGTGGATCAGCCCATTGGGGTTACCCTTCTGTAAGACTAAGGGCCCTGGGTGGCACAGATGTTTTGCGCTCAATGACCAACCTACAGGGGGTTCAAACCCACCTAGCAGTCCCACAGAAGAAAGGCCTGGCATTTTCCTTCCATAATGAGTCCAGCCAAGAAAACCGTATGGAGCAGTTCTACTCTGTAACACAGGGGGTTGTCAGGAGTTGGAATCGACTCCATGGCAATGGGTTTGATGTGTTTTTTTCTCTGTAAGTCTAGAAGCCTGTGCCCATCAGGGCTGTGAGTACCTCTGTGATGCAGGCTGCTCTGTCTCCCTATCTATTCTCTTACAAATGTCCTGTCCTTAGACAGTGACCCCCTCCCTCCTCCATGCCACCTCGTCACTGTCACCAGGTCAGGATTGGGATATGGAGCTCTGACTCACATCCCAGATGACCACACAACCTGGATTTGTAGCAGGGATTGAGAAGTAGGTGGAGCCTAGGCCAAGCACAGGGTGAGATTGGAGGAGTCTTTGTTTTTCTCTGTTGACTCTAGGAACAGCTACGCATATGCTTACAGGATCACCAGGACTTTAAGTTCAAGTTGCTTTCTAGTTAACAAGGACAAGAACAGATAATATTTATTGAGAGCCTACTATATGCTGAAGTCCTGGTGGCCCAAACAGTTAAGGACTTGGCTGTTAACCCAAAGGTTGGCAATTCAGAGCCACACAGTAGTGCCATGGACAAAAAAGGCCTGGCAGTCTGCTTCTGTAAAGATTATAGCTAAGAACAGTGGGGCAGTTCTACTCTGTCATATGGGGTCTTATGAGTCAACAACACCTAACAGCAACAACTCAATACCAGATACTGATCTGTACAATGGGGACACGTACCAGTGAGCAAAATAGACAAAAATCCATTTCCTCTTGGACCTCATATACTCACTGAGAGACTTGCCAACCTTGATGATGGCTTTCCAACTCCAATCAAAACAGAACATAAGCCCCTCAGCATCAAAAAGACAAACAACACAATTAAAAAATGGTCAAAGGACATGAACAGAAATTGCACCAAAAAAGACATTCAGGCAGCCAATACACACATGAAAAAATGCTAATGATCATTAGCCATGAGAGAGATGCAAATCAAAACAACGAGATATCCTCTCAGCCCAGCACTAATAGCAAAATTCAATAAGATAGAAAATAACAAATGCTGGTGAGGGTATGGAGAGATTGGAACCCTCCTTTTACTGCTAGTGGGACTAGAAACTGGTACAGCCACTGTGGAAAATGACATGGTTTTTCCTTAACAAGTTGGAAATAGAAATACCACATGATCCAGCAATTCCACTACAAGTTATGTATCCATGTATCCTAGAGAAGTAAGAGCCATGACACGAACAAATATATGCACACCCACATTCATCACAGCACTATTAAAAATAGCAACAAAAAAAAGAACAACCTAAGTGCCTGAAAACAGATAAATGGATAAACAAACTATAGTATATACACAGTAGAATATTACCCAACAATAAAGAAAAATGATGAATCCTGGAAACACCTCACAACATGGATGAACCTGGAGGATATTATGCTGAGTGAAATTAGTCAATCACAAAAAGACAAATATTGTATGAGACCACTACTGGATAAAGTCAAGAAAAGGTTTATACAACAGAAAGAAACACTCTTTGTTATCGGGGATGGGAGAGGGAGGGAGGGAAAAATCACTAACTAGAAGGAAGATGGGGCAATCTACTTCCATAGTGATACTGCCTCGGAAACCCAAGGAGAGGTCGCTATGAGTTGGACCCGAATCGATAGCAGTGAGTTTGGTTTTTTTGGTTTAGATAATAGATATTAACTTGGATGGAGGAGAAGGCAACACACAGTAAGGAGGAGGTCAGCATGACATGACCAAGGCAAAAGAAGACACTGGAACATACTCAAGAGTAAAAGGCAATAATGGTAAATACTATTACCTACCCAGTCCTGCAGTAACAGTCATAACAATAATTTTCAAGTGGATACATAAGTAGACATGCAATGTGTACAGGTGTGAGATGGCGTATGGAAGTCCATACAGGTATATACAGAGGTTGAATAGAGGATATTTCTACATACATATTTGTATGTGCTGCTGCTAATATATCCATGTACATAGTAGAGCTTTGTTGTTGTTGTTATGTGCCATCTAGTTGGACCCAACACATAGCGACCCCTCCTTGGGTTTCTGAGGTGGTATCACTACAGAAGTAGATTGCCCAACCTTCCTTCCGAGGAGTGGCTGGTGGGTTTGAACTGCCAGCCTT
>NW_006921874.1:2253159-2265651 GCF_000298275.1 Orycteropus afer afer
GAGGAGTGGCTGGTGGGTTTGAACCGCCAGCCTTCTGGTTAGCAGTCAAGTGCCTTAGGCACTATGCTACCAGAGCTCCCGCAGACAGGCCTATAAGGTGAACACTTACTACACCCATTTACTCCTCAGAACAATCAACCATGAGAGACCAGGAGGGCAGCTTTTGCCCCAGAGAGCAAAGTTCAGAGGGCAGGGAAGGGCAGGAGAGAGGACAATGGAACTGTGGAACTCTGGGAGGAAATGGGAAGGGTGCTGTTACATCGAAGAGATTGCAACCAATGTCACGAAACAAAATATGTATAAATTGTTGAATGTGAAATTAATGTGCTCGGTAAGCTTTCACCCAAATCACAATAAAATGTTTTTATTTCACAATAAGATGTTTTGTTTTGTTTATAATCACAAAACCCCAGAAACAGAACGTAAGGCTGATGAATTCTGAATGAAGAAGCAACTGAGCACATCTTCCGCTCCTCAGTGGTGTGGCAGATCTGGGAGCCGCATTTCCTTGTTTCCTTCATGGTGTGTTTCTGCCAGGAAGATGCATTTCCACCGACACCCTGGCTTTGATCTCCCCTGCCTGATCTTGGGGTGTCTTCTCTCATTGCACCAAATAGCCTTAGAGGCCAAGCGTTTGGCTTTTGGGACAAGGGGGACACTGGGAGTAAACAAACTTCTAACTTGCATGATGATGTGGATAAAAGTGTGGCCTCGCTAAATAAGCTATACTGTAGGAAATAGAATTTTCAATTACAATCAAAGAGGATATCACAGAAGGTGGCCTGCTTCTTGTGGGGTGTTGTTGAGTTGATTCCATCTCATAGTGACCCCATGTGACAGAGTGGAACTAGCCCATAGGGTTTCCTAGGCCGTCATCTTTTACAGAAGGAGCCCTGGTGGTACAGTGGTTAAGTGCTTGGCTGCCAACCCGTAGGCTGGCAGTTTGAACCTGCTAGCTGCCCTGTGAGGGAAAGACCTCGCGATCTGTTTCTGGAAAAATTCTTTGTTGCCATCAAGTGATTTCGATTTCGGGCCCTGTAAAAACCAAAATACCCACTGCCATTGAGTCGACTCATAGCAACCCCCATTGGGTTTCCAAAGCTATAAATCTTCACAGAATAGATTGCCTCATCTTATTCCCACAGAGCAGCTGGTGGGTTTGAACCACCGACCTTCTGGTTAGTAGCCAAATGCCTTACCCACTACACCACCAGAGCTCCTTCAGCGGGCCCTATAGGACAGAGTAAAACTGCCCCCATAGGGTTTCTAAGGCTATAATATTTATGGAGGCAGACTGCCGTATCTTTCTCCTGTGGAGCCGCTGGTGGGTGCCATCAATTCCTGGCGCCTTGTTCTTCACCAATTCTTTCATTGCAGCTTTGACTTCTTCCTTCATTACCATTGGTTCTAGATCATATGCCACTTCCTGAAATGCATGAAGATCGATCAGTTCTTTTTGGTACAGTGACTCTGTGTATTCCTGCCATCTTCTCTTGATGGTGGAATTGATGGGTGCTGGCAGTTCAGTCAGCAGCCAAGCATTTAGCCACCGCACCCCCAGGACTCCTCTCCGTGAAGATTACAGCCTTGGAAACCCTACGGGGCAGTTCTACTCTGTCCTCTAGGGGCGCTGTGAGTTGGAATGCACTGAATGACTCACAAACACAACAATCCTTACAGGTGCCCATCTCTAGGTCTTTCTCCCATGAAGGTCCTGAGTAGGTTTGAACCAACAACCTTTTTTGTAGCAGCTGTGCACTTAACCTTTGTGCCATCAGAGCTCTTCATCTTGCCTATAAAGAGGAATTCTTTCATGTAAAACTTAAGTGACGACACTAGAGCGCAGTGTTTCAATTATGTTCATATCTTGATTTTCAGACTGTTAAAGGCTGGGACTTTCCAGCAAAAGCTTAACTAAAGCAGCCCATATTTCACTAAGATCTCTCCCAGATTGGTTTGGAAAATGACAGATCAAGAAATAAAGGGTCCTCCGTTAGCCAGTGTTCTTTGGAAGAGGTTGTGTGTGTGAGAGAGAGAGAAGAAAAAATATCTGAGGATATAGTGTTGTTTTGTTCAGAGAGTTTGGCCTGAAGCTTGTAATGATGCCTTCACGAATCTCCTGGCACTGGAATGCAGGCGATGACTTTTATTAAACTTGGGAGCATGTGCAGTTCTCCCTGCGCTGAGGTCAGAGCTGGTGGAGTGCTGCCCGGCTGCTGGCCCTGCCAACCGCAGTCTCTTGGTCCAGGCAGTGTCTGGTCTTAATGGCTGGTGGACCCTTCTCCTCTTCCTCTCTCACTGTGGCTGTCGTTGCTTCAGAAATGCCCCCCAAATGGCACTAAATAATGTGCAAACACACCCGATGGCTGGCTGATCTCTTTTTGAGGCTTTCTTTATGATGCATTCATAGCCCCTTGGCGCAAACTCAATTTCTCTCTGTGTACTCTATTTTGGCTTTTGAAATTCTAGAAGAAGTCATCTTGGCAAACATATTTTGTGAGTTGGATGAGAGGTAATTTATACAATTGCTTGCTTATGATGACAACAAGCGGCAGTTCTAGTCGTGGGAGGATGGATGGTCACTCATCAGTCACACCTGGGATACAGAAGCAGACCTGGGGCCTTAGACTGTGTCCAAAAGCCATCGACCTGGGGCTGGCTCAAGCTGGGGCATACTTCAGGCAAACCCGTTGTTTCTTTTTTTGGGGGAGGGCGTGCATAGGAAAACAAAAGTCAGCTCTTTGAGTCTTCTCCTTTATATCGACCATGAGAACTTAAGGGAGACTCGAATGAGCAGAGAGGATAAAGCTTGAATGGTACAAATGCCACAGTGCTAAGCATTGGCACATCTAGGTCATCAGTGACAGGGATATGGCTGTGGCCCTGAACTTGGAGGGTGATTAGGTAACTAAGTGATAAGATGTGAGCATCTCTCCCATTGGCCCTGAAATCCCCACCCCATTATCTTTCCTGAGTGAGACCATGGTCACCCCCAAAGGAATCCCAGAGCTGCCCATAAGATGTTGCTTTACCCTTTGGGGCCAGTACCAACCAAAACCAAACACACTGCCATTGAGTCGGATCCAACTTATAGTGACTCCTCCTTGGGTTTCCGAGGCAGTATCACTACGGAAGTAGATTGCCCAACCTTCCTTCCAAGGAGTGGCAGGTGGGTTTGGACCACCAGCCTGCTGGTTAGCAGTCAAGTGCCTTAGGCACTATGCCACCAGAGCGCTTTTGGGCCCACTACAGATTTTAAAAGGAGCCCTGGTAGCGTGTTATGGTAAGCGCTCGGCTGCTAAAGAAAAGGTTGGTACTTTTAACCCAGCAGCGGCTCCGCAAGAGAAGAGACCTGGCAATCTGCTCCCATGAAGATTCCAGACTAGGAAACCTGATGGGGCAGTTCCCGGTGGCACACAGCTACCACCAGCACCATTGAAATACATATATTAAAACAAAAACACAGTCTTGGATGAAGGAGGAGCTCTTATCGAGGGGTGTGTGTGTGGATTTGCTCTCAGCCAGTGGTTCTCATAGGTGACTGCAGGTGAAAGTCACTTAGGGAGCTATTGAAATTCCCAAACGCCCAGGCCGATCCCAGACCAATTGAATCAGAATCCCTGGGGGTGGGGCCCAGGCCCTGGTAATTTTCAAGCTCTCCAGATGCTTCCGATGCGGGACCCAGGCTGAGAACAACAGTTTTAAGCAGTTAAGTCTGATAAAGGCAGTGGTGCTTGGGCTTTGGTGTGTACCAGATCACCCGGGCAGGGTGGTGGTGGTGGTGGTGGTGGTGGTGTGCATGTTAAATGCAGACTCAGTAGGAGTGCATTGCGTCCAGAGAGCCAGAGTTTTAACAGGCTCCCTAGGTGATTCTGAGGTTGGTGGCCCATGGACCATATGCTCAGAATTCTACTCGGGCTTGCATGTTTCCCATGCTTCCTCTCTGCCAGTGCTTACGTGGAAGGTTATTGACGCTGGAAGGAGGCTGGATGGTACAATGGTTAAGCACTAGACTATAAACCAAAAAGTTGGTGGTTCAAACTCACTGAGCAGTGCCATGGAGGAGAGACCTGGTGATCTGCTTCCATAAAGACTACAGCCTAGAAAACTCTTTGGGACAGTTCAACTCAGCCACATGGGGTCACTGAGTCAGAATTGACTCAATGACATCCAAGAACAACAGTAGTAACATGGTCCTGAGGGTAATCAGGCTGATAAATTCAGACAGGGCACCTTGTCCCTCCAAAAAGAACCAAGGCAATGGATCAAAGGTGTGCTGAGGCATGGGATGGCAGGGTGGGAGACAGGGCACAAGCATAAGGCAGGATTCTCTCAACCTGGCCGTAGGCAAAGATGTCCAGATCAAGGGTCCCTGTGTATGCCTCTTGAGTTGGCCCCAACTGTATCCAGCTCTGCCCCAAGCACCTCCTGCCTGTATAACCCCTACCTGGACAGCACTGTTCCCTCGCACAGCCTTATGAGTTTGCTATCCTTCCTTGGAAACAGGAGGTGCTCTGGTGGTGTAGTGCTTAAAGCATTTGGCTGCTAACCAAAAGGTCGGTGGTTTGAACCAACAAGCTGCTCTGTGGGAGAAAGATGAGGCAATTGGTTGCTATAAAGACTTACAGCCTTGGAAACACTATGGGGTGGTTGTACTCTGCCCTGTAGACTGGTTATTAATTGGAATTGACTTGATAGCCGTGGGTTTTGGTTTAGTAGAAACAGATCTCAGTGACTCTCCTAATTGTGTATACTCAGGACAAAGCTGATGTGGAATTGAAGCACACAGCCCTTGATGGCTGCAGGGAAAGAAAATTGTTACATGGAAAAGGGCGAGGATGTTGCAGTTAGAACACATTCCAATCCCACCTCTGCCATTTAGAGTGGTGTGGTCTCCCCAGATCCCCCATCCCATAGTAACACCTTAATGGCTCATCTCTCCTGGGGAAGGGAAGCATGAAATTAGGAAAGCCTTCAGAGAGCAGGCCACAGATGCCTGGGCTTTGAAGGGCGGGGCAGGCTTTCCCACCGACAGAGATGGAAGGAAAGAACTCTCTCAAAGGAGGCAATGATATGTGAAAAGCTGAAAGGGGTGGTTGCTGTGTTGTTTGAATTTGCTGCTGGAACCAATCCAGGGGACTGCTTTGAGTTTGTTGCTAGTTCACCAAGTTTGCTTTCAATTTGTAGTTTACATTTTGCCTGCTCTGACCAATCAGGAGACAGGTACAGGTTACTCTGTTGTTGGTTTATGCTACTTCTTCAGAATTTCTGCAACCTCCAAGAAGTGCAAAATCTCCAAATGCAAGCCTTGCATCCTTCCCCCCATGTGCAGCCCAGTGCTGACTGCCCCCAGTGCCCCCAATACTTCCCTGCACTCCAGCTCTAATGTCCCTCCATATATCTCACCACATAGCAGCAGGAGAGAGCCTATTGGGGATCAGGGAAGGTTTAGGGAGAAGGCTGCATTTGAGCTGGGCTCTGTGGGGTGGGCAGAGATGGAGGAAAAAGAATATTCCAGAAAGAGGCAACCAGACAAACAAATGCATGATCACTATAGTATAGAGGTTTAAAGCATGGTCATTGATGATAAAGGGTCCTAGATTCAAGCTCTAGCTTGGCCATCGTCTGGTCCTTCTCTCTCTCTCTCTCACACACACACTTGTACATGTGCATATGTACGTACATATATACACACATGCCTCTTGAATAAACACTCCAGTTGTGCGTGCTCAGTTAGTTGTCTATTTTTCTTTGTATTTGGTCTTCAGTGGCCGCACTACCTCTCGTTTCCCTCTGCCTTATGGCACATGGTCAAAATAGTCTGTCAGTCAGAATTGACTTGACACAGTGGGTGGGTGACTTAGTAGCTGGGAAGTATTGGGCAAGTTGCTTGAATACCATGAGCCTCACTTTCCTTACCTGTCAAATGGAGATATGAAAAGTATCTCCCTTAGTGAGTTGTTGTAGGGGTTAAGTAAAATGCCATGTATAAAATTCTTAGCCTCATACCAGGCATGTAGTAAAGTCTCAGCATATCATCTCACTATGTTATAGCTTTGCTATTATTTTTTTCCCCAGTATGAGATGAATACTTGAATGAAGGTTGGCATTACTATATGAGATAAGGAATCCTTACCAAAAAAAAAAAAAAATGCCAAATGTTAAAATGCAGTAAAGGAGTAATTTTGAGGAATCCAATGACCAACCCTGTTATAACTAAGTTCTCACCCTATTCATTTATTCTACACATATTTATTGAGCACCTATTATATGTCAGGGATCATGCTAAGAAAGACAAAATACTACCCTCCTCTTGTGGCATAGTTAGTGCCTAAGGCATTTGACTGCTAACCAGAAGGCTGGTGGTTCAAACCCACCAGCCACTCCTCAGAAGGAAGGTTGGGCAATCTACTTCCACAGTGATACCTCCTCAGAAACCCAAGGAGGGATCGCTATGAGTTGGATCCAACTCCACTGCAGTGAGTTTGGTTTTTTGGTTTTTTACCCACATGGAGCTTGTATTCTGAAGAAGGGACAGAGTCAATGAACAAACCAGTAAATATACATTAAGACAAGTGGCAACAAGTTAAAGAAAATCTCAAGCAGGTGATGGGGTGTTTTGGAGGTGGGATGTGGATATTTTATACTGAGTGGTTAGGGAAGGCCTTACATAGGAGGTATCATTTGAGCAGAGACCTGAATGAGCCAAAGGAATTAGAATGAGTGGTGGGGATATTTGAGGAAAGAGCTATTCAGGCAGAAGGAGGAGCAAGTGCAAAGATCCTGAGGCAGAAGAGTGGATAATGTGTTTGAGGAATAGCAAAGAGGCCTTATTAATCTTGTGCATACAAGTATTTGCTTAAAGGGTCACCCAGATGTCAATACC
This sequence comes from Orycteropus afer afer, assembly GCF_000298275.1. Lineage (NCBI taxonomy): Eukaryota > Metazoa > Chordata > Mammalia > Tubulidentata > Orycteropodidae > Orycteropus > Orycteropus afer. Next base: position 2,260,046 of record NW_006921874.1, read on the forward strand.
CGAATGTTTATCTGAAAGTTCTAAGTGCTGGAGAAGGACCCTCGGTGGTGCAAATGGTTTGCCTTCTTCTACTAACCTAAATGTTAGCAGTTTGAACCCACTCATTGGTGTCAAAGAAAAGCCTGGTGGTCTGCTTCCTTAAAGATTACAGCCAAGAAAGCCTTAGCGAGCAGTTCTACTCTGTGACACACAAAGGTTGCCATGCGTTGGAATTAACTCGAAGGCAGTGACTTTGGTGGGTTTTTTTTTTTTTTTTTTTTTGGTTTGTTTGTTTGTTTTCCTTTTGTTTGCTTTGTTTTTTTAAATGCCAAAAATCATGGAGCAGAAAGCTAATCATAAAGTATGTTGATTCTGTCTGGATTCGCCAACCCCTTGGATGCTGTTCCTCTCCTGGTGCCATGGATCTTTGGATCATGGCTGCCCTTGCTACTTAGCCTACTGTACCCAGGGAAGAGCAGAACCCTACCTTTGGTTATCAGTACCAGGCTAAGGACCCAAATTAATGGATTGGACTATTTGTGGGTCAGTGACTCATTCCTTTATTCATCCCTCCAATCAACAAGAATTTTATACGTTATTGTTGTTGTTAGGTGCCGTCGAGATGTCTCCAACTCATAGCGACCCCGTGTACAGCAGAACGATACACTGCCTGGTCTTGTGCCAGCCTCACAGTCCTTGCTATATCTGAGCCCATCATTGCAGCCACTGTGTCGATCCATCTCATTGAGGGCCTTCCCCTTCTTCGTTGACCCTCCACTTTACCAAGCATGATATCCTTCTCCAGGAAATGGTTCCTTCTGACAACATGACCAAAGTAGGTGAGACCAAGTCTGGCCAGTCTCGCTTCTAAGGAGCAATTGGGCTGCACTTCTTCCAAGATAGATTTGTTAGTCCTTTTAGCAGACCGTGGTACCCTTAGCATTCTTCTCCAACACCACAATATCTTACTTTCTTTAAATAACATTATGCTTAATTCTGTGAAAGACACAACTATTCAAAACAAACAAACAAACAAAAAAAGGCCCAGCCATCTTGAAGCCTTTTTAAGAAACATTTGGGATACATGATAATTTTTTAGAATTATAAATCTCGGTCTTTAAGGACTAAATGGGGTGAGAAGACATACATATACAAAAAGTTAAGTAAACAGTGATTAGAGTAATGCCAGCCTAAGACAGGTTAGTAGAAATGGCACAATGCAGTGGGTGATGACATGGTAGATGAGTTGTCCAGATAATAAAGATGATAGCTCTTGGTCTAGAGAAGCTTCCTGGAAGTAGAGTCTCAGGTTGGGCCTTGAAAAATATGCAAAGGCAGAGGGAGGAACGAGGACCATGTGAGCAAAATGCCAGCCCCTTTGAGTTGATCACTCTGGAGACAGACGTACGCTAAACCAGTCATGCTAGCCAGTCCCACCCCTTCTGCTATCATGATTGATTATCTACGATCTGGCATGGTCACAACTCATGTGACACTTCCAGTCACCAAAATCCTAAGTGTTTACCCATTCCATGTGATACATGAACACTAATTAGCAAACTGAAGGCAGAATTCTCACCTTCTATGAGGGACACCTGGCTTTGATTCCTAGCCAGTGACTTCATATGGTAGCCATCACTCCTCTGACAGTGAGGCTTGCATGTTGCTATGATGCTGAAGAGGTTTCCATGGAGCTTCTAGACTAAGACAGACTAGGAATAAAAGCCTGGGGATATACTCCCGAAAATCAGCCAGTGAAACCCCTGTGGCTTGCAAGTGATCATGTGGATGGCTCAGGACTGAGCAGTGTTGATTCCATTGTGCATGGGGTCGCCATGAGCCAGAGCTGACTTCATGGCAACTAACAACAATTAGCAAAATACTAGAATTCATTATTTCCTGGGAACCTGGGCCTAAGGTAGCAATTGACTGCAATCTTAATTTGTTTCCAGTTCAGGCAAATGATTCCAAACTGGTGTAGGAAGATGGACAGCCTCTTCCAACTTAGGTAGGCTTTGAAGGAAGAGATGACTAGGGCATCTTTTTCAAGTTTGGGCAGAAAAATACCTGCCAAGGCCCAGGCACCTGGGCCAAACGGCATGGGTTGGCTTGCTGAAGTTGTTTCTCCTGTGGACTTCCAAGCTGGGTGTGTATCTGGTGAGCTCAGCTCCGGATGCTTCTCCACACAGCACAAGGCGAGCTAGTCTCTTGGAATGGGCTGGATCTTTGTTTTTAATTACAACTGCATGTCAGTAGGGAATGGAATTATTACTTTTGTTCTTACACAGGCAGACCTGGGTGATACTGTAGGTTCGGTTCCAGACCACCGCAATAAAGCAACCATCGCCATAAAGTGACTCACACGAATATTCTGGTTTCCCAGTGCATATAAAAGTTATTTTTACACTATACTGTAGTCTGTTAAGTGTTCAGTAGCATTATGAAAACGTTTGAAATACTGTGAGAATGACCAAAATGTGACACAAAGACACGAAGTGAGCATGTGCTGTTGGAAAAATAGTGCCAGTAGATTTGCTTGATGCAGGTTGTCACAGACTTTCCAAGTGTAAAAAGTGCAGTATCTGTGAATTGCAACAAAACCAGGTGTGTCTGTACAGTGAAACCTGTGAGAGCCCAGAACCTGACGGGACCGCCTTGTTTGTCTGGGTCTGGCAAGTCTTCCGCCTTTGACAGGGCGCAGTCCTACCGCTTTTCTATTGCTCTCTCTTGAGCCTCTGCCTCAGGAAAAGGGTGCTCCCTAGAGCAGTCAACCATACCGACAAAAAGGGCAACATTTGCCCAAAACCAAAGATGAGAAGGCAGGAAAGGGCAGGGAAACCAGACGAATGGAAATGGGGACCTCAGGCAGGAAAAGGGAGAGTGCTGACACGTTGCGGGGATGGCAAGCAATGTCACAGAACCATCTGTGTACGAACTGTTGATTGCAAATGAATTTGCTTATGTAAACTTTCACCTAAAGCACAAAATGATCCCCCCCAAAAAAGAAACCTACCTTGTAAATACCCAGTGAGTTTTCGTTCTCTGACAGGTTTCCACCTTACGTAGGTTCCTGCTTTCACAGGTTTTACTATATTAACTCAAACCATTCCTTCCATTTCCTTCCTTGTTCTTTTCCCTAAAAGATCTTTTGGGAAATTCAAGTTGTCAGGATGGAGCCCAGGATACTACAGTCCAGAGAGTGGAGGTGCCTCAACCGTGCTGGCACCTTTCATATTTGAGCTAACAAGATTTTAGCCACTCGACTCGAGTGAGGGAGTCAGGTTCCGCTAATGATGCCACAAAGTGGGAGCCATAAGATACAGAGGTGAAGTGAAGAGCTGATTGTGTTAATAGCACTAAGGATTGAAAAATCACCACTTGCCAGTGGAGTTGACCCCAACTCATGGCAACCCCATGTGTGCCAGTGCACAGCTATGCTCCACGGAGGCTTAGTGTTTGATTTTCCAGAACTCGAGCATCAGGCCTTTCTTCTGAGATGCTGCTGAGTGGACAGTAGGTGAGCAGGTTAAGCGCCTGCACCACCCAGAGACTCTAGCATTCATGACAGCTGCCATTACTGGATGCTGATCTGATCTTTCCAGCAACTGCCTGAGGGGGAGGGCAGATTTGGGGCTTGGTCTTTCTGATTTCCTCAATGTCTTCATCCTTTTTGCTGTAAAATGGAGTGATAAGACCTCCTTCCTCAAAGAGTAGTTGTGAAAATGGAATAAGATAGCACCTGCAAAGTAGTGTTTAGTAAATGGTTGCTGCTCTTCTGATTAAGCTGGTCCCCAGGCTAAGAGATGGAGTGCTGCAGAGGTCTCTATGCTGGACCACGTGCAGGTCTCACTAAACTGCCAGGACGCGCATCTGTTTGCATCTCCTTCATCTGGTTGAGCAGTGTGCGTGGTCCAGTGGAAACGCTAGGAGCGGGTGCCAATTCTATTAGCTCGGGTAAATTGAGCAGGGAGCTCTTGCCGATTTAAGGCATTCATGGAATATTCCTATCGGATTTTGTTGTGTATTTGCAAATTGGTCCAATGGGAACGTGGTAACTTCAGCAATACAATGGTTGGGACAAAAGACATTGGGCTCTGAAGTATATTTGGTGATTCAGATTACAGGCGACAAAATGTCTCCTGCTCTCAGACATGAATACCTTTCCATACGATGGGTTTGGCTCCTTTGATGGGCAGCTGGTCCCATAGTATCAAGGCAGATGTCCTGCTCAATCAGGAGCAACTTGTTGTGTGGCATTTGGCACTTGGCCCCAGATCCAAGCACTGCAATGGGGAGCTGATGGGAAATCGAGTCCACGGAAAATGAAATGAAGCCTCCCAGTCAGCCTTTTTCCTCCAGTTTTGAGATTTCACTGCATGAGAAACACAGGGGTGTGCTACATCACCCTGGGTCTAGCAGAGTGAATCTTTAAAACCTCCTATGACTCACTCCTCACTGCTAATCTTCCCTTTATATCTGACACATCTCCCCAAAACGCTTCATTTTCTAAGTCACTCTCCTGCTCAAGAATTTTCACTGGCTCCCTGTGGCCTCTGGAACCAAGTCCAAACACCTCCATGTGGCTCTTTTTCACAACTGCTCTTCCCACCTCCCCAGTGCATTCATTCATTTTGTTCATCCAATGTCGATATATTTCACACCTATTACGCACCAGGGCCTGAGCTAGGTGCTGGGGACATTCTCCTAACTGAAAGGTTAGAGGTTCGAGTCCACCCAATCCTTGCCTGGTACCTGCTGCATCTGCCACTGCACCTGCCCACCCTCCAGGGCCTCTATTGGGAATGTATTCCCTCCTCCCTGCCAGTGTAGGTTCCCACCACCTCTGAAACATCTATGACAAATGCAAGCTTTCTCCACATGGCCCACACTGAGAACCGGCAAGCAGGAGGCCTGGAGAAGCTGCTTCATTCAGAAGGCTAGAAGCTGTGCAGCAGAAGCCATCTAAAGCCTCTGTTTGCAAGTTAAAAAAAAAAAAAATCTGAAGACTTTACGTGTACTGATGAATTACATAAAGGGTCCCAAAGTAGGCATGAGAAACCTTGTCCCAGGCTAGACCAAGTCCTAAAAGTAATAGACAGGAAATAGAGCAAAACTTTTGTTATGAGGGTGGCGCTGGGGGAGACAGTTGATTAACTGAAAAGTTTAGCCATCTTACATATGCCACATCAGTGATAGGAATTGCTTTGCAAAAATACTTAACTAATGTAATCACACTTAGACCCCGTGACAGAAATGCAAAGCTGAAGCCAGAACAGCAGCTCAAGGTATTCATTCAGATGATATCTACAGTATTGGAGTCCCTAGGTGGTGCCAGCTGTTAACATGCTGGGCTGCTAACCAAAACGTTAGCTAACCCAAAGGTGCCTCAGAAGAAAGCCCTCCTGATCTACTTCTAAAAAAGCCGAGGAAAACCCTATGGAAAACCCTATGGGAGCACAGCTCCCCTCTGACACACATGGAGTAGCTATGAGTTGGAATCGACTCCAGAGCAATTTTTTTAAATTATGTATTTAGTGAGTATAGCTCTGGTAGCATAGTGCCTAAGGCATTTGACTGCTAACCAGAAGGCTGGCAGTTCAAACCCACCAGCCACTCCTCTGAAGGAA
>NW_006921874.1:2266506-2272341 GCF_000298275.1 Orycteropus afer afer
ATGTATGTGTACCTATGGAAGTAGATTGCACAATCTTCCTTCTGAGGAGTAGCTGGTGGGTTTGAACTGCCAGCCTTCTGGTTAGAACTCAAATGCCTTGGGCACTGCACTACCAGAGCTTTTATATATATATACATACACACACACACACACACACACACACACACATATATATATAAAAGATTATTAGTGGTTACCAGGGGTAGGAGGGAGAGGAAAGGGGGAAGATTTTGTGTGTGGGGTATTATTTTATGGTAACAGTGGTGGAATATATTTTGGAAAGGAATAGCCATAATGGTGGCACAAATGAAAAATGTCATCAATGTCCCAGAGCTGTAAATGTGGAAGTTGTTATATTAGCGAATGTCTTGTCATGTATGTTTTCACCACACACACGCACACACAAAGATTACAGCCTTCAAAATCCTATGGGGCAGTTCTACTCTGGCCTTTAGAGTCACTGTGAGTCAGAATTGACTCAACAGCAGTGGGTTTGGTGGTAAATGTCAGGCATTGGTGGAGCCCAGGGTAAATGGAGGCCCACAGACTATATGTCTAAATATTTACAAGTGAGAAATCAAGCTAAATAAATCAGGCTAAATAAAATGTGTTCTGTCATCTTACCTTGATTAATAAGCTATATCTTCAAAGCGATCTGGCAGCCCAGGTTCAAGTTTAAACTTCTTGCATTCCTTAGACTTTCATGGGGAAATAGGACAGCAAAAGATATGTCAGTCCTAGACACCCAGCCCACAGCCTCATCCAGCTCTGTCTTAAATCACAAGGGACCCCACACACATGTGGTGGACACCTTGTGGCCCTCCTGTCTAAGGGGTGTGCACACTGGTGGCATAGTCTGCCCTCAGGGAGATAGACCCAGGGCAGAAGTGGGTACAGGCCCTGGAAGCAGGCATGAGGCTGTTAGGGCAGGGGGTTTCTGAGCACTGGCTATCCAGATAATGGATTGGAAAGATGGGGCATGGACTCTGGTTAGGTACATTCCTTTGTACCAACTACTGGGGATAAATGGACAATTCAAATATGTTTCCTGTGCTCTGGGAGCTCACAGCCTGGTGAAACAGACACGGGTCCACGGCTCATTCTAATGTAGCAGGATACACAAATGCTCCTGTTGTTGCCACCAGAACACAGAAAAGAAGAAAGTGTGAGATGATGGAGCTGATGAAAGGCAGATAAGGGGAGAGGAGCCAGGGAGGGAAGCATCAAACACCATGCCTTTCATTGTTTAAAATTTGTTTTATTGAGGTGTAGATATGTGTCACCTTGGCTAGGCCCTGATTCTCAGTAGTAAGGAATTATCCTCCATGTTATGATCTGATGTAATGATCTCACGTGTTGTAAATCCTAATCTCTATGATGTTCATGTGGCAGTATTGTTGTTGTTGTGTGCCGTCGAGTCTGCCCCGACTCATAGCGGCCCCTCCTTGGGTTTCCAAGGCAGTATCACTATGGAAGTAGATTGCCCCATCTTCCTTCCGAGCAGTGGCTGGTGGGTTTGAACCGCCAGCCTTCTGGTTAGCAGTCAAGTGCCTTAGCCACTATGCTACCAGAGCTCCCACAGCAGTATTAGAGGCAGTTATTTTAATGAGACAGGATACAATTTACAGGATTAGATTGTGTCTTGAGTCAGTCTCTTCTGAGATATAAAAGAGATTAAACAATGGATCAGAGATCAGAGGAATGTCAGTACCACCAAGAAAGAAGAGCCGGTCCCTGCACTGTGAACTTCCTAGACCCAGGGGAAAATTGATAACAAAGACCTGCCCCAGAGCTGATAGAAGGAAAAGGCCTTCCCCTGCTGTTGGTGATTTCTAGCCTCCTAAACTGTGAGCGAATAACTCTGTTTGTTAAAGCTGTACATTTGTGGTATAGCTGTTATGCAGCACTAGAGAACTAAATGAAGGTGTAGTTGACATTCACGTCTCTTTCCCACTGCCACTGAGTCAGTTCTGACTCAGAGACTCTATAGGATAGAGCAGAACTGTCTCATAGGGCTTCCAAGGCTGTCAGTATTCACAGGAGTAGACTGCCACTTTCTCCCATGGAGTGCCTCTGGGTTTCTGGTTAGCAGCTCAGTGCTTTAACCACTGCACCACCAGATCTCCAGGTGGCACAAATGCCTTGCACTCGACTGCTAACCCAGGGGTGGCAGTTCAACCCAACCGCCCAGTGGTGTCACAGAAGAAAGGCCTCCTGATCTCTTTCTGGAGAGATCCTGGCCAAGAAAACCCTTGAGCAGTTCCATTTTGTAACACATGACTCGGAATTGACTCTACAGCACTGGGTCTGGAATTTGGGTTTGGAATTTACAATCAGTCAAATGCTCAAATCCCACCTCACAGCTCAATTAATTATTACCATTCCAGCAAATCACAAGCCTCCTTGTACCCCTCCCGCTGTCAAGACCCCTACGCTCCAAAAACCAAACCAAACTCATTGGCTGTCGAGCTCACTCTGACTCACGGCAATCCCTGTGTGTAGATAAAGCTGCATTCTGTAGGGTTTCAAGGCTGTAACCTTTTGGAAGCAAATTGCCAGGTCTTTCTTTTGTGGTGCTGTTGGGTGAGTTCAAGCCTACGACCTTTCACTTGGTAGTCACGCCCTTAACCGTTTGCACCACCCAGGGACTCCCCCACCCATAGGGAGCCACTATTCTGACCTCCATCCACATAGATTAGTTCTACCTCTTTTTGTACTTCATATAAATGGGATTACACAATATGTATCTTTCTGTCTCTGGCTTCTTTTGCTCCAAGTATGTCTGTGAAATCCATCTGTGTTGAGTGACTGTGGTTCGTTTCTTTTTCACTGATGTGTGGATTTCATGTTATTTATGTATGACACTTGATCCACTTTACTGTTGTTGGACATTTGGGTCATTTTCAGTTTGGGGGTGATTACAAATAGAAATGCAATGAACATTCTTTCTTATAAAGTTTGGTGAACCTTTGTATCATTCTTTGACTTTTTAAAAAAATAATTTTAGACTTAGATGGACAAATATTTTAAAGAATTCCTGTATATTCTTCCTTCAGACTTCATTGTTTTAAAAAACAGCTGTATAGTATTCCATTATAAATACTTCAAAGAGCATTTACTTCTAATTTTCCCCAAACACTTAGGGATGTTTTCATTTTTTCTCTACGTTTTATGGTATAAAAATTTAAGCAAAATACGTACTTAGCCTGTGATCTGCAGCTTTGGATTCAAAGGTCCAGATTTACAGCGAGTCAGTGCCTTTGCAAATCTGCCAGTCATACTTCCCAGTTGCCTGATTATTTTTCATGAACAGCTATAGCTTCTCACATCTCTAATCAAATTTTCTTGTTGAAATTCTTTTCATTCCTCCTGGATCTGCAAGACCCTTTTGCTCTCTGCTTCTTTGAAGTGTGAGGGAAAGTATTTGATCGCTCCCAAGCCCACTTCTGCTCAGCCAGGGCCACCAGAGGCAGCTTGGCTTTGGGGTCTTCATGAGCCTCTTGCCGAGTGAGCTGATGCCAGGGTTGCGCTACAAGGCTAACAACTTAGGGGAGGTAAAGGGCTACATTTATAAGCATCCGTTCACAAAAGATCAACCAACACATGCAAAAGCACTTACGGCTGCCCACACGCACATACGCGCGCCCACTCAGACACTGAACTTGTGAGGCCTCTGATGCATGCCCATCTTTGTTTCAGGGAGCTTTAATGGTAAAATGGATTGCCCACGGGGAATTCATCACAACATTCCACTAATGGCAAACCATTTAACTGAGGAGTTCCTGCCTGTATGTTTTGTGCACCTCCTCCCACGCTTAACCTTCCCACCCTAACCCTATGTGTTATCAGTGTGTACAATGGAAGGATGTTCCATTTTCCAGAAGGCACTGGGGTTTACAGTTAATGCATTGGCCCCTTGAGGCTCCAAATGGTTACTTGTCACCATGATTTAGAGCAGGGTTAGCCTGTCATATATTTTCTTCTTCAGAATAAAATTACTATCTTGTTGAAGACGCCCTCATTTCTAGCCTGTGCTTTTTTTTAAACTACCACCCAACACAACAGATGCTGAGAACACAGCAGGCCCTCACTGTGTGCTTCTTGCTTGATGGAGGCCAAAAAGCCAGGCAAAGGGGAAGACAGAATAGACTGGCAACCCTTTGGAAATGTCTTCTCGCCCCCATTTTTCTAAGTTTCTCTATTGTTTGCCAATGTGCCAGCGTCTTTACTTTTTTTTTTTTTTTATTATTAACATTTAATCCAAGAGTCTCTGATGGATGTATGTTTAAATTACTAAAAGGCACATTTAGAAAAGCAATTTATTGCCAAAGATCCCTTAGGATCTATCTTACTTAACTACGAACCAGATGTCTCATTTTCCCAGTAGGAAATAGACTTTGAACTTGGAAAGTTTGCATTTTGTTCTCTACTCATCTCAACACAGTGAGAGGATTTTCAAATGGGTCAAGTGAGCCTTTTCACTCCCAGAGCAATGGAGCAAGGCATTGTGGGGGCTGTCACTGCGGTTGGCATGTGAGTCAGGAAACCTGTTTTCTGCCTCAAGTCCTCATACAAATTCCCGATGGCCTCTGGGAAATCATACCTTTTGGGGGTTTTTGTTTCATGAGCAGGTATAAAATCATGCCATGCCTATAATGTCAGATGACAGAAACGAGATGTGCAAATGTTTTGAGCTCGGTGATGGAAAGCCAATCAATCACACAACCCCAGTCCTGCGGAGTTGAGGCCCTATGAGACTGAGCCCATTTAAATGTGATTGTGTCCGTGCACTCATATTGACTCTCAGGGGCCTAGAAGGATCTTTACAGAGATCAACTATCTGGACTGTGCAATTGGTCAATAAATGTTTTAGCAGCATTGTAGCAGATAGACACACAGCCTCTGCTTGAATGGTGCCTGTCCCACGGGCTCACTCATGTCCGAGTAGCCTTTTGCTTTGTTGAACCACTTTTGTCATTACCAATCGCTTTCTTAAATTGAGCTGGGATCAGGGTCTGTGTAACTTCTTCCTGCTGCTCCTAATTCTGTCCTCTGGAGTCACAAAGAACAAATTTGTGCTTTCTTCCACAGGATGGCTCTTTAGATATTTGAAGACAGCTCTCATCATGTCTCCCCTTCTCCAGAGAAAAGTTATTTTCCTTAGCATCAAATTCTACCCCGGTCTCAGAAACCCCTGCTGAGAACATGATGGTGAGGCTCCAGAGGAGAGGGATGGGGGGCTTTGGGCATGCTCCCTGATATCCCCCAAGAGGAGCTCAGGAATGTCATCTAAACAATACCACATACATGGTCCTGGGCCCAGGGCCTCAGAAGGGGAGGTACCATCCAGCTCTCAGGGACCTTCCTCAGCCCTCCCTCATGTATCCTGAGGGGCCAGGAGGGTTTTGTTTTGACAACTTGCATTCTGTTTGAACCTTATGCATTCTTGGGAGGTCTTGAAATTCCTATGAAAAGAAATTGATAATGGCAATATTAAGCAAAACAAAAGTTACATGAATAACCACATCCTGGGGAATCTCTTTTGTGCAAATGAGAGGATGGATATTTATTGAGCACCTGCAAGGAGTCCCTGCGTGGTGCAAACAGTTAAAGGTTCAGCTGCTAATGGCAAAGTTGGAGGTTTCAGTCCACCCAGAGGCACTTCAGAAGAAAGGGCAGGCCATGGACTTCTGAAATACCAGCCACCGAAAACCCTGTGGAGCACAGTTCCACTCTGACACACATGGGGCTGCATGAGTTGGCATCGATACGAAGGAACTCGGGTGGCGTAGTGCCTAAGACATTTGACTGCTAACCAGAAGGCTGGCGGTTCAA
>NW_006921874.1:2273069-2274598 GCF_000298275.1 Orycteropus afer afer
GAGGAGGCTCAGGGCCAGCTTCATGGATGTAAGACCTGTGCATTCACACAGGTTCTTGTGTTCAGTAGGGCCCTGTACTTGTTTTCAGCAAAGGGCCCCACGTTTTCATTTTGTACTGGGCCCCACGAATCTTGTAGCCAGTCCTGATAAAGCCAGTACTGCAACAGGGGCCTCTGCCCTGGGCCTTCCACTTTTAAGGTCCGCACCTAGCCAGTGGTGTGCTGGTAAACATTTATCAGCTGGCTCCAGTGGAGCAGCAGGAAGGAGGGAAAGCCTCGATTTGTAGCTTTTGCCAATTTCCATGGTGTAAATACTCCCGCTGATTTTAAGCTACCAATGGGATGTCACCAAATCCAGAGTTGGGAATAAATACTTCTATTTAACTTTTACAAGCCTGTATAGGCCAGTTCTATCTAGTACACCCCTGTGACAGGGCTAAAACACCAAATGAAGTAATGGATGATTAAATGTTAACTTGTCTGTGGTTAAAAAACAGTTGGTGTTCACTGAATTCTGTCCCTGGGTGGTTAATGTGCTCAGCTGCTAATTGAAAGGTTAGAAGTTCAAATCCAGAGTTCCAGTAAGATGGTGGAATAGGCAGAAAGACTGCACAGAGCCTCTTCAGCGAAGAAAAGGGGAACCATTTAACACAGATACAGAAGATAATCCTGGACCCCTGAGCCGTGAAGGAAAGGATATAGAAGTGGACTAAACTCCAACTAGCAGAAGAATTTGCCTGAAAACACCAAAAATGGTGACATACGGAGCTGTGATCTGGCAGCGATCCTGTTGGCACAGACAGCTTGGATATTGCTGAGTGGTAGTAGAACCTAAGAATTAACCTAAAAATCAGCCAAGCTAGCCAGGGATTGCACGGAGGACTGCCCTGGTGGGTGGTGAATGGAAGTGAAGCAGCGAAGAGGAAGGCGGGCTGAGCTGTGGAATTTTGCTTGTCCAGAGGGCACAGCCATTTTGAAAGTTTACAAGTAACTTGACCATTTTGGATATTTAAAGCGACAACTCTCTCCCACATTCTGGGGACTTAAGAACAGGCTCCGCTTGCCGGGAAGCCCAAAGACATTCCGGATGCAGATGACTGGAAGGTGTGACATTCCCCTTGTTACTCTTATACCCCACACGCTCTTGATGCATGGAAGTGCAGCCATCCCTTGCTTCCACCCACCTTCTGGGCCCACAGGAATTCCATCCCAGTCTGCATCCTCAGATGGAGCCTGGGTGCCCTGCCCTGTCCTGCTCCAATTTTTTTTCCTTTTTTCTGTTTTTTAGTTTGTTTGTGTTTGTCTGTGTTAAAACTACTATTATTGTTATTACTTTTGTCCATTTTACTATTATTCTTTATTCTTCCCCTCCCAGGTTCTAGTTTTCAGCTTTTTTTCTTTTCCCTGTCCCTGGTTGCATTTTTTTTTTTCTTCTTTGTGGTTAACCCCATTCCTTGTTTTTCTTTTTGCATTTTTCCCATTTTTTTCTTCATTACTCTCCTTCTCTACCTTTTTCCTCTTATTGCCCTT
>NW_006921874.1:2287994-2289292 GCF_000298275.1 Orycteropus afer afer
GGTTCAAACCCACCAGCCGCTCTATAGGAGAAAGATGTGGCAGTCTACTTTCATCAAGCAATACAGCCTTGGAAATCCTCTGGCCATTTCCACTGTGTCCTGTAGGATCACTATGAGCTGGAATCAATTCAAAAGAAGCAGGTTCATGGGATGGTAACTGAAACCAACCCAGATGCCACTGAGTAGACTGTGTCTCATGGCGAACCCCTTGTGCGTCAGAGCAGAATTGCGCTCCATAGGGTTTTTTACTGGCTGATCTTTTGGAAGTAGACTGCCAGGCCGTTCTTGTGAGGCACCTCTGGGAGACCTTAGATCTCCACCCTTTTGGCTAGCAGCCGAGAGTGTTAACTTTTTGCACTACCCAAGGATTCCTTAATGTATCGAGGACCCACAAACTATTTTCATAGTGGCTACACCATTTATATTCCCAGTGATGAATGAGAGTTCTAGGAGATGGTTTTGAGGGATCTTGGGAGGAGAGAAGGAACACTGGTGGTGCAGTAGTTAAGGCATTGACTGTTAATCAGAAGGTCTGTGGTTTGAACCCACCAACCATTCCAAGGGAGAAAGACGAGGCAGTCTGCTTCTGTAAAGATAGAAAGCCTTGGAAACCCAATGGGGGTTGCTGTAAGTCAGAACCATCTTGATAGCAGTGGGTTTGGTTTGTTTTCTTTTTGAGCCAGCTCCCTTTGTTTCCTGTCTTTATCACTTTTGCAGATTTCCTTTTTGCCCCCGCATCAAGCCTTACCAAGGTGGTCCCACCTTGAAAGCCTTTCAATCCTTAAAAGATTTCTAAGGCCCCCTCCATACCCTCCTGAGTGGATGTCACATAACTCCACTTGTCCTGCTCATTAGACTCGGACTCCAGGAAAGGGTGGGTGCTGCCAGCTAGAGGTCACCATTTTGCCTGGCTTCTTGGCCCTGGCACTGCGGAGCCTCCAAAGGCGCAAAGCCTTCCCAGCTAAGTGCGGCCAGACAGCCCAAAGACGACACCTCCTCCTGCCTTCTGGTCTCCTAATGTGCTTTGCATTAAAATACCCATTTTGGCTTTGCCTTTGAGTCAGTTCTCAGGGGAGCAATGAAAGATGAGCCATTACCTTGTGGCCCACGGAGCTGTAGTGGATTGAGAAATGACTACAGCTCAGCCAATTCAGGCCCTTTTGGCACTTTTCCCACACATAAGAGATGCCTGCAGGGATGTGGGTCCTGGTCCCAGCTCCCACTAACTGGAGGTATGATTTCAGCAAACACCTTCGCCCCTCTTGCTCTTAGTTTCCCTGTCTATTAAATGAGGGGGT
>NW_006921874.1:2290001-2295539 GCF_000298275.1 Orycteropus afer afer
GGATTGTGATTAGCCAGATAATGAACGCTGTCTGCTTTTAATCAGCCCTTTCCTGTTCTCCCAGACCTCTAAACTTTTAATATTAATGGAAACAGGGTTGAATTCTGGAAAGAGCGATTCTGGAAAATAATTGGATATTTACTAGGTGAAAAGTGAAATTGCACAGGCATTTCATAGGGTTTGGTATTTGACAGGTGCCATTTTTCTTTCCAATGTGTTGCATACCTCTGTTTTATAAAGCAGTATGGATAGTGGCATAAAAGAGTACAGGTCTACGTGGTGGTAAGGCCTGGGAGGATGTTGCAGGGGAGGGGGTTGTGGGCAGAGTGACAGAACTTCAACTGGGGACAACTCTGAAATGCTAGGATGACTAGGGCAGGATTCTTTGAAAGCAGAGAATGGTATTTCATTAAAAGAAACTGAGTCATGTTCACAAATGAAGAGTGTACCCAGAGACAGAGAGAGGGAGATGCTGGCTTACCTATGGAAGTCTGACTCCATCCAGGAAGGTAACGCCTCCCTTGGTTTCAAAAAGGACTTTGTAGTTAGAGAAGGCAGGAAGTCACTGGAAGGGAGCGGGAGCTTTTGTTAAAACAAAGCATGGGATCCTCCAACCCCCCAGGTTGTAGGCAAACAGAACAGGCTGGATCTTCTAGGAAGAGCAGGGCTGCCCCAGTGAGCTGACTCATTCCTTTTGGGTTTTTTTTCTCCAAGGTCTCTTACTTCAGTGGCTAGTGATGTGAACATCAGGACCCCTACGTGTCCCTCCTTTAATGGTCTGGCCCAAGTATGGACAGAACCTTTCTTTAGGGAGATGCCTCTTTAGATGTAGCTGAAGCTGGCTGATACTTAAAAAAAATTATTTTGTCTACATTAAAAACCAAAACCAAACTCACTGCCATCAAGTTGGTCCCAACTCATAGCAACCGCTCCTTGGGTTTCCGAGACAGTATCTCTACAGAAGTAAATTGCCCAATCTTCCTTCTGAGGAGTGGCTGGTGGGTTTGAACAGCCAGCCTTCTGGTTAGCAGTCAAACGCCTTAGGCACTATGTCACCAGAGCTCCTTTGTCTACATTAAGGAGAAAACAAAAAGAAAATAGAGAGAATACAAGCTGCAATAACAGGTTTCCAGACTAGATATTTTTCTGACGAATTAACTTGTAGTCCCAGCGCAGTGTCAGGTTACCCAATAAGCAAAGTAAGCACTAATTTGTAATCTACAGATTATTAAGTAAGCACAAGTAAGGCCGTGCTTACTTTGCTTATCGCATAATCCACCCCGCCCCAGGTAACTGACCTAGTTTTACCAGAATCTGAGTTGCCTTTTGGCCCTACTAGCTCACTGTCAGTCACCACACAGCAGTGCCGCCATCTTGGCTCCCACCACGAGAGCATAAGCACCCATTCGTTTTTTCTCTTCTAGCCAAAGAGTAGAATAGCTTGTTCTTGTGGTCCTACTGTTCCTCCTCTCCAAGTCTCATTCTTATTCTCAAGCTGAAGGATGCCCTTTGTTTCCCGTCGATTAGTATGTCTATCATCAGTAAGCGTAATGTTGATCACAGGGGAGGCCAGGCAGGGAAGTCAGGCCTGCTTGCTGCAAACTGAGCCACTATTGGGAGAACAATTGAGCTCCTCACCTATTGACAAAGTTGCACATGTAGGTCTCAAGGGACAGACAGAATTTCTTTTCAGTTACCATAGTCATATCATTTAGAGAGGACAAGGTAGGAGCATTGGGGAGGCAGGTCAATCATATAAAATGCTTTCTTCCAAGAAAAAATCTTGGAAGGTGATATGTGTCATTCAGCTTATTTAAAAAAAAAAAAAAATTGAGGTGGTTACTTGAAGAAAAAGATAAAATGCTCTAGCTTCCACAAATTTGTGAAAAATATGGTATCCTTAAGGCCTTTTAGATCAGTGTTTTTGCAGATGAGGAAACTGAGGCCAAAATAGGCACAGTGACTTGTCAAAATCCCTCAGTAAATCATTAACAGAACTAGGACCAGCCTTCAGGCCGCTGAGTACCAGGGGCAGTGACCACTAGGATAATAACTTTGGGGAACCAAATGAAGAGAACAGAATTATGTCACCTCCCTGACTTAAGAGTTCAAGACCAGGGTCAAGGACATTGTGACATTGCTTCCAGTCCAAGGTTCTAAAAGGCCTCAGTTGGTACAGGAACTCAGAACAAGAAAAGATGTCTCCATTCCTACCAGATTGAGTGCCATCACTTGGTCTCCATGGTTATATAGCTAAAAGTTGGTCCCTGTTGGAAAATTCCTGTTGCTTTCTCTTCCAGTGATTGCTTCCACACCACTAAACTTATACCAGATACTGTGTTCATTCCAGAGAATCCACAGAAAGTATGTCTGAAGTGAATTGGGTTGGGAAAGAAAAGGACGGAGGAGAGCGGGTAGAGAAATGTTTCCTTGAATCCATGGGCTAGACCCTTAGCCAAACCACATGCAGTGCCTCAGGGTATATCTGCTGGGGTAGGGGTGCCTGTCCTCAACACACTCTCCGGAGACACCTGCTGTTGACTAGGTACTCTCCAAGGGCCACCTCCCCTAGTCTGCAATTGTTCTCACTCACTCACTGCCATGGAGTCTGATCCAACTCACAGCAACTCCTCCTTGGGTTTCTGAGGCTGTATCCTTCAGATGAGTGGCTGGTGGGTTTGAACCACCAGTCTTCTGGTTAGCAGCCAAATGCTTAGGCACTACACTTCCAGAGATCCTGCAACTGTAAGCTCTGCAAAAACCCTGATGAAGAAACCACTGCCCATTTGA
Organism: Orycteropus afer afer; assembly: GCF_000298275.1. Lineage (NCBI taxonomy): Eukaryota > Metazoa > Chordata > Mammalia > Tubulidentata > Orycteropodidae > Orycteropus > Orycteropus afer. The sequence goes on from NW_006921874.1 coordinate 2,292,792, forward strand.
TAGAAGAATAATATAGTTCATATGTGTACCTGATATTCACTTTGTGGATCATCAATGGCAAATCTTTAATATCATTCTGACTTCTCCTGACCTAAGGAGCTCTGGTGGCACAGTGCCTAAGGCATCTGATTGCTAACTGGAAGTTTGGTGGTTCAAACCCACCAGCCACTCTGTGGAAGCAAGACTGGGCAATCTACTTCCGTAAAGATTTACCACCTCAGAAACCCAATGGGGGTCATTATGAGTTGGCATCTACTCGATGGCAGCGTTTTTTTTTTTTTTTTTTCTCCTGACCGCTTCTCAAACTCCATGGCCATATTCTCCCACTCCACAGCTGGTAAATGCTCAAGGGGATATCGGCTAGTTTTAAAATCAGTTTATGAAATGTAACTTGTCAAGTATGTATTACTACAAATTCATCATGAAATGCCTTGGAGAAAACAGAAAATGAGTTTTGGATTATAGACCAGAGAAACCCAGTAGAACTTCCTGCACTGTCCAGGAATGCTTGAGATGGGGCTAGAGAGGCTGAGAGAATAAATTTTAACTTTTATTTAATCTTCATGAAAAATAAACCCTAACTGTAAATAGCCACGTACGGGCAGTGGCTATCATAGGAGAGTACCTTCCCAGTCTGTTCTAGCAGAGTCAAAACGGAAACCGTTTTCCAAGTATTATTTACTTTTCACATTAGTGGAAGGAGATAGCCTCAGTTATGCTGAAAATAAATTTACTTTGCACTGTCGATGTCAAGCATAAATACCCAATGCTTATGTGGTTAGGGCAAGATAGGATTTTCAAACAGTGCTGCTAGTGGTGTAAATTTGTTCTAAAATTCATTCACCCATCCATTCAGTCATCATTTGCTTATTGTGTACCAGGCACTGTGCTAGGTGCTGGGGCCACAAATAAGACCAGGGCATGATATTCCTTCCCCGAAAAGCTCACAGTCAAGCAGCCCAGTAAACAAAGAATTGCAGTACAAATGATGATAATAATGCTCCCATGTTTAGAGCACTGACTACATACACATACTATCACATTTAATCCTTAGTAGCCCTGTGAGTTAGCTATGATTATCCTCATTTAAAGGAGGCCTGATGGTGTAGTGGTTAAGCACTCAGCTGCTAATCGAAAGGTTGCTGGTGTGAACCCACCAAGCAGTGCTGTGGAAGAAATACCTGGCTAACTTCTCCCATAAAGGCTGTTGTTGTTAGCTGCCATCAAGGTGGTGCTGACTCACAGCGACCCTGTGTACAACAGAATGAAGCACTCTCCAGGGACTGGTTCCTCCTGAGAGTATGTCCGAAGTACATCAAACAAAGTCTCACCATCCTTGTTTCCAAGAAGCATTCTGGCTGTACTTCTCCTAAGACAGATCTATTCTTTCTTTTGGCAGTCCACGGTATAGTCAATATTCTTTGGCAACACTGTAATTCAAAGGCATCAGTGTTGCTTCTGTATTCCTTATTCATTGTCCAGCTTTTGCATGGATATGAGGCGATTAAAATACAATGGCTTGGGTCAAGCAGGTGCACCTTACTCTTCAAAGTGATAATTCTTGCTTTTGAACACTTGAGTTTTTTTTTTTTTTTTCCCCAGCACATCAACCCACTGCAATACATCATTTGATTTCTTGACTGTTGCTTCCAATGGGCATTGATGGTGGATTCAAGTAAAATGAAATTCTTGAAAACTTCAGTCTTTTTTCTGTTTATCATAATGTTGCTTATTGGTCCAGTTCTGAGGATTTTTGTTTTCTTTATGTTAAGATGTAATCCATACTGAAGGCCGTATGCAACCTAGGATGTATCATCTACATACTGCAGGTTGTGAATGAGTCTTCCTTCCTCCAATCCCAATGCCACATTCTTCTCAATATAGTCCAGCTTCTTGGATTGTTTGTTCGGCACACAGATTGATTAAGTATGGTGAAAGGATACAGGCCTGACACACATCTTTACTGATTTTAAACCACACAATATCCCCTTATTCTGGTCAAATGACTGCCTCTTGGTCTATGTACAGTTTCCTCATGAACACAATTAAGTGTTCTAGAATTCTCATTCTTTGTAATGTTATCCATAATTTGTTATGATCCACACAGTTGAATGCCTTTGCATAGTCAATAAAACAAAGATAAACATCTTTCTTGTATTCTCTGCCTAGAACCAGGATCCATCTGACATCAGCAATGATAATCCCTTGTTCCACATCCTCTTCTGAATCTGTCTTGAATTTCTGGCAATCCCCTCTCAAGGTATGCTGCAAACATTTTTAAATTATATTCAGCAAAATTTTACTTGTGTGTGATATTAATGATACTTTTCAATAATATCTATATTTTGTTGGATCACATACCTTTGGGATGGACACAAAAATGGGTCTTTCCCAGTCAGTTGGCCAAATTTCTTGGTATAGACAAGTGAGTACTTCTAGCATTGCATCCATTTATTGAAACATCTCAGTTGGTGTTCCATCAATTCCTGGAGTCTTATTTTATTTTATTGTGATTTGGGTGAAAGATTACAGAGAAAATTCACTTTCCATACAGCTGTTTACATACACTTTGTCTCATGACATTGACTACAATTTACCCCAATGCAACAGCTCCCCTCCCCCTTCCTCCCCATAGTTACCTCTTCCCAGTGTCCATCCCTCCATGCCCTCCTGCCCCCTGAGCTGTCTCCCTGTGCATAAGCAGCCCTTCTTTCTCCCATGATTGTTCTCTCCAAGGAGCCTGTCTTT
>NW_006921874.1:2302432-2304246 GCF_000298275.1 Orycteropus afer afer
GGGTTTGAACCACCAGCCGTCTGGTTAGCAGGCAAGTGTCTTAGCCACTATGCTGCCAGAGTTAAAACTAAAGGAAGAAATGATGGAGTAAATGAGCTGAACACACGAATTCAATGAGTGATTCAAGACGACAAAGTATTATAATGAAATATGCAAAGACCATGAAGATTATAGCCTTAGGCACTACACTACCAGAGGCCCTTTCTATGCCTCAGTCTTCTCATTTGTAAAAAAGGGAACAGGAAGAAAGCCTACCTCATGGGATTGTTTTGAGAATCATCTGACACTAGAGGGCAGTGGTGTGTCAGTGGTAGAATTCTCTGGTAGCATAGTGCCTAAGGCACTTGACTGCTAGCCAGAAGGCTGGTGGCTCAAAGCCACCAGCCACTCCTCGGAAGGAAGTTTGGGTAATCTACTATCCGTAGTGATACCACCTCAGAAACCCAAGGAGGGGTTTCTATGAGTCAGAGCTGACTCGAAGGCACATAACGACAACAACAACATACTGGAGACCCAGGTTTGATGCTCAGGAAATGCAACCCAAGTGTAGCCACTATTTGCCTGTCATTGGAGGCTTATGTGTATTGTTATGATGCAGAATAGGTTTCAGCAGAGCTTCCATACTAAGACAGACTAGGAAGAAAAGCCTGGCAATCTGCTTTCAAAAACCAGCCAATGGAAACCCTGTGGATCACAACAGTCTGTAACTGATCATGTGGGTGACGAAGGACTGGGTAGTGTTTGGCTTCATTGTGCATGGGTTCACCATGAATTGAGGACTCTGGGGCAGCTGGCAACAACAGCATCCTAAAGGATCAATCCCTAAATAAACGGCTAACCGCCAAATTGAGTCTTTTGTTATCTTCTATATGCAACTTGTACTTCCTGGTAAGCCCTTGGAAAAGGAAGGATAGAAGAGAGGAAGGAAAAAAAATACAAATCAGTACTATGGGGATTTCAGTGTGTGTGTGTGTCTGTGTGTATGCACACAATCCAGCCAATTTTTCTTTTGGACTTCAGGAGCCCTGGTAGGACAGTGGTTCACTTGCTGCTCCATGGGAGAAAGATGAGGCCATCTGCTTCTGTAAAGATTTACAGCTTTGGAACCCCTACGGGGCAGTTCTACTCTTGAGAATTGACTCAAGGGTGATGGGTTTGGTTTTGGTTAAGAGTATTTCTTCTGCCATGTAAAGGCTGACAGCTGGAAACAACCATTCCTGTCATCTATGCTACTTTCATCTGAACTGCCATTATCCCCTCAGTTTGCTTCTGAGTTTTCTTGCATCCAGCCCTTGGACTACATTATCCCTTCTCCTTAGGGTGTTCCACCTTTCCTTCCTGTACCCCTCTCCATCTCCACCTATGAAAATCTTACTCAGCCCTCAAGACCACTCAATCTCCCCCTCTACCTCATTTTCCTTCCACAGGAAACAATGCTTCTCTCCCCTGAGTTCTTTGTATGCACTGATTATCCTGTGTCAGTCTCCTCTAATCCTTGATTTTAGTGATCAGAGTTTCTCCCCTGCTAGCAGGATGGTCAGGTTCTCTGGGTGATGCAAATAGTTTGTGCTAGCTGTAAGCCTAAAGGTTAAACCAAAACCAAAACCAAACTCACTGCCGTTCAGTTGGATCCGACTCATAGCAACCTTGGGTTTCCGAGGCAGTATCACTATGGAAGTAGATTGGCCAACCTTTCTTCCAAGGAGCAGCTAGTGGGTTTGAACCGCCAGCCTTCTGCTTAGCAGTCAGGTGCCTTAGGCACTACGCCACCAGAGCTCCCAACCAAAAGCTTGGTGGTTCGAATCCACCCAGCT
>NW_006921874.1:2304346-2308051 GCF_000298275.1 Orycteropus afer afer
ACAGAACCAAACCAAACTCACTGCCATTGAGTCAATCTTGACTCATAATTGTAATCTTTACAAGATTACAGCCGAGAAAACTCTATGGAGGAGTTCTGCTCTATAACACTTGGAGTTGCCAGGAGTCAGACTTGGGTGGATGGCAACTGCTAATGAGTAGAACTGCCCCACGGGGTCTCCAAGGCTGTCAGTGTTTAAGGAAGCAAAGCCCAAACCAAACCCAGTGCCTTCCAGTCGATTCCAACTTATAACGCCCCTAGAGGACAGAGTAGAACTGTCTTTGAAGAAGCAGACTGTCTCATCTTTCTCCATACAGTGGCTGGGGGTTTAAACCATCGACCTTTTGGTTAGCAGCCAAATGCCTTAACCACTGAGCCACCAGAGCTCCTTAACAACAACAGTAGGGCCAACAAATACAGTTGTGCTGGTTGTGCCCTGCATAAAAGTGCCTGTTTCAGGAAACAAACAGGGACTGAAATCTAGTCTGTATCCACTTGCCAAGCCACACTTGGAAGGAGAAGTGCTTTTTCTAATTTGCACAAAGACGCAGTTATGTGCTAGCAGTTCTGCTTGCTAGATTTAACAGCTCTTTGAGGACAGGAACTGGATTGTAAACATCTTTGTGCCTCCCCCAGGACTTTGAGCAGTCCTCACTGGAAGCCTTATTGTGGGTGTCAAACTCACTCCTCCCTCTCTGCGGACATATCCAATCAATCACCCTGTCTTTTCTTGTTCATTCTACCTCCTAACAAACCAGTTGCAGTGGAGTTGACTCACTCTGACTCATGGGACCTTGTGTGTCAGACTAGAAATGTGTTCCACAGGATTGTCAATGGCTGGTTTTTCAGAAGTAGATTGCCAGGCCTTTCTTCCAAGGCACCTTTGGGTAGACTTGAACCTCCCACCTTTCAGTTAGGAGCCAAGCATACTAACTGTACCACCCAGGGACTCCAGATCTGTATCACTTGTGTCGTGACTATTTCACTCTGTGATTGCATGTGAGTCAATTCTAAATCATGAAGAACCTATGTGTATTAGAGTAGAACTGTGCTCCATAGGGTTTCCAACAGCTGATTTTTCAGAAGGAGGTTGCCAGGCCTTTGTTGGGAGGTACCTCTAGGTGGACTCAAACCTCCAACCTTTCCATTAGTAGCCAGTCCCTGTCTATAACTGTTGCTGTTGTTAGTTGCCATTGACTTGGCTCCAACTCATGGCAACCCCATGTCCAACAGAACAAATCATGGCCTGGTTGTGCGTCATCCTCACCATCAATAGTGTGCTCAAGTCCATTGCTGTGCATTTTGAGCACCTTCAAACCTATGGACTTCACCTCCCAACATTATATTGGACTCTGTTCTGTTGTAATCCATAGCGTTTTCATTGGTTAATTTTTGAAAGTAGATGGAATGATAGTTAAGGTTATGTGTCAACTTGGCTGAGCCTGGTTTTGCGTGGCTGGACAGCTGGATGTAGTTATTCCCCATGATGAGACTGGTCATCAACTCCATGGTGAAATCTACTGGAGCAGCTGAGTAGCTGCCTTAGGGATGTGGGCTGCTTCCTGTATATTAGATGTGCTGGGAGAGGTCTCTGCAGCTTTTTTGCACATTTGGATACTGCATTTGGCTGAGTCATCAGTGAGTGCCCTGCCATGTTGTGTGCCGATCTCGGGACTGTCTCTGGCCTTCAACTAGGAGCCTGCTGTGTTGCTTGATAATTTGGGACTGTGCTATTTTACTTGTTGACCTTGGGTTTGTCAGCCTGAGCAGTCAACAGCTGTCTGAGTGAAGAGACGCCTCCAGCTCCAGTGGGCCGGGAGCAAGAGGTAGAGCTGAGGCCCGAGGTTGAGGGGCCTTCACCCAGGCCCTAGAGCAGGCACTTTGAACTCAGACTTAAGAGAATAACCTCCTGTTTGTTAAAGCCTTACACTTGTGATTTTTCTGTTAGAGCGACACAAGTGGGCCAAACAGGTGGCCAGGCCTCTCTTCCTATTCTGTCTGAGTCTGGAAGCTCTGCTGAAACCTGTCCACCATGAGTGCCCCTTCTGGGATTTGAAAATATCAGAGGCATAACTTCCAGCATCACAGCAACACATAAGCCATCACAGTATGACATATTGACAGACTGGTGGTGGCTTTAGTTGTACAACTTTCTTTCAAGTCTCAGGTTGGACATCAGCCTTCTCCAGAATCCCAAATCCACTCCAAGTTCAAGCTAAATTCTCCTCCTAGATGTTCATTCACATAACACCCTGTACTCTCCTGATTACACACTATTGCAATCGTCTGTTATGTTTTTATCTCCTCCACTAGACTGAGTTCTCTGAGAGCAGGAATCATGCCTGTCTTCTTCATGGTTGTTTCCTACTGCTATCTCCCCTCACAGTGCCTGGTACATAGTAAGAGTCCATCAGTTATTTGTTGAACGAATACTTAAATAGACCCCCCTGAGGTTCACTATCTCTAATTCAAGGAGAGCTTTTTTACATATACATTTAGCTGGTGCCAGGGATCAATAGAACTTTATAATAAGGAAGAAACTTTTTATTTTTATTTTTGTAAGGATTGGCTATCTTTCAGCAGCGGCCCCTGGGTGACACAAAAGGTTGTGTTCAGTTACGAACCAAAAGCTTGGTAGTTTGAACCCACCCAGTTGTACCACAGAAGAAAGGCCTGGCCATCTGCTGCTGTACAGATGCCAGCCAAGAAAACCCTATGGAGCAGTTCTACTCTGGAACACAGGGGGTCACCAGGAGTCAGAGTTGATTCAATGGCAGTGTTGTGTTTTGTTTAATCTTTCATGAGCAGTGAGCATCATGAAATTTACCTAGCTACACCAAATCAGACACGCAAATGAAAATGGAAAGTGTATATTTCAGAAGAAAAAAAAACTGAATTGTTTGAATTTAGAAAGAGCATCTGGGAAATTCTGCCCCCTTTTAGCATTCCTTTAATTGTTGTTTACTAAGTGGCTAGGATTATCTTCTTGATTTAGTGGTGGCTGTTTTTTCCCCTTGGTTTAAAATGTCTTCAGCCAAGTAACATTTAGAAAAAACCCACAACCAGATTGTTCTCTCTGTAATCAGAACTCTTCCATAAGCCCCTTACTGGTTCTTGTCACAGTACGGAGCTGTGTAATTATAAGGTTATGTATCTCAGCTCCCCTCCTACTTTGTCAGCTCCTTGGGAGCTCAGGTAGCATAGTGCCTAGGGCATTTGACTGCTAACCAGAAGGCTGGTGGTTCATACCCACCGGCCACTCCTTGGAAGGAAGGTTGGGCAATCTACTTCTGTGGTGACACCGCCTCAGAAACCCAAGGAGGGGTTGCTATGAGTCAGATCCAACTTGAGGGCAGTGAGTAGTGAGGACAAGGACTGAGATTTGTTTCACTTTTGTAGCCCAAGCTTCTAGCAAGATGCTCAACATGCAGTAGCATCCAGGGCATATTTGTTGAATGAATGGATTAAGAAGGGTAAAGGATCCATCTTGAGAGCAGAAGGTCTCACTTCTGGGTCAGGCACAGGCCAGGACTAAACAACTCTTAATGAAGTGTACAGAATTCAGGTTCCAGTCTGCTGTTCACCATCACCATGACAAGTCGTTCCCTTCTAAATGTTTTCAGTTGTTGTTGTTGTTGTTATGTGCCCTTGAGTCAGACCCGACTCATAGCGACCCCTCCTTGGGTTTCCGAGGCAGTATCACTAT
>NW_006921874.1:2309316-2312848 GCF_000298275.1 Orycteropus afer afer
ATATATTTTAAAAAAGGACACAAGTGTTGGCAAGGATGTAGAGAAACTGAAATTCTCATACACTGCTGGTGGTCATGTAAAATGATACAATTACTTTGGAAAGTAGTCTCGTAGTTCCTCAAATATTAAACATAGAATTACCATATGAGTCAGCAATTCTCCTAGGTTTGTGTGTAGGAGAAATGAGAACATGTTCATGCAGAAATTCGTGCATGAATACATATAGCAGTATTATTCATAATAGCCAAAAGGTGGACATAACTCAATTTGGCCATAAAAATGAATGAAATACTGATACATCCTCTAACATGGATGAACCTTGAAAACGTCATTGCTAAGAGAAAGAAGAAAGACACAAAAGGCCACATATTGTAGGATTCCATTTATATGCAATGTCCAGAATAGGCAAAGCCACAGAGACAGAAAGTGGATTTGTGGTTGCCAGGTTATCGAGGGACTGTGAAATTGCAGAGTGACAACTAATTGATACAGAGGTTCTTTTGGAGTGAGGAACACACTCTGAGATAGAGGTGGTAATAGTTGCACAGTCTGTGAATATACTGAAACCACTGAATTGTACACTTGAAAAACAGTGAACTTTATGGTGTATGAATTATATCTCAATAAGCTGTTACTGCAAAAGATCAATGAACATAAATGTCTAATGATTGATAGTCATCCTCCCAATCCACTTCCAGTCCTTACCAGTGCTTGCACGTATACTGAGTTTCATAGCTGTAGTCAATGAGTAAGGAGTCTGGCTGGTGCAGGTGGTTTGTGCTTGACTGATAACCTGAAGGTGGGTACTTTGAACCCACCCCGCAGTGGCATTGAACAAGTTGTTGTTGTTGTGTGCCGTCGAGTCGGCCCCGACTCATAGCGACCCCTCCTTGGGTTTCCGAGGCAGTATCACTGCGAAAGTTGATTGCCCAACCTTCCTTCCGAGGAGTGGCTGGTGGGTTTGAACCGCCAGCCTTCTGGTTAGCAGTCAAGTGCCTTAGGCACTACGCTACCAGAGCTCCCGGAATTGAACATAGGTCTGGTGATCTCCTTCCATTAAGATTACAGCCAAGAAAATTCTATGGAACACTTCTACTCTGTAACACATGGGGTCGCCAGTGAGTCGGAATTGAGTCAATGGCAACCAACAGCAACAGCAATCAGTGAACGCTCATTTTTTCTTTTCTTTTTCTTTTTTTCCTTCTTTTTATTCTGATTTGGGTGAAGCTTAGAGCAAATCAGTTTTCCTTTCAACAGTTCATACAAAATTTGTTTCATGTCATTGATTGCAATCCCCGTGATGTGATGTTACATCTCACTTCCTTCCTGTTTCTCATTTCCATTCCTAACCCTTTCTGCCTTCTGAGCTCTGTTCTTGGGCAGAATGTTGTCCTTTTGATGTCGAATGGTTGATTGTTCTAAGGAGTGCGTACCTCCCTGGTGTTATTGTTCACCTTACAGACCTGTCTATTGTTTGGCTGAAATATGAGCCATGGGGGTAGGGGTGAGTGAATATTTTGTGTGATATTTTTTCATTTAACATCATTTCACATACATGTCCATGTGCTTATTAACCCAGTTTACATGTGTGTCATTTTAAAAGTAAATTTTAATTTGTTATATGTAGTATGCATATATTGTACAGCTCTGGTGGTGTAGTGCCTAAGGCATTTGACTGCTAACAGAAGCCTGGTGGTTCAAACCCACCAATCACTCCTCAGAAGGAAGATGGGGCAATCTAGTTCTGTAGAGCTACCACCTTGGAAACCCAAAGAGGGGTTGCTATGAGTCGGATCCGACTCAACAGCAGTGAGTTTGGTTTTGGTTATACGTACACTTTAACCTGTAAAAAACATTATACACACACACACACACACACACACATGTTGTTCTTGTTGTTATGTGCCATCAAGTCGGACCTGACTCATAGTGACCCCTGCTTGTTTTTCCAAGGCAGTATCACTACGGAAGTAGATTGCCCCATCTTCCTTCCGAGGAGTGGCTGGTAGATTTGAACCGCCAGCCTTCTGGTTAGCAGTAAAGTGCCTTAAGCACTATGCTACCAGAGATATACACACAAAAATTATGTGAGTACAGCTCAGTGAATTTTCCCAAAGTGAATACACCCATGTGTTTGTCGTTTTTAGTAGCATACAGAAGTGCCTCGTGGTGCTGTATCGTACTTAGCTATTTCCCTAATTGGGGAGCACTTGGGTTATTTCTGATTTTTCAGCATTACTAATGACAGTGCTATGATCATCTTTTTAGATATTACTCATTGCCTCAAGTTATTTGTTTAGAGTATCTTCCCTATAGCAAGACTGATGGATCAGAGGTGTGTCAAATACCTCTACACTGTTTTTCTGTAAACATAAACCAATGTAGAGCTTCACTAGCAATGTGTTTGTTGTTGCATTAGCTACTGTTGATTTGGCTCTAAGTCATGGTGACCTTCTGTCCAATAGAACACAATGGTGGCTGTTCCTGCTCATGTCCATTGTTGTGGCCACTGTGTATTTTGAGTGTCTCCCCACTAGGGGGCTCACCTTCCAGTGCTCTAGTAGACAGTGTTCCATTATGATCCATAGGGATTTCACTGGCTCCTTTTCGGAAGTAGACCACCAGGCCTTTTGTCCTAGTCTGTCTGACTCTGGATGCTCTGCTGAAACCTGTCCATTGTGGGTGACCCTGCTGGCAACATGTAAGTGTCCCTAATGTACCACAGCTTCACAGACATGAGATTTTATCATTTCAACCTTTTTTCCCCCAAATTTATAAGGTGTTTTAATCTCTAGGGAGACTTCATCTTTCTGTGGGAATGCAACTGACTTTTGTCATTTATCTCATATTACTTTGCTGAGGGAGCTCTGGTGGCATAATGCCTAATGCATTTATTTGACTGCTAACCAGAAGCCTGGCCATTCAAACCCATCAACCACTCCTAAGGAAGATTGGGCAATCTGCTTCCACAGAGATAACGCCTCAGAAATCCAAGGAAGGGTCGCTTATGCGTCAAATCGACTCCACGTCAGTGAGTACTTTGCTGAACATATTTCTTGTTTTTAATGAATCTTTGGTTGATGGCCTTGGACTTCTTTCTTGTATTTCCTGTCATTTGAGAGGACTGATAATTTTTTATTTCTTCCTTTCATGTATTTATAAATCATTTGTGTTTCTTTTTCAGTTTCATTTTGTTATGGAGTTAATTTAGGCTAACGAAAGAGACATCTTAACATACTGTTTTTAACAGAGTCTTCCCCAGGGCTTCTGACTTGATATTATCTGTGTGTAGTGATTTTGTTAAGAAAGAAACCTTCCATGACTTTTATTTTATTCAATCAATGGAAGTTTTGCATTTTAAGAAATGCGTTGTCCATAACATACTACACAAAAACATTGTTCCACATCCTACTTTGGTAAGTAGCGACTGGGGTCTTAAAAGCTTGCAAGCGGCCATCTAGATGCAACGATGGGTCTCTCCTCGTCCAGAGCAAAGAAGAATGAAGAAAACCAAAGATGCATGGAAACAATT
>NW_006921874.1:2312948-2314206 GCF_000298275.1 Orycteropus afer afer
AAGAAAACCAAAGATGCATGGAAACAATTAGTCCAAGGGAGTGGTACACCATGCAGTACTCAGCCTATATGACCATGAGACCAGAAGAACTAGATGGTGCCCGGCTACCACTGTCAACCACTTGGAGGGGGATCTATGTAGGAGATCTTGGATAGAGGATAAAAAACAAACAAACAAACAAACAAAAACAGAGGACCAGGTTTTCTGGTCTGGTAGAGCCTGATAGAATCCCTGAGACTATGGTCCCTAGCTACTGTTCAGGTCTGGAATTGAACCCACTCCTGTGGCTTCCAGCCAAACAAAAGACAGTCATAAGAGCTGAACATTTGCATTAGGTAGATACACTTCTTGGAGAGAACAATCACGGGAGAATAGAACGGCTGTGTATGCACAGGGAGATAGCTCAGGGGGCAGGCGTGCATGGGAGGGAAGGACACAGGGAAGAGATAACTATGGGGAGGAAGTTGGAAGAGAGCTATTGGATTGTGGGAAATTGCAGTCAATGTCATGAGACAAGGTGTATGTGAGCTGCTGTATGGAAAATGAATTTGCTCTGTAAACATTCACCCAAAAAACAATAAAAATTTTTAAAAAAGAAAAAGAAATGCCTTGTCCCCATCTATTGAAATGATCAAAGAGGGCTCCCTTGATAACCTTGTCTAACGTGACTCCCCCCACCTCCAGTTTCATTCTGTCACACCATCCTGTCTTATTTTCTTCAGCATGCTTGTCCCCAGATGTAACTATTCTAGTTCGTTATCGGTTTTCTCTCCTCCCTGAGAATGGAAGCGCCAAGAGAGGAGAGCCTTTGCCTGGCTTCTTCACTGTTGGATCCCTAGTGCCTAGAACTGGGCGTGACCCACACTAGGCTCTCAGAACTCATGTTTTCAAAGCACACTTTGTCGATGATGCCTTGTATTAAAAGTGTTTCTTGGATCATAACAGTTTGTATCTGTGGGAAGACTTCTCCACATCAGTTTTGTTGTATTTTCTGTGATAAATTTGTTTAGAACTTTTACGCCCACAGGTGGTACAAACAGCTAACATGCTTGGCTGCTAACCAAAAGGTTGGAGGCTTGAGTCCATCCAAAGGCACCTCAGAAGAAAGGTCTGGCAATCTATTTCCAAAAAGTCAGCCATGAAAGCCCTATGGAGCACAGTTCTACTGTTATACACATGGGGCCATAATGAGTTGGAGTTGACTCCATGGCAACTGTGGTGTGGTAGTTAAGGTTATGTGTCAACTTGGCTGGGCCTG
>NW_006921874.1:2314621-2316730 GCF_000298275.1 Orycteropus afer afer
GCTTAAGTGGGCCAGGAGCAAGAGGACTCTCTTGGGCTTTCTGAAGCCCATGGTCGAGGGGCCTTCACCCAGCCCCTGGAGCTGGCACTTCGAACTCAGACTTCTAGCCTCCTAAACTGTAAGAGAATATGTCTCTGTTTGCTAAAGTCATCCACTTGTGGTATTTTCTGTTAAAGCAGCACTAGAGAACCAAAACATGTGGTTTTTAAAGAAATTTATTCATAAACCTGACTGATCATTTTCTCTCTTGATACTATTGTTGAGCATCTAAATAAAAACCATTATTTGCCTCATAAAACAAGTTTGCTGGTAAACCCTTTTCTATATTTTTGGACAGATTATTTAAAAGAAAATTTTCTTGGGAAAATTCTCCAGTGAATCGATGCAAGCCAACTAACCTTTTGTATTATATTATTATAATATTACTTTTTATGTAATTTTCTTTATGAATAGCCTATTCATACTGTTTTTCCTGTGGCACGGTTGGTCTTACATGTTTGTATAGGTCATCATTCATATCCACTCAGTTACCACTTTCATTAGCATGTAACTGAGAATGATAATAACTGTGTTATTATCATTCATTGTTATTGAGTCGTTGCTCCTAGGTGCTGGCAGCACAAAAATGAATTAGACACAGTCACTGTTCTCATGGAGTCCACAGTCTGATTGAGGAGTATGCTGGTTAGTGTCTGTCTGTGCTCTCCCCAGCCCATGCCAATCTATTCTCCGCCTTGCTCTGTGTCCTAGGAGGTGACCTCTATGGATGCTCTTGCCCTCTGTCTTCAAGCAGGATTCTAGCTTTCAGAGGAATAACAGGAAATGAGAGGTCCAGAGGTACAAGAGGTTGGCATATTTAGTTTCCTGGCTTCTTGCCAGCCAGCCTATGTTTTGGTGGTGACTTCATTCTTCTGAAAGGTCCTTAGTTGGCACAAGTGATTTGTGCTCTACTACTAATCTGTAGGTAGGTGGTTTGTACCCACCCAGTGGTGCTGCAGGAGAAAGCCTAACAGTCTGTTTCCGTAAAGATCACAGCCAGGGAAACCTGGTGGAGCTCAGTGCCACCCTGTAATACATAGGGTAGCTGTGAGTCATGATTGACTTGACAGCAACAGATCCACTTGGGTTTGCATCCTACCTGTTCCCACAGGGAGTTCTGGTGGTGGGGTGGTTAGGACATTGGGTGTTAATCAAAATGTCAGGGCTTTGAAGCTGCCAGCTGCTCCAAGGAAGAAATATGAGGCCATGTGCTTCCTCAGAGACTCATAGCCCTGGAAACCCAGTGGGGGTCATCGTGAGTCAGTATCGATGGCAGTGAGTTTGGTTTGGTTTTGGAGCTACCCCCATAGCTCATGTCAGACCACCCCGCTCTCACAGCTTCAGTTCTTGCCATGTTCTCAGAACAGCTTTCCTGCTCAGGACACTATTGGCTTGCTGCTGTTGCTAGCCGTGGCTGCTTCGTAGCCGTTATTGGTTCCCTTAGCCCTGCCCATCCTATAGCAAATGGTCCCTTTATTAAAGGCTCTTCGATGAATCCTTTTGGAGCACACCATCTGTTTCCTGCCAGGAGCCTAGCTAGTACAAGGAGACAGACAAATAAACATATAATTAAAGAATACTGCAATAACTGTTTGAATAGAGATATACACAGGGTGCTGGGGCAACAGGAGGGGGCACTTAACTTCAAGTGTTTTCAATTTCTCTCCTATTCCTTGTTAGACTTCTCTTCTTGAGACTGATTTATATATTGTGTTTCTTTCTTTCTTTCTTTTTTACTCATTAGTCAATGATTTGGCCAGTTGTTATAACTTCTGCTAATTTTTCAAGGAAGCAACTCTGCTAAATGGTTCTTTTTATCATCTCCATAGTGCTTATTTTTATTCGGCTTTTCTATTTCTTTGTTGTTGTTGTTGGGGGGTGTTGCTTTATTCCCTTTTAAAGAGATTTAGAGATTGGGTTCATTATGTCTCTCTTGCTGTCTCTTTCTTATGAATATAGGCATTTAGAATGATAAGTTCTCTCTTGAGTACGGCATTGGCAATCTTTCATATATTATGAAATGCTGTACTTACATTTTCATTTAAGGAGAAATTCTGTCATTTTGTTCTG
>NW_006921874.1:2317214-2323245 GCF_000298275.1 Orycteropus afer afer
TACAGAAGTAGATCACCCAGTCTTCCTTTGCCAGGAGTGGCTGGTGGGTTTGAACCACCAACATTTTGGTTAGTAGTCAAATGCCTTAGGCACTGTACCACCAAAGCTCTTACTTTTAATGTTATTTCACTGTATTCTGAGAATGTGTTATGTCGATTTTATTGCCTCTACAAAATGCATGTTTTGAATATTACCAATTATTTGTGACATTTCTCTATTGAGCAAAAATAGTGTCTTCCATTGCCTGATCATGAACTTTGTTTTCTATAATATTTGACTTTGTTGAAATGTTTGTTGCCTATCCAGGGTAGAGGTGGTTAGTTGGTCCATCAATAATAATTCTGCTCTCTGTTGTGTAGTGTGGATTTATTCTTGGGGAGTGTCTGTAAAACCTGGGACTAAATTACCCAGCCCCTTTGCATCCAACCATGATCATGCTCTCTTTAACGGAGCATGAGCTTGATATGGTCTGTGTCCCTTCCAGGCTGGGGCCTTTAAGAAGTGATGGGGCTTTCCCATTCTTTCTTCCCTCTTCTGATGGCTGGTAGCAGAGGGCTCTGGAATCCCGTGGGAATGGTGAAGACACGAGATGGAAGGCATTTGATCCCTTGATTACCACAGAAAGAAAGCTGGCCATCACCAGGAATACCCACATTCTACTATTAAGTCAGTGAGTAAATTAAACTTCTAATGTTTGAACCCACTGAAATGTTGGGATTTCTTTGTATTACAGCAGTTAGCATCCCCCTAAATAATATACTATTTGAATCATCCTATCTCAGATATTAAGATCTCCACTTAAATTTAATTTGACTCTTTCTTCTGGTATTTCTGGCAGTTTTCTTTTTACATGGCACGCTGCTTTGTACTTTGTGTCATATATACCCAGGATGCTAGATTTTGTCAGCTTTTTACTGTGATTTCTGTCTTGGGTTCCTATGGTTGCAGTAACAAAATACCACAGAGTGGATGATTTTCAAACCAGAAATGTATTTTCTCACAGTTCTGGAGGCTAGAAATTTGAATTCAGGGCATTGATACGCCTTATCCTCTCTCTCTTTGACATGTCTAGGGGCCAATCCTTCCTTTTCTCTTTGTTTCTGTAGCCCTGAGTGTTTCTTAATGTTATAAAACACCACTCAGAAGAGATGAGGATTAAGACCCACCCTACTTTGGTATGACCTCATTTAACTGATTTTAAAAGAAAAACCCTATTTTCCCCAAAGATGGTCATATCCATAAGTTCAAGGGTTAGGTCTTTAACATATCTTTTTTGGGGGATGCAATTCAATGCATAAGTTTCCTTGTTAATCCTTATTATTTGCTATGAAACCTATTTTGTCTTTTATGATTACAAACCTGTTTTACGTGCATGATAGTTAAAGTTGTGTGTCAACTTGTGTGTGCCATGGTTTTGAGTGGCTGGCCATCATTCCCCATCATGTGATTGTAATCACCTTCATGGTGGAATCTGCTGTGAGCAGACAGGGAGCTGCCTTTGGCAAGTGGCCTCCTTCCAGTATATAAGGAGAAGCTTTGGGAAAGGTCTCAAGCTTTGGGCACATCTGGATCCTGCATTTAGTCTAGTCTTCATCTCAGTGGCCTGCCATGTTGTTTGCTAATCTTGGGACTGTCTCATTTTGCCTGTCAGTCTTGAGTTCCTCAGCCTCAGCAGTCCAGCAGTTGCACAAGGCAGAAAGAGCTTCCCACTCTAGTGGGGCTGGAATAGGAGGCAGAGTTGAAGCCCAAGGCTGAGGGGCCTTCCCCCAGCCCCTAGAGCTCGGCACTTTGAACTCAGACTTCTAGCTCCTAAACTGTAAGAGAATAACCCCCGTTTGTTAAGACCTACCGTTTGTGGTATTTTCTGTTAGAGCAATGCTAGAGAATCAAGACAATGTGTAATTGCATGAGCATGATAGATCTGAAACTACCTCCTTTGTTTAATTGTTCAGGTTGTCTCTTGATTGAAAGTGTGTTTCTTGTGGGTAATAAGACGTTGTAGTTTTGCAAGTCATTTTGTAATGCTTCTTTTTAGAAGAGCATCCCACCCGTTTGTATTTTCTACAAATGATAAGCTTTCAGTGTGATTGGTGAAAAGCCTACTGTATTTAGAGTACAGACCCATCCACGTTCTAGTGCCACCATTCACTAGATGTGTGACCTTGGCCAAGTCCTCTACTTTCTCTCACCCTCAAATTTCTTATCTCTAAAATATGAACCAAGTATTACAGGGTTACTTGAGAATTAACCACCACTTGTCTGTCAGTTTGTTGTTGTGAGAATTAAATAAAATATTTGAAAAGCCCCTGTGGGACTCATTCGAAAAATCATTTTTCTAGAACCTAAAATATACTGCTGTTCGGTCCTAGTGATAATAGCTCAATATCACTTATGATGTAGATTTTTCCTCATGTCTTTTCTCCAGAGTCTGAGGTGCTAGCTTTGCAGTTATCCTTTAAATATTGTCTTCATTTTCCTTGGACAGCTCAATAAAATTCATCTTAAAGTATAAATATTTGACATGTAGGTAGCAGGATTCAAACCCAAGTTTCCTGACTTTTAAGCCGTGTTCTTTTTAGTGCATTAGGTTTGGTAGCAGAAGCTGGAGCAATACTTTCCCTTACCTCTCACTCCCACCACCACTAAAACAAAGCCAGAAACCCAGTGACCCTTTACATAACTCAACATTATGAAAGGTGTGGCAGGTGGTTTGGGACCATTGATGTCTTATTGAATACTGGAATTTTTCCCCTTCAGTCCATCTGGTAATCCCTAGATATAATAGCTTTCTGGATGATGAAGAGATTTGGAAACACTGATGCAACAGAAGTCATGTGAGAGGCAACCTTACAACGCTGCTGATTAGTTATTTGTCCACATGCTGGTCGCACTAAACAATGCTTTGTTTTTCTCAGAAACTTTGAGAGTGTGACTCTGGCATAAAACATCTTTCACTTCTCAGAGAAAATATAGCTTTCAATGAGCAACCCAATTGTGGGTTTCAGAAGAATGTTTTCTGGGGATAGAATGAGTATCCAGTGTTGTGGTTTTGCAGGAAGATCCATAATTGTGTGTTCCCAAGGGAATGGGTTCAAGAAGGGCATCTCAGGGGAATTTCAGCCCTTCTCTGTGGAGGACTATGGGAGCTAAAAGTTGGAGATGTATGGAGAATGTTGAACCATAGCTGGTCCTCCAGGAAGACAGTCACTTGCGTAGTATACTTTGAGGGGCACCAGAAAAGCCCCCTTTACCACATTCTCCCAGCCCTCACTGATGCCTGCACTTTCACTCTTAGCACTCTTGTGTTAAGTATTGCCCCTTTAAAAACACGAAAGAAAACCGAAGCCACTGTCATCAAGTCAATTCCAAGTCATAGCAACCCTTTAGGACAGAGTAGAACTGCCCCATAGGGTTTCCAAGACTATAAATCTTTACAGAAGCAGATTGCCTCATGTAGCTCCAGCGGAGCAGCTGATGGGTTCGAACCACCAACCTTTTGGTTAGCACCTGAATGCTTTAACCATTATTTTTCATCACAGCTCCTCTTTAAAAACACAGACCCCCGTTAAGCCCCTAGCTCCCCCTTGTGAATCAATTTCCCTTTTCTTTCCTTCTTCACAATAGGGCCAAGGCTTCGGATGCTTTAGAAGGAAGGATGGGCTGGAAAGCAGAGAGCATTTGTACCCACCCAGTGTACATTCGCCCCAGCCATTTTGGACCTGGTTCTCTTGGCACCGTTCAGTCTCCTTCTCTGCACATCATCTCCCCTACAAAGACTTCCTGCTTCTGGAGTCTTGGGTCTCAGCAGTAGAAGCCCTTGCAGGACTTGTTCTTGGTGGCAAGGCTGGCTGGAGGTGCCCACTGGGCACTGTGCCCAGGAGCACCTGCCATGGAGCTGGCAGAGGTGGGTGGTTTGGAATGAGATGTGGCCATCCTCTGACTGGAGCTGCACCTCCTCAGCCCAGATGTCATACTGGCAACTGCCTTTCTAGCCCCCTCTGCTGCTCACGCCTGTGAAGAAGAGGCTCCTTTGGCCTTCCTTGGAGGAGCTGGCTGAGGAGGAGGGCAATGTGCCAGGAAATGGGAGACAAATGTTCAGATTCCAAAGGGGAGAGGTGGAGTGCAGAAAGGAAACCACTGACTTATGTATGTTATCTCACGAATATCGGGGAAGAGTGTTACCTGACTCACAGGTGGCAGTGGGGAGGCTAATGGGGGTAGGAGAGGGGAAGGGGTGAGAAGGAGAGGACTTTTGAGTGCATCAAATTATTTAGTATCAAAGGCAGCTAGCCTGAGTGGGTTGCCTCCTGGTTTCCAAGGCTCGGGCCTTGTTGAGTCTTTAGACTGTTCCCCTCTGTACCAGTGCCCTGAGCTCCCGTCTTGGGACCCCTCTTCTCCCTTTCCTGTCCCTTCTTTTAACAGTGTGAGTTGAGTACTGCTGTGGGCTGTTCCTGACTTAGGACCAAAAACCTAAGGCCTCATTCACATCCTCACGGGGCGGGGCGGGGGGGACTCTTCCATGGCATGCTACCCAGGGGTGTGACCTTCATCAAGTGGGTGGTAGAAGCCCAGGGGGCTGTTGAACTACCAGGCCTGAATCTCTAATGGAATTTCCAGCAGGGAGGATGGGTGTCAGCATTCATGGAAGGGAGGGGCCTAGTGTTGGGAGCCAGGAAGAGCAGCCTGAGAAGCACCATCCCTGGAAGAAAGAATTTGGAGCCATTTCCAGCCCCCTAGAATGCACCTCTCCAGCACTTTGGCAATGGCAGCCACCTCCCCTGCAGTCTACTCCCATCACTGTCCACAGTGATACTTCAGGCTGAGGCCATGTTTGAATGAAATCCAGACAGTCTGCCCTGCCTTAGATCAGAATTCAGACAAGCAGGAAAACTCTCAAAGCCTCACCTGTTTGTGGTTAATCTCCACCAATCACAGCTTTACACTATAAATGCGGTTACTGAGACTAAGAGTATCCAAATGGAGGGGAGAATCTTCTAGTATCCCTTTCCCAGGCTCAGAACCAAAGACAGCCAAATCGAAAAGTTGATTTTTAATGGAGTCCAAGAAGCTCCTGAACAAACATCCAGTTTAACGTTAATGTGTTTAGAAAAGTCACCCAAGATTATTCCTGCTAAATCTGTTTTGTAAACTGCCAGCTAGCAGGCCTTCCAGGATTATTTTTAATTTGTTGGGTTACAAAGATGGAAACTGTCCCTCAGAGACCCCAGCAGCCAGAAATATCCTCTTACTGATAATCAGGAAAGAGGAGTCCTGAGAAGAGAATCTGAGTGCAAGAGCTGAATATTTAAGGTGCATTAAAATTAGGAGTCAGTTGAAGAAACATATGGCTTGAAAATGACCAGTCCAACTTCTGTCGGGGAGTTTTCCATTCTGTTTCCATGGCGCCTTAAGTGCATCCTTGTGGAACCAAACAGGCTTCCCAGGCCCCGGCTTCAGGCAATTGTGTGAATCAGTTCCCTTCGTGTTTGGAGCAGAGAGTAAGCCATTATTTACAGTTGTCTCTCTGGAGCCTCTGGCAGAGGCAAAATAATTGTAGGTCCCAGCAATGCGATTAAGTTGTGTTTAAGAGACGGCCTGCAGCAAGAATGGAACAGAAAAGTGAGGAAATACTTTGTTCCAAAGGGTGTTTAAACTGGGAAAGTTTACCCAGGACTTTGCAACCCAACAAAGGGGGAGACTTGAAAGACATCTTTACAATATTTAAGGCTTGTTGGGGCTAAGGTCTTTCTTTGATTTAGGGAATCACTTCAGATGGGTGTCCTCAGAGCTGGCTGGAGAGGGAAATGGCTTGGCTAGTGGGGCGGGGGGAGTCCCTGGTGGCCACATGGTTAAGCATTCAGCTACTAACTGGAAGGTTGGCACTCTAACCCACTCAGAGGCGCCTCGGAAGAGGAGCCTAGTGATCTGTTTCTGAAGGGATATGTTTGTTATGTGCCGCTGAGTCGGACCGGACTCATAGTAACCCCTCCTTGGATTTCCGAGGCAGTATCACTACGGAAGTAGATTGCCC
>NW_006921874.1:2323345-2333598 GCF_000298275.1 Orycteropus afer afer
TGGTGGGTTTGAACCGCCAGCCTTCTGGTTAGCAGTCAAGTGCTTTAGGCACTATGCCACCAGAGCTCCTTGAAGGGATACAGCCTTGAAAATCCTACCGAGCACAGTTCTATTTTGACATACATGGAATGGGCATGAGTTGGAGTCGACTCAACATCAGCTGGTTTGGTTTTGTTTGCGTGTCTGGGACGAGCCTAGTTTGAGAGAAGGCCTTTCAGGATGCTCCCAACTTTCAGGGGCTCCCTGAAGGGAGATTGCACCCAGGCCTTGCCACCAGAAGAAATCGGGGGCCCCTCATGAGAGGGAAATGAGGAGGAGGCAAGGGCATGGAAAAAAACAAGAGGATAAACATTCCAAAAGAACACAGGATACCTCCAAGGAATTCCTGCTTTACCCTGGATGTACTACAGATGGTCCCCGGGTTACTAGTGAGAGCCATTCCCAAGTGGATCTTTGAGGTGAATTTGCAGGTGAGTCAGAACAGGTGCATGCAGTCCCTATTTAGCCTGACTTTAGTGAAAGAAAAGCCTCAAAGGCTTTTCAATGATTTTAAAGCTGCACATGCAGCAAATGAAGGTAATCGTGATGAAGGATTTGATGTAACATGAAAAATGTCATCAATGTCCCCGAGCTATAAATGTGGAAGTTGTTATGTTGGCAAATATCTTGTTGTATATGTTTCACCACAATAAAAGTAAAAGAAAAAAAAAAGAATTTGATGCGAGTAGGGATTGGTTCAGTCATTTCGAAGTGAGGCCACATTTATGTAACTTTAAAGGGTAAGTACAAGTTGTCGGTAAATTGTATGTTCATAACCCAGGGACTTACTGTACTTGAAGCTTAAGTATGTATACATGTGGGTTTTTTTTTCCATAATTTCTTAATTAGAAACTCAGGGGCAAATTGCTCTGCTATGGGCTAAGAGCTCAGGCTTGTCAGTTAGAAAGTACACCTGCATCCGGAGGGCGTAGGCACATGTTTTCCACCCTCACATTTGTCTTTTATTTGGACCAATCAAGGGAGGACTTCCTCCCAAGTCAACTGACATTGGCCAGTAGGCATAAATTTCTATTAGTGGAAATTATCAGTACTGTGTGGGAAATGAGGGAGCTCTGGTAGCGTAGTACCTAAGGCACTTGACTGCTAACCAGAAGGCTGGCGGTTCAAACCCACCAGCCACTCCTCAGAAGGAAGGTTGGGCAATCAATTTCCATAGAAATACTGCCTTGGAAACCCAAGGAGGGGTCGCTATGAGTTGTATCCAACTTGATGGCAGTAGAGTTTGGTTTTGGTTTGGTGTGGGAAATGAAGGAGCCCTGGTGACCAGTAGTTGAGTGCTCAGCTGCTAACCAAAAGGTCTGTGGATTGAACCCACCAGCTACTCCACAGGAGAAAGATGAGGCAGTTTGCTTCTATAAAGATTGTTGTTGTTGTTGTTAGGTGCTATTGAGTCGGCTCTGTCTCATAGCGAATCTATGTACAACAGAGCGAACCACTGCCCATCGCTTGCCCTCTTGTTATACCTGAGCTCATCATTGCAGCCACTATGTCAATCCATCTCACTGAGGGCCTTCCACTTTCTTGCTGACCCTCCACTTTACCAGGCATGATATCCTTCTCCAGGGACTGGTCCCTTCTGACAACATGACCAAGGTAGGTGAGACAGTCTGGCCATTCTCACTTCCAAGGAGCATTCTGGCTGCACTTCTTCCAGGATGGATTTATTCATTCTTCTGGTAGTCCGTGGTATTTTCAGTGTTCTTTGCCAACATCACAATTCAAAGGCATCAACTCTTCTTTGATCTTCCTCATTCCTTGTCCAGCTTTCACGTGCATATGAGGCAATTGAAAATACTATGGCTTGGGTCAGGTGCACCTTAGTCTTCAAAGTGACATCTTTGCTCTTCACTTTAAAGAGGTCTTCAGCAGATTTGCCCAGTGCAATATGATGTCTGATTTCTTGACTGCTACTTCCGTGAGCATTGATTGTACATCCAAATTATATGAAACCTTTGATTAGTTCAATCTTTTCTCCATTTATCATGATGCTGCTTATTGGTCCAGTTGTGAGGATTTTCATTTTCTTTATGTAGAGGTGCAATCCATACTGCAGACTGTAGTCTTTAATCTTCATCAGTAGGTGCTTCAAGTCTTCTTTACTTTCAGCAAGCAAGGTTGTATCATCTGCATATTGCAGGTTGTTAATGAGTCTTCCTTCAATCCTGATGCTGCGTTCTTCCTCATATAGTCCAGCTTCCTGGATTATTTGCTCAGCATACAGATTGATTAAGTATGGTGAAAGGATACAACCCTGACTCATACCCTTCCTTATTTTAAACCATGCAATAACGCCTTGTTCGGTTCAAACAACAGCCTCTTGGTCTATGTACAGGTTCCTCATAAGTATAATTAAATGTTCTAGATTCTCATTCTTCTCGATGTTATCCACAATTTGTTATGATCCACAAAGTCTAATGTCTTCATATGATCAATGAAACACAGGTAAACATCTTGGCTATTCATAAGGTTTTCACTGGCCAATTTTTGAAAAAATGGATGACCCTGTCCTTCTTCCCAGTCTGTCATAGTCCAGAAGCTCCGCTGAAACCTGTCCACCATGGGTGACCCTGCTGGTATTTGGAACACCGATGACATAGCCTCCAGCCTCACAGAACATGGAAGACACGACGATAGTTCAAACTGACAGACAAGTGGGGGTGGAGTCTCATAGCTGTCAGTAAAACTCTCAGCCCCACCACTTCCTCACTGGGCAATTTATTTCACCTCATTTGCTTACTTGTAAAATGGCGATGTGCTGGATAGTCCCTGCATGCCCCTTCAGGGCCATTTGATACCCTTCTCTACCCAGCTCTGGCACCCAAGTGGCTAATCGATTTTTTTCTTATTGTGGTAAAAATATATACAGCAAAACATATCAATTCAACAATTTCTACATGGACAATTCAATGTCATTGAGTCAATTCTGACTCATAGTGACCCCTATTGGTTTTCCAAAGCTGTAAATCTTTACAGAAGCAGACTGCCTCATCTTTGTTCCACAGAGCAGCTGCTTATTGGTCCAGCTGTGAGGACCAATCTTCCCAACAGCTGGTGGGTTCGAACTCCTGACCTTTTGGTTAGCAGCCAAATGCCTTAACCACCGCACCACCAGAGCTCCTTCCCCTTAAGTATAAGCTCCTTTTTTCCCCTTCCCTCCTTCCCCTGGTAAACACTATGAATTTTTGGTTTCCATATAATTGCTTATTTAATATAACTGAGATCATACAGTACTTGTCCTTTAGTGACTTATTTCACTCAGCATGATGTGTCAAGGTTCGTCCCTGTGGTGGCACGCACCACGACTTCATTGCTCTTGATGGCTGAGTAGTAGTCCATTGTGTGTATGTAGTACATCATGTCATCCATTCTTCTGTTGATGGATATTTCAGTCATTTCCACCTTTTGGTCCAGCAGGCTGATCTTAAGGGACTACATCAATGGGCCCCCATCCCCTCTGATTTCCGATTGGATTAGACCAATGGGAGGCACTAACAGGAGATCAGGAGGAGAGTGAGAACAGGTCATTTATGATTCACCTTCTTTCCTCCTCACTTCCTTGCTGCAGGTTGGCTAGCTCCGTCTCCCCACTGCCCCCCATAGCTGCTTTTAGGTACAGATGACCTAAGCCACTGCTCTTTTGTTCCAGGCTGATGCTAGCCTTAGGCTGCTTCACTAACCGGCTTATACCTTTGTAGATAGTCCTTCCATGAAACTCTCCTACTTAACTGTTTTGAATGTGGCATCTTTTCTCCTGGTACCTGGCACATCGTGTTAGCTGCCATTGAGTCGACTCTAATTCATGGTGACCCTGTGTGCAACAGAATGAGACCTTGTATGGACCTGTGTCATCCAAGTCCATTTTTGCAGCTCTGGTGCCAATCCATGTCCCCGAGGGTCTCCCTTGCCCTTCTTGACCCTGTGCTTCATCGACCATGAGCTTCTTCTCTAGTGATTCATCCCTCCTGATAAAGTACCCAAAGCAAGTGAGTTGGACAGGGCTCTTTTGTGATCCATGAGGTTTTTATTGGCTAATTCTTGGAACTAGTTTTCCAGGCCTTTCTTCCTACTGTGTCTTAGTGTGGATGCTCTGCTGAAACCTGTCCACCATGGTGACTCTGCTGGTATTTAAGATACTACTGGCATAGCTGCTAGCATTGTAGCAACAAACAAGCCACCACAGAGTGACAGACTGACAGAAGGTAGCACATAGTGAGTGCTTGATAAACATTAGCCTTTATACTGCTCTGCCTGGAGGAGCCCACTGATGGTCCAGTCTCCTGCTGGCAGTCCCACATGGATAGCCTTTGTAAAGACCTGCCTGCAGACCCTGGGGTAGCCTGCATGTCAGCATGACCAAGCAGACAATTCTCACTCCAGTCAGCAGCCGTGTCAGGGTCAACGTCAGCATCAACTTCCCCAGCAGGCCGGCTCTGTGATGACAGCCAGCCCATTATTCCAGACAATCTCTCCTGCCATTGTCCTTTTGGACTGATTCCGTCTCTTTGTCACCTGGTTCAGAGGCTTCAATGAGCAGAGTTTCAACATTCATTGAAAGCGGCTGTGTTTCCATTTCCGGTTTTGTTTTGGTCTTTGCATTAGTGCAGGTCAGCTGCTCACTGAACTCACAGTCCATCAAATAAAGACCTTGGCTAAGGCTTGCTCTGCCCCCTCCCTGTCACACGTGACTCGAGATGGAATGGGCAAGTGTAGCCCTGCCAGGACCTTACTGCAGTGCCATTGGGTGCTTCGTGGGGGCCTCCTAGAGTGATTTTTATGCTGTGTTGATCAGACAGTGGGGAGGAGGTTTATTTCCGAGAACGTTGTTGCAGAAAAGCCATAATTTGTGGCCTTGGCAGAGATATTACATTGGGCTTCTTCCACACCTAAAGATGCCAGAAATCACCATTTGATTCCTTCTCCTGTCATTGTCTGTGGCATTGCTGAAGACAGTGTTCAGGGAATGGTGCCTTTGATTTATCCTGCAAGTTTACAAAGACTATGAAGATGTACATCAATTTTTCCCAGGGATTTTACAGTCGCCCATGAAGTGTGTGCTTAACACTCCTGCACATTGATTCAGACAGACTCCTTGTTCACTATTGGTGTTTTATTGGTCCCCCAGTCACTTTTCATTAAAGCAGAGCACAGAAGCCTTGGTGTATTAGGAAAAGTGGACAGGAAATAATGGCACCGATAACCTTAAGCTACAGATTCGAGGACTAAAACCCATTGCCATGGAGTTGATTCTGACTTGTAGCGACTCTACAGAACAGACTCCCATAGGACAGAGAACTGCCCCTCAGGCTTTCCAAGCCTGTAAATCTTTACAGAAGCAGACTGCCACATCTTTATCCTGTGGGATGCCTAATGAGTTCAAACTACCAACTTTTCGGTTAGCAGCTGAGTGCTTAACCAGTGCACCACTAGGGCGCCTTACAAATCAGGGGAAG
This sequence comes from Orycteropus afer afer, assembly GCF_000298275.1. Classification (NCBI taxonomy): domain Eukaryota; kingdom Metazoa; phylum Chordata; class Mammalia; order Tubulidentata; family Orycteropodidae; genus Orycteropus; species Orycteropus afer. The sequence continues at coordinate 2,328,856 of NW_006921874.1, forward strand.
GGTATGTAAATTTAACATGATCTAGCCACATCACAAAGAGCTCTGGTGGCAGAGTGTCTAAGGCGTTTGACTGCTAACCAGAAGGTTTGCGGTTCAAACCCACTAGCTGCTCCACAGAAGGAAGATGGGGCAATCTACTTCCATAAAGATTTACCACCTTGGAAACCCAATGAGGGTCACTATGAGTCGGTATCGACTCAATGGCAGTGAGTTTATTTTTGGTTTGGAACTACATCACACTAAACCCTCCATTTAACCAGCAAAATTCCACCTGCAGCTAAAATGCACAGCCAATTTGGCAGATCCTGCCCTGGAGAAAGCACACATGCATTACCAAAGCCATCAATTCTGACTCCTGGCGACCCCATGTGTTCAGAGTAGAACTGCTCCATAAGATTTTCTTGGCTGGAATCTTTACAGAAGCAGATCACAGGGTATTCTGTAGTGCATCTGAGTGGGTTTGAACCACCAACCTGTGGGTTAGTAGAGGAGCTCAAACTGTTCACACCACCAGGGACCTGAGAAACCACACAGACCTGATGTAGTGCTCTGCCAACTTGTGCAGGCAATCCCGAGTTCCACACAGTGCTGATGGGAAATGGGCCGGGCAGCTGCCACCCAGGCTGGCTGCTGCATTTCTTCTCCTTCCTCTCATAAAGTTGCAGAAGGAGCGGGAAAAGGCCAAAACGTGGAGAAAGCAAGAGGGAAAGGAGCAAGCAAGTGCTGCATTGTTCCTCATAGACACAGCCCTCTGTTGGCCTGGGCTCTCCAGAGGCATAACAGGCATGTCTTAGCAGCTCAAGCTTTGCAACCTGGCTTTGTTGTCATGGCCCCTGGCTGCCTGCGTGAGGAGGTCTAGGTGGGCAGTGTTTGAGTCACTGCTACAGTATCTGGCCCCGCAGATCTTTCTAGTGATCTAACTCTCTGATAGGGTTCCCATTCCCTCTCTGGAGACCTTGACTCATGGTGACCCCATGAGTGTCAGACTAGGACTATAATCCCTAGGGTTTTCTTTTTTTCCCACACAGAAACATAGGGTTTTCAATGGCTGATTTGCCAAAAGTAGACTGTTGCCAGGCCTTTCTTCCAAGGTACCCCTGGGTGGACTCGAAACCCCAATCTTTCAGTTTGTAGCTGAGTACTTAGCTGTTTGCACCACCCAGGAGCTCCATAGATGAAGACAAGGCCTAGAGATTTTGACAGAACGTCTCTCTAACAAGCTCTCTTCTTCCTCAGGCCCATTTGAAAACACCGCTGTCTCTAAATGTGATGAAAAGTAAACAGACCCCCTTCTGTGTCGGGGTAGGAGTACTATTCAAACAGAACACACACCGCCGAGCAGTCCCCACTCATCTGCAGTATCAGCAGCCTTCCGCTTCAGCTCATCATAGCTTCAGGAGTGGCTCTCCAGGCAGGTCCCTTCGTTTGCTGTGTCTCTGTGTCATCCTTTCGCTCTTTGTTCCCTTTCTGGAGATGACGAGCTTGGATTTCAGTACGTGCTTCACTCCTACACAGGTTGGGAACCGGCAGTATTTTTTGTATCCCTTTCATTTATTTTTATTGTGAGCTTAAACAACTCTATTGAAGGAAAAAAAAAAAAAACCACTCAGAACCTAACGCATATTCAGTTCTGTTTGTGTCACTCCAAGTTCACTTCTGATCTTGGCTGGTGTACAGACTGAGTCTGGCAGGGCGGTAATCGATGTGTACAGACTGTTTCACTTTACATTATTGTGTATACGCATTTCCATAGATCAACAAAGTCTGCATACTTGTCATCGTTAATGGCCATAGAGAATCGCAGCACTTTAGAAGACATCGCATTTGCATGTTTGCCTACTGGTGGGTGGCACTTCAAAATGTGCTGTAAAGAGAGCTCTGCTTAACTCTGGCCACAGGTCAGTAACGAGACACAATGTGAATGGAGTCCCACTGGAACTAAGCCTCACCAAGTTGGATTTAATTAGTGTATATTGTTGCAGGGTAGTCTATTCTCTGCTGGGTTAGGCCCCTCATGCTTTCAGGTTCCAGTTATTATTCACTCAGCTGAGTATAAAAAACCCAACCCAACCCACTGCCATCAAGTCCATTCTGACTCATGGTAACCCTAGAGGACAGAGGAGAACTGTCCCGTAGGGTTTCCAAGCTGTCCCGCCGACCTTTTGGTTACCAGCCAATTACCTTAACCACTGTACCACCAGAACTCCTTTGCTGAGCATAACAGACATGATTTTAAACAACCCTTAGCTGTTTTGGAGGAGTCCCTGGGTAGCACTGCTGGTTAAGTGCTGGACTACTACCTGAAAGGTTGGAGGTACACACTCACCCAGGATTACCTCAGAAGTAAGGCCTGACCATCTCCTTCCGAAAGGTCATAACTTTGAAAACCTATGGAACACAGTTTGACTTCACACACGGGGTCGCCATGAATTGGAACTGACTCAAAGGCAACTCACAACAAGCTATTTTGGAGCCCGGTTCTAAGCGAGCTTCTTGTTGATCCTCATGAGCCCCATGCTCTCCTGGGTCCCTATGCTTGGCTTCTCTGCATTTATGCCACAGGGAATGGGGTCCTGGTGGTTTTCCTCTAACTGGTCATGCCTATCTCATTTCCCAGCTGCTGTGCTCTGACAAAGCTCCCCTGACCCTCAGCTCTGTGGGATGGCCGGGTAACAAGTCAGCAAGATACCACAGCACTTTCTTTGGTCATGTTGCCACTGGTTATTCTACAGAACATCAGGAGTCTTTGGTGCTGGCATCCCAGTGCTTTTAACTAGGAGAGAGCAATTTTCCTTTTCAGAATCTATTTGTTTTGTATCTCTTGCCAGTTGGAATTGGTACTGGGTTCATTTCCTTCTCAGTGCAGACTAAGTATGTTGTCTGCTGCTGGGGCTACAGTAGCCTCCTGGATATTGGCATTTAAGGCTGTTCAAAGCCTTTTGGCTTATTCACCTGCTTCAACCAAATTCAACTTTGGGATCTCACTTAGACTTTATATGTCTGTGACAGATTCCAGTCTCGCAGTAGCATCTTTACCATGTGGAAAGAGCCAGGAGAAGGGTTTTATTGTTTGCAAGGCAGGTCAGGGGGATGAGGGAGGCCACTGAAGTGTTTGTTCAGAAGGAACTGTTGGTAGCTAGGGGCTACATATAGTCCATGCTGTCTGAGCACTTCACTTTAAAGGGGTGGAAGCCACTGAGCATGTCCCCTTACCAAGAGTGGCTCTCACAGATGCTCGGCCCATGGTCACCTCCAACAAATTTCTTTACACCTGGCACCTTCAAGCCTTATGTGGAGGTCTTGGTGTTCAGTTCCAAGATGAACCTCCCAACTCACTGTCCACAAGACAGTCGGTTCTATCTGCTGAAATGGGAATGGGCTTCACTTACTTCTCTATACTCATACATCTAATGGCCTCTTATAACAACTGGCTCACACACGTTACCTGGCATTCTCTGGGCAGGCTACACAATTAAGTGAACTAGCCTCCATGAAAACCAAGCCCATGACCTTGGCCTCTTCTTAACCTGTAGTCTAAGCATCCTTGCTAATCAGTTCCTGCTTATAAGCCATCCCTGCTACTAGAAAAACAATTCATGCCCATTTCCTACTGACAACAGGATGTAATAAACCAGTACAGTGGGTGGTCCAGGAAATTGGTCTTTGCAAGTCTGAAGAGGCAGTAACTAAGGAGGTAGTCCTCTGGGTATTTAAGAAACTCTGTTTGACGTGTATAGGAACCTTGCACTAACCAGGTTTCATCTTTCCTTTGCTAAACAATTCATGAATTCATTAATTTAGTAATTCATTGATTCATCCATTTACCAAATAATTATTAAACACTTTCTGTTTTCCAGACATCACTAAACTTAGAGGATACAGAGATAAAATTAAGGCAGCTTTATTCTGGAGATCCTCACATGTAAATTAATACTACCACGACTAATAGTGATAATACAATTACTAATTATTATTGTTTTTGTTGTTTGAGGATTATAGTGTGATCAATGGTAAAATCAAGGCATATACATGTACTGTGGGATCACAGATGAAGATGTGACTAATTCAGTCTTGGGACGGGGTTGGTGGTGGTAATGGTGGTCAACAAAGATGTCACAGACTTGGTGTTAAAGGTTGAGTAGGAATTCACCAAACAGAATGGAGAAGACTTATCAGATTATTGAGATCAGATCGTTTTGCCATTTTAATGCAAAAAGAGAAGAAAATTTCCCTTATATGAAGAAAATAGGTTCTTATATTTTCCTAAGTTCTTTTGCATCTATGTTCATTCGCTCATTCATTTAATATTTACTGAGTATATACTGGAGCTCTGGTGGCTTAGTGGGTAAGGCATTTAGCTGCTAACTCCAGGGTTAGCAGTTCAAACCCACCAGCTGTTCTGTGAGGGGAAGATGAGGCAATCTACTTCTGTAAAGATTTACAGCCTTGGGAACCCAGTGGGGAGTCACTATGAGCTGGAATCTACTTGAAGGCAATGGGATTTGGTTTGAGTATATACGTACTCTTCTAAGGAGCCCTGGTGGTGCAACAGTTAAGCATTCAGCTGCTAACCCGAAAAGCTGGTACTTCAAACTCATCCAGCAGCTCCGTGGGAGAAAGACCTGGCAATTCGCTCCCATAAAGATCCACCCTAGGAAACGCAGTGGGGCAGTTCTTCTCTGTCCTAGAAGGTTGCCGTGAGTTGGGATGGATTTGACGGCACACAACAACAACAACAACAAC
>NW_006921874.1:2333718-2343090 GCF_000298275.1 Orycteropus afer afer
CGTAGTGCCTAAGGCACTTGACTGCTAACCAGAAGGCTGGCAGTTCAAACCCACCAGCCACTCCTCGGAAGGAAGGTTGGGCAATCTACTTCCATATACACTGCCTCGGAAACCCAAGGAGGGGTCACTATGAGTCGGGTCCGACTTGATAGCACACAACAACAACAACAACAGCAAATGCTAAGTTATCTGGAAAAATAAACTAGCAAAGGGATGGATCTCCAAACTCACTGCCATTGAGTCGATTCTGACTCAAAGGGTCCCCCATTAGGTTTCCAAGGCTGTAAATCTTTACAGAAGCAGACTGCCTTGTCTTTCTTCCAGGGAGCAGCTGGTGGGTTCCAGCCACTGACCTTCTGGTTAGTAGCCAAGTGCTTTAACCACACCACTACCAGAGCTCTTTAAGGGATGTATATAGACACTTAAATAGAGTAGTAAGGAAAGGGCTTGCTGAAAAGGGAACACTGGAGGCAAGTCATGAGGCTCTAGAGAGAGGAAGGTCCAGAGTGGCCCGTGTGGCTAGTGCAGATTGGGAGGAACAGTGGCAGGAACTGAGGTCAGAGAGGTAACCGAAGGGCAGACGTGTAGGACCTTGTGAAATAAACTAAATAATTCTCTGGTTTTCCCTCGGACACAAGAAGCCACTGGAAGAAATGAAATCATGGATGCTGGTTGTAAATCTTGCTCTCAATGAAACAAACATGAACATTTCCCAGCATAAACAATAAAATGTATTTTAAAAAGCTTTTTTTCCCCTGCACTAAGTGAGCTAGAAAGTTCCTTGAAAACAACAAACAAAAATTTTGTGAAGTTCAAATGTTAAGAGGTTTTTATTAAGCTCATTATTTTAGAAGCTTTCCTTCTGGAACTCAACGTTTCCTGTTATTATGACTTATTCCTGATTTTCATGTTCCCTGTCATGCACCTTCTCCGACATTTAGGAAAAAACCCATGAGATTACAGATGGTAAACAGTAAGTGCAACACCACAACATTTCCCCAAAGGAAAAGGCAGGAGGTGGAAGGGCTTCTCAGGGAATTTGTGGTGGGGAATCTTGAAAGATAACACTTGCAAAAGAATCTTTGAAGCTCTTTCTGAGCCTCTGGAAAATACCTATGATGAGAATGTAAATAAACAGGTCAGTGAGTTGGACAGTTACAAGGCCCCATCTTTGGAGATAATTCCTGTTTAAATTGAAGGACACAGTAAACTAACATGGACTTCAACATGCTCTCTTATTATTATTTTTCCATGCTCTCTTGTTTTTAAACGAAGAATGTAAATATAGTTCAAGCACTTGCATTTGGCCCTCTCCCAAAATACAGTTCCCAGGACTGGCAGTTCTCTTGTGGGTATTTCTCCAAATGGCCACTGAGTGGCAGTCCAGGTAAAGCGATCTTAAAACACAGTATTTATTAAATGAAACTAAGTAGAATGCTGAGCGTTTAAAAACATTTTCTGCCCCCAAACTCTGCAGCTCTCTGAGTCCTGCTGTGGACTCACTGGAGAGAAAGGCAGGGTCATTCATCAGTGGCCTGCCATCAGTGGAGGGCCACACATCTTTCTTGGCCCCTTCAGAGACTGTGTGAAGTTGTTGGAAGCAGATCTGTGTGTGTGTGTGTGTGTGTGTGTGTGTCTTGAACATTAACCACAGGTGCAATTCAAGGCACCTCCAGAGTTTCCTGTTGAGCTGCATAATGTACTCTTTAAATAGAACTAAGCCAGGTTGGGAATACAGCCCTATTCACCAATTTGTTGGGATGTTAGTGAGAGAAAAGGGAAAGAAAGAATGTTGCCAAAATTTAATAGTTGGATGGAAATCACAGAGGCCCAGACATGGCAGGGAGGGGGCTGGAATGGAAGCTATGGAAATGTACTGTTGCTTACTTCTTTAGAAGCCAAGGCTAATCCTTATTCCATCACCCTTGTACACTGGCTGGCCTCTAGTGCCCGATTAAAATTGCTACATCCTAGCGCTTTAGCTCTGAATGCCAGTCAAATGCAAGCAGTCCCAGAGGTTCAGTCCTTGGCCCTTTTCTATAGTTTCTCTCTGGAGCTTTTGCTTACTCTTTATTGTGGAGAGGACTCCCAACTCCAGCCCTGGCCTACCTGCTACAACACATCTCAAGTGGGTGCCCCACAAATGCCTCCATGGATATAAACCCCAAACCCAACTCACTTTCCCTATTTCTTAGTTGATGACGTACATTCTTCCTATTTGGCAATTTACCAAAGCTACAAACCACACAGTCATCTTAGTGCCCCCCCCATTCTCTTCTCCCTTCAAGTCCCTTGCTCACCACCATATAATGGGACCCAAGGAACTCTAGTAATGCAATGATAAACACTGAGTTGCTAACCAAAAAGTTGGTGATTCGAACCCACCCAGCAGCTCAGCATTTAATCATTGCATTGCTAGAGTTCCTTGGGTCCCATTATATGGTGGTGAGCAAAGGACTTGAAGGGAGAAGAGAATGGGGGGGCACTAAGATGACTCAGAGTAGTGATCTGCTCCTGTAAAGATTGCAGCTTAGGAAATTCTATAGGACACTTCTGCCCTGTCACATCGGGTCACTGGACTGGAAAATAGACTTAATGGCACCCAACAAAAACGAATAAGCTCTAGCTATTGTTGCTGAAATGACTGCTAAATTCATCGTCTCCATTCAGTCCTCGATTCTATCTCATCTCTCATCAGAACTTACAACAGCCTCCTAAAAGTATATTTTAGTCTCTCATCTCTCACCACCTCCAACTCCCACCAGTTAGAAAAGCAACAGCATGATTGCACATTTATGAGAATAATCCAGTTGTTGTTAGTTGCAGTCAAATGGCTCCAACTTACGGTGACCTTATGGGTAACACAACCAAACATCGCTTAGTTCTGTGCCGTTTTCGTGATTATTGGCATGCTTGAGTCCGTTATTGCAGCTACTGTGTCAATCCATCTTATGGAAGGTTTCCCTTATTTTTGCTGACCCCTCTACTTTGCTAATTATGATGTCCTTTTCTAGTGATGTCCAAAGTAATGAAAACAAAGTCTGGCCACCCCGCTTCTAAGGAGCATCTGGTTGTATTTCTTCTAAGACTGATTTGTTCATTCTTCTGGCAGTCCATAGTATTCAGTATTCCTCATCAATACCACAATTCAAATGCACTAATTGTTCTGTGGTCTTCCTTATTCATTGTCCAGCTTTCACATGCATACATGTCTGAGGCAATTGAAAATACCATGGTCAGGTGCACCTTAGTCTTCAAAGTGACACCTTTGCTCATTAACACTTTTAAGAAGTCTTTTGTAGCAGATTTGCCCATTGCAATATGTCATTTGATTTCTTCACTGCTGCTTCCATGGGCATTGATTGTGGATCCAAGGAGAATGAAATCCTTGACTACTTGAATGTTTTCTCTATTTATCATGATGTTGCTTATTGGTGTAGTTGTGAGAATTTTTGTTTTGTGTTGAGGCATAATCCATACTGAAGCCTGTAGTGTTTGATCTTCATCAGTAAGTGCTTCAAGTCTTCTTCACTTTCAGCAAGCAAGGTGGTGTCACTTGCATATCACAGGTTGTTAATGAGTCTTCCTCCAAACCTGATGCCTCATTCTTCTTCATATATTCCAGCTTCTCAGATTATTTGCTCAGCATACAGATTGAAGAATTATGGTGAAAAAAGACAGCCCTGATGCACTCATTTCCTGATTTTAAACCATTCAGTATCCCCTTGTTCTGTTTGAATGACTGCCTCTTGGTCTATGTACAGGTTCCTCACGAGCAAAATTGAGTGTTCTGGAATTCCTGTTCTTCGTAACATTATCCATAATTTGTTTTGATCCACACAGTTGAATGACTTTGCATAGTCAACAAAACACAGGTAAAGATCTTTAAAGAATAAAGGTACTCTCTGCTTTTAGCCAAGATCCATTTGACATCAGCAATGATATCCCTCATTCCACTTCCTCCTCTGAATCTGGCTTGAATTTCTGTCAATTCCCTGTCAGTGTATTGCTACAACCACTTTTGAATTGTTTTCAGCAAAATTTTACTCATGTGTGATGTTAATAATATTGTTCAATAATTTCCACACTCTGTTGGATCACCCTTCTTTGGAATGGGGACAAGTACGGATCTCTTCCAGTTGGTTGGTTAGATATCTGTCTTCCAAATTCCTTCGTATAAATGAGTAAGCGTCTCCACTGCTTCATCTATTTGTTAAAACATCTCAATTAGTATTCTGTCAATTCCTGGGGCCTTTTTTTTTTCCCCCGCAATTCCTTCAGTGCAGCTTGAAGTTCTTGCTTCAATATCATTTGTTCTTGATCATATGCTACCTCCTGAAATGGTTGCGCGTTGACTGGTTATTTCAGTACAGTGACTCTCTGTATTCCTCCCATCGCCTTTTGATGCTTCCTGCATCATTCAGTATTTTGCACATAGAATCCTTCAGTACTGCAATTCGAGGCTTGAATTTTTCTTCAGTAGTTTAAGCTTGAGAAATGCCACTCGTGTTCTTGCCTTTTGAGTTTCTAACTCCAGGTCTTTGCACATTGCATTACAAGTGAAGTGAGTGGTGGCAGCTAACATTAGATGGGAAAATGATGCGGGAGGAGAGAATGTCTGATGCAATGACCTGGTGAAGTTGAGATGGGAGGGGATCTAGTACATAGTATGCTGGCACATGAGTGACCTTTGGAACACAGGCAGCTCATCTATAGTAACAGGAGGGAAGGTAGAGGATGCAGGTAGAGATGGAGATCGTGCAGGTAGATTCCGTGCTGGGAGTGCAGAGGTTCTCTTCTGCTTTTATTTTCTCAGTGCATGAGGAAGCAGGGCCATCTGTCACTTGAGAGTGAGAATGATGAGGATGAGAAGCAGGTTTGAGAAAGAAAGAGAAGGCATGTGTTATGGGTTGAATTGTGTCCTCCCCAAAATACATGTTGGAATTTTAACTTCTGTACCTCTGGATGTAGAGTAATGGAATGGAATGTAGTGACCTTCTTTAATACAATTTAATATAATGTACTCAATCAGTTATGGTCATATGAGTGTAGGATGGCTCCTAAACCTAATCACTTCTGAGTGATATAAAGAGCAGCATAGACACAGACCTGTGTGCACAAACGAGGGAAGACAGATGTCATGTGAAGATCACCAAGGAATAAAGGAACACCTTGGATTACCTACAAGGAAGGAATCTATATGGCCAAGACCTTTTAGTCTCTAGAGCTGTGAAACAATACATTCTGATCTCTAAAGCCACCCACTTGTGTTATGTCTGTTACAGAAGTTCTCAGTGACTAAGACAGTATGAAATCATCATCTAGGAGTGAAGGACAGTGGCTGGGCTGGGGAAAGAGACATGATGCTAGGCACCACTGAAGACCCACTGGAGGTTTGTGGTCTTAGGGATAATGCAGGAACTGCCAGTGTGGTTTCCAGCCACACGGAGCTGCATAGGTACAGGCTGACTGCTGGGGAAGAGGTGGATTCAACCAGGGTTGGAGTTGGCCAGGTGGGCATAATAGAGGAAAGAGGAGATGATGGAGTGACTGTAATGATGGATCATAGAATTAAACTCAGGAAGGAATTGAAGATCTGAGATGAGGATCAGTGAAAAGATGGTAAAATTAATGGATTTTAGGGTCCCATGGGTTTGAGGGATTGTTGGAGTTGGAGTTCAAAGGCAAGTAGCTGGACAAATAGAAAATGGTGCCCAGAGTGGGGGGGGGGCATGAGACTGAGTTTCCATGGAGAGGTAGTGGTAGTAAGATTCTGGGGTGAGAGGCTGAGGCAGCATGGTGGACAAGATCCTGGATGGAGAGGAGGTCAAGGAATTGAGAGGCCAGGATGTGGAAAGGATCATCTTGTGTGCATTTATACCACTGTGAATGATGACAGGTACAGAGGTTTAGAGAGACAATGAGCCCAGAATTAAAACTAGTATCAGAAACATATGGTGTGGGTTCTTTGAGAAAGACAGGACTCAATTAATACCATCCATAGTTTCCTACAATTTCTGACAATCTCACTTTCAATGTCCTTGACATTCCCCCATCCTTATCACCTCTTGACTTGTTTTCCTAAGACCTATTGACTCCATTTTTCTGGCATATAAGCCTTAGCTAACTTTCCAAAGTGAGTGTTTTCACCGAGTTTTTATTTTCTTTAAAATATCCCAAAATACCAAGCCGGCATTTTGAAAACAGCCAAGCATTTTCAGATAAAGTATGTCCTTGGTGTTCACAGACTTAACATTTGAGATCTTTACCTTTAGGGGAGGTCCCGAATGTCTACACTATGCAGCAATTTACAGTTTTGCTGAGGCACAAATTTGAGCTTCAGTCCCTACCAGGCTGGTGTGCAAAGATACCCCTTGACCTACACTCACTGAGCTGAGCCAGTCACGCAGCTTCTACAGCTCAGAACAGCAATTCTTACGAAATCAAAATAGTTTTGCTTCCCAGTGTGAAAAAAGACCCTGGAAAAAAAGCCAACTGCTAGTGCTGGCAATGGAAGAGCAGAAATGAAGGAAGTCCAGGAAGGTGAGGCTGATTCTAGATGTTCTAGATGTTTCTAGAACACAGAGGCTTTATGAAGGAAATCACATAGTACAAAGATTTGGGGGAACTTGGGATTTCCTAAGGGAATGTCAGGGGTCTCCTGGATAGTCGTACAGAAGAAAGCCAAGTCTTCTCCAGACTAGGCAAAACATCCACATTAGACCTCCCTCCCTTTCAGTGCCCCTCCCCCATGAGTACTGTTTGCAAATAAAGTACAGCACCAAACATTTGCTTCATGTAAAGAAAAATAAAAAACACAAATCTTGGGTTCTCCTCTGTGCCTTGTAACAGTAGGCTTCCCTCTTGGGGAGTTCGGGATCAAACTAGCAATGCTGGTCTCTCATTGAGCTTGTTAAAATAGGATTCTACCTGTACAGGCAGAATCTCAAAAAGGCCAAAGAAATATTTAGGTCAGAAGGAGGAAGACTTTAATGATCAGCTATGCACATTTTCAGCTCTGAAAGCCTTTTGTGAAATCTCTAGGGTGCCTGCCCCAGGTAACTACTGTATTATTGAAGTGGGTTGGAGAGGACCTTTTGAGAGAGAAATTATCATTGGAAATGTCATTTATCCTCAACTTCTATCCTAAAAGACAACCTCTTAGGCACAAAGCCAAGAACCCCATACATTTAGAATTATTGTAGAGCATTCGAACAAGGAAGCATGCGTTGGTGTAAAGTTTAACATTGACGGTTCTTTTGAGACAGTATTTTTAAAAGGAAGGCAAATAATAGATACTTAATTTTAATGCTGTTTTTGTGGATGTCTCTAAGGCCCCTTCCAGCCCTAAATCCCTGTGATGCTAAATCTGATGAGATAATTTTAAAGGGCTCGCTTCAAGGGACAAGGACAAATGAGCTGCCTGGGGGTGGAGTGGGGTGGTGGTAGTTGTTCATAATCATTTGATCTGCATTGTAAGTATATGACCACATCTTAAATTTTGGGCAAAATTATTAAAAAAAAAAATCTATTCCCAACCCTAAAAACCTCGGCAAAAATAGAAGGGAAAAACTTTGGCGAGTAGTGACTGAGATCTTAAAAGCTTACAAGCAGCCATCTAGATGCAATGATGGGTCTCTCCTTGTCCAGAGCAAAGAAGAATGAAGAAAACCAAAGATTTGTGGAAACAATTAGTCCAAGCGACTGGTACACCATGCGATCTGCAGCCTATACGAGTATGAGACCAGAAGAACTAGATGGTACCTGGCTACCACTCTCAACCACTCAGAGGGGCATCTATGTAGGAGATCCTGGATAGAGAGGGAGAACAATGTGGAGCAAAACTCAAAATCATTTGGGGAAAAAGGGGACCAGCTTTGCTGGTCTGACAGAGCTTGGTGGAACCACTGAGACTATGGCCCCTAGTTGCACTTCAGGTCTGGAATTAAACCCACACCTGTGGCTTCCAACCAAACAAAAGACAGACTCCTTGGAGAGAACAATCATGGGAGAAAGAAGGGCTGCTTATGCACAGGGAGACAGCTTAGGGGCAGGAGTGCATGGAGGGATGGACACAGGGAAGAGGTAACTATCGGGAGGAAGTGGGAGGGGAGCTGTTGCATTGTGGTAAATTGTAGTTAATATCATGAGACAAAGTGTATGTGAAGTGCTGTATGGAAAGTGAATTTGTTCTGTAAACTTTCACCCAAATCACAATAAAAAAAAAAAGTAGAGAAAAAAGTTTTATTATTGTATAAGCATTAGACCAGAATGTGATGTTCACTAGCCACCTGCTAAGAGACTGCAAAGATAGGAAGGAATCTGCCCCTTCCTACATCCAAATGGATACAATCCATACATTCACTTATTTTTTAATTTTTATTTTTTAATTGTGATTTGGGTGAAAGTTTACAGAGCAAATTCACTTTCCACACATCAGTTCACATACACTTTGTCTCATGACATTGAGTACAATTTCCCACAATGCAACAGCTCCCCTCCCACTCCCCTCCCACAATCACCTCTTCGCTGTGTCCATCCCTCCATGAACTCCTGCCCCCCTGAGCTATGTCCCCATGCATACACAGCCCTACTATTCTCCCATGATTATTATCTCCAAGGAGTGTATCTAGCTAGTGTAAATGCTCACCTCATATGCCTGTTTTTTGTCTGGCTAGAAGCCACTGGTGTGGGTTCAATTCTAGACCCGAAGGGCAGCTAGGGGCCATGGTCTCAGTGGTACCATCAGGCTCTATAAGACCAGCAAACATGGTCCCTTTTTCTTTTTTTTCCAAATGATTTTGAGTTTTGTTCCACATTGTTTTCCCACTCTATCCAGGATCTCCTACACAGATCCCCGTCTGAGTGGTTGACAGTGGTAGCCAGGCACCATCTAGTTCATATGGTCTCATAATCGTATAGGCTGAGGATCACATGGTGTACCAGTCCCTTGGACTAACTGTTTCCATGCATCTTTGGTGTTCTTCATTCTTCTTTGCTCTGGATGAGGAGAGACCCATCATTGCATCTAGATGGCCGCTTGCAAGCTTTTAAGATCCCAGATCCCACTGCTCATCATGTTTTTTTTTTTTAATGTAAAACACTAGATTACATGATCCCAATAGTCGTTTCAAGCTTTGACGATCTATAGTTCTACAATTCATAATTATGACCTATCATAAAAACAAAGGTCCTCTGGTGGTGCAGTGCCTAAGGCATTTAACTGCTAACCAGAAGGTTGGTGGTTCAAACCCACCAGCCACTCAGTGGAAAGGAGATGGGGCAATGTACTTCCGTAAAGATTTACTGCTTCGGAAACCTAATGCGGTTGCTATGAGTTGGAATCGACTCGATGGCAGTGAGGTTTTTTTT
>NW_006921874.1:2343670-2353808 GCF_000298275.1 Orycteropus afer afer
GACAATAAGGGAAGAGGCCCCCTTCTCCCTCGTTCCTTCAGAATTCACTTCAGATAACTTGTGACTGTTAATTCTTTCTTTGTCTCTTTGGAAATTATGTAAACCTAGGAGATCTCCTCAAGGATCTCACAGCTACCTCTTGGAAATATAACTTTAGGTGATCCTTCCCTATGTTTCTGTTTCCTGGAAGGGATTAGCATCACTTCAGGTATCCTGCCATATAAAGATACTAGAAAGTTGACAGTTTGATCTTAAACATGAATGTGTGTACAAGTAGTGATTTGAGTGAAGAGAAGGGCAATGTACCAAATGTAAGTGATCAACACAGTGGCATTGAGGAAGAGGAAGACAGAGAGAGTGCATGGGAGGTCCTACAGACAACAAAGATGAACGCTTTTGCACATACAGTACTGCACTGTCAGTGAAGGCAAACATGGGTATATGGATGGATAGATAGGTGGACAGGCTGAACTATTAGGTATGTCTATGCAGGGGGGAGTGTGCCCAAGACCATGTATAGGGTTGGCAGACAATATTTCTACAAGTGTATTACTATGTTCTGTAAGAATTCCCAGCTATATAGTAGAGCTGACAAGGGAAAAGGTTGTAGTCACTTCTTAGGCACAGCCAGCTTCCCAGAGGGAGCGAGTAGTTGGACCTGTGGGCTCGGGACCATAGTTCCAGGGGACATCAAGCTCAATTGCCATAACACACACACAAAAAAACATTGTTCCACCTCCTACTTTGGTGATTCGCAACTAGGATCTTAAAAACTTGCAAGCGGCCATCTAGATGCAATGATGGGTCTCTCCTCGTCCACAGCAAAGAAGAATGAAGAAAACCAAAGACGCATGGAAACAATTTGTCCAAGGGACTGGTACACCATGCGATCCTCAGCCTATATGATTATGAGACCATATGAGCTATGGTGCCTGGCTACCACTGTCAACCACTCAGAGTGGTTCATTCCATAAATAATTGAACATTTATTATCTGTCAGGCATTGTACTAAGTGCTAGGAAGACAGTTGTGAGATAACAGGCAATAGGCCCTTATGGAACACACATTCCCTTCCTTTTTGCCTTCATTCAGGTCACAATGAGGCCTTCTCTTTTCCCTGAATTTCGGTTATGAACTTCAGAAAAAAAGAACAGTGAACTCATTGATACTGCTTCTTGTCTCCATCCTTCAGTATTGGATTTCACATGGTTGGAGAGACTATTAAAAAGCTAGAGTCTAGGTTAAATAACCCATGGAATTCAGAATTCCCCAAATGAATTAAAGATGAAAACCTACCTATGTAGGAGATTCTGGAGAGAGTGGGAGAACAATGTAGAACAAAACTCAAAATCATTAACAAATAAACAAAGAAAAAAAACCATGTTTGCTGGTCTTATAGAGCCAGATGGAACCACTGAGACTATGGCCCCTAGCTGCCCTTCAGGTCTGGAATTGAACCCACTCCTGTGGCTTGCAGCCAAACAAAAGACAGGCATATGAGCTGAACATTTACATTAGATAGATACACTCCTTGGAGAGATCAATCATGGGAGGATAGAAGTGCTGTTGTATGCACAGGGCAACAGCTCAGGGGGCAGGAGTGCATGGGAGGGAAGGACACAGGGAAGAAGTAACTATGGGGAGGAGGTGGGAGGGGAGCTGTTGCATTGTGGGAAATTGCAGTCAATGTCGTGAGACAAAGTGTATGTGAGCTGCTGTGTGGAAAGTAAATTTGCTCTGTAAACTTTCACCCAAATCACAATAAAATTTTTTTAAAAAGCCATGAGATGCTTTCTTGAAACATGTTCTTTTGTTTGCGCTGGGGATACAGATCCTGGAGACTTAGGCCTCTGCAGAAAACAGTTTCAAAAAACACTGACCTAATCCAACACTCTCATTCAAGGGGTGGGCTTACCAAGGCCCAGAGAGGGAAAGGGTGTTGGCCAGGGTTACACAGTGAATCCATGTTGGAGCCTGGCACTCCCCTTTGATATATGGATTCTCCAGGTTCTGTCATAGATACTTTGGTTCTTAAACAATTAGGCCCAGGGCCTGTGTTCATTTGGTGATCACATACCAATCTGAACTATTTCTATTCAACTTTTCATCTTTAATTCATTTGGGGAATTCTGAATTCCATGGGTTATTTAACCTGGACTCTAGCTTTTTAATAGTCTCTCCAACCATGTGAAATCCAATATGAAGGATGGAGACAAGAAGCAGTATCAATGAGTTCACTGTTCTTTTTTTTCTGACGTTCCTAACCACTGAACTTCAGGGAAAAGAGAAGGCCTCATTGTGACCTGAATGATGGCAGAAAGGAAGGGACTGTGTGTTCCATAAGGGCCTATTGCCTGTTATCTCACAACTGTCTTCCTAGCACTTAGTACAATGCCTGATAGATAATAAGTGTTCAATTATTTATTGAATGAGTGATGACAAAGGGTCCTGACCTTGATGACTTCTGGAATAGAAAGAAGGCCACTTATCCCCAAGGATTGCATGAGCATCCATTTTGTGTGTCTTGCCTTATGTCAGATGTTGGCTGGGACTCAGGAGGTAGAGTTCCGAAGGTACAAAACACAACTCTACCTTCAAGGAACTTAGCATAGGCATCGAAATAATTCCTAAAATCATTAGTGAGAACCCAAGAAACAAGTGGTAGTTGTGTGGTGAGGTGCCATCGAGTTGATTTTGACACATAGTGACCCCGTGTGGCAGAGTAGAACTTTCCCATAAGGCTTTCTTGGCTGTAAGCTTTATGGGAGTAGATCACCAGATCTTTCACCACTGGGTGGGTTCAAACAGCCACCCTTTTGTTTAGCAGCTAAGCACTTAGCGGTTGGAACCAGGGCACCATAAGAAAAAAGTACAACACAATAAAATCAAACTGGCATCATTAGATGGGCTGGGGTGTGAAGGTTTGTGAGTAGAAAGTAGAAGAGTGATAATCATGGAGGGTGGTTTCCTGGAAGACATGTATTTTGAGTAAACTCTTGAAAAGACTCAATGGCCAAGAGGAGAGTGTTCCAAGTTGAGGGTCCAGACTGGGAAAAGGTGGTGAGGTGGGAAGGAGTATGCTCTGTGCAAAGAGCACTGAAGGAACTTGTGTGACAGGAGGTGTAAGATCCTTCTGAGAGACAATGAGAGATCATCTTAGGCAAACTGATACCACTTATGGCATCACCTACAGGCCAAAGGAGCTTGGACTTGACCTGATGATTGGCAATAACAAACACATTTTTAAGCAAGGGAGTGCCATGATAAAAAACAGTTTAAGATTAAACTCATTGGCAGGACAGCCAACCATATGAGACCAAAAAGGGCAGTATTTGCCCAGAAACAAAGTTCAGAAGGTAGAAAGGGGCAGAAAAGCTGGGTGAATGGAAACAGGGAACCCAGGGATAAAGTGGGAAGAGTGCTATTGAGGGAATTGCAACTAATGTCACAAAAGGCATATAAATTGTTGAATGGAAAACTAATTTGTTCTGTAAACTATCACCCAAACCACACAAACACACACACAAGATTAAACTCATCGGGATAGCTAGAGAGATTAAACTCATCAGGATAACTGATAGTGGCCATGGGGCTGCAGCCTCTCACACAGCCTTGTGTGAAAGATTTATTGAGGAGGTACACTCAGAAGAAACCTGGAAATGAATCAGAAAATCGGGCTAGGGCAAGAGAAGCAGCTAGGCAAAGACATGGGTTCAGAGAATGTCAGGTCTCAGCCTGATCCCATAGGGAGCTCTGGAAGTGAACTGTACAGAGTTTATCTCATGTGGAGATCAGAGGGCTAGACTGTTATACTTTTATATGTCAGTTGTTGGCACTGGGCTACTCCACGGGGGAAGCATAACCTCCCCAGCATCTCTGAGCAAGGTGGCTCCCACTGGCTAAGGGCAAGAGTCTGGAGAAGGGTGCAGGTGTGAACTGTCAGCAGCCAACACTCACAGCAGCTCCACCACTCACAGCAGCTTAGGGATGAATGCCTAACCTGTTAAAGGCATCTGGATGAGACACCTTCAGCACCTATTCAGGTGGAAACCATAAGCTTGATAGGAAACCCTATCCAATAAGGAAAGCCCAACCAGGGAGTTGCTTCTTTTTCAAAGATGTTTGTGGAGAAGGAATTAACTCTTCATTTTTTGTTGCATTTAATCAGAGCATGGTATTCATTCAGCTGGAAACCATTTACTGAGCAAGACTTTGATAAGTTTCTGGGATCAAAAAGAGAACATGGACGCTGCCCTGAAGGAGATCATAGCCTAGTGAGGGATGTTGTGGTTGTTAGGTACCCATGGAGTTGGCTCTGACTCATAGCAATCCTATACATAACAGAATGAAGTGTTGCCCAGTCTATGCCATCCTCACAATCATTGCTAGGTTTGTACCCGTGATTGAGGGATGCAGAGAAGTAAATAGGCCATTATAGGACACAGTGATTAGTGCTATGAAGAAGGGTGCAATGAGAATGACAACTCTGATTGCAGTGAGAACCGTATATTGTAGGGAGCAAACTAGGAGCTGGGTAGATCAGTGGAAGCTGTTGAAGATGCTAGACATGGAATGCAGGTGAAGCTAATAGTGGCCATGGGGCTGCAGAGAAGTAAACATATTTAAGACATTAAGGAGGATGACTCCCTGGGGTTTGGTGATGGAGTGGCTCTGAAGGAAGGAGGTGCGGACAGGAGAGGGAGGAATTGGCTAGACCTCACCTATTCCTGGCTTTGGCAATTGGGCTGAGTTGTGCTATTTGCACAGAAAATAGCTACAGGAGGAAGAGTAGAAGTTGGCTGGGAGAGGGTAATTTTAGTTTAGAGCCCACTGAGTTTGAGGTACACTTGAAATATCCGAGAAGGAATGTCTAGATGAGGTACACTTGAAATATCCGAGAAGGAATGTCTAGATGAGGTACACTTGAAATATCCGAGAAGGAATGTCTAGAGCTCAGAGGAGGAAACTGAGCTGGATTAGGAATCACCGGCACAGAGATGGCAGGGGAAGCGGGAAAACGTGAGTGGTGGCTCCGGACGATATGTGGAGTGACTTGACAAGACAGAGGAGTCAGTACAGAGGCCCGGAGCACTGACACTGGAGAAATGGGCAGAGGAAGAGAAGCCATCAAAGAGACTGAAGAGTCGTTCATGAGGGTGAAGGAAAACCAGGTGAGTGTGAAGTCAGAAAAGTCAAGAAAAGGAATAGCCAAAACACTGCAGAGGAGGTCAAACGAGCTTAAGGCTAAAAATATCTATTGGGATTAGAAAGCACAGGGGTCTTTGGTGACCTTGGAAAGAGCGATGTAATGGAGTGGTAAATGGTGGAAAAACCTGATTGAGGTGGGTTAAGATGTGAATTAGGGGCCCTGGTGGCACCATGGTTAAGTGCTTAGCTGCTAACTGAAAGGTTGACAGTTCAAACCCACGCAGTGGCTCCACAGGAGACCGATCTGGCCATCTTCTCTCATAAAGATTCCAGCCTAGGAAGTCCTATGGGGCAGTTCTACTGTCATATGGTGTTCCTGTAAGTCAAAAATAAACTCGCTGGAACGTAACAACAAGAAGTGAATGAGACTTTTTTACTTGTTTAGTACAATAAGCATAGAAAATAACTTAATTGGTTTCCTTTAATTTATTGGTATAATTAGCTGATATTAATGTGTAGCTTTGCCTCACTGGAATAATGCAAATCTAATTACAGCATCTGTAATTGTGTAATATTACATAGTTTCCTTTCTCTGAAAAATCACAGCATTAACTTCTCATGAACTTTTCATTGTAAATGTCCATTCCTTTTCTTTTGCATTTGAGAGTCAGTAAATGGCCCTGGTAGCTCAATAGTTAAGTACTCGGCTGCTAGCTGAAAGGTCAGAGTTTCGACTCCCTCAGTTGCTCCTCAGGAGAAAAGACCTAGTGAACAGCCTTGGAAACTGCCTGCGGGGCAGCTGTACCCTGTTGTATAGGGTCGGTATGAGTTGGAATCGACTACCTTACGGAATAGAAGGGTAACAAACTGGGAATTGGGAGATTTATTTGGTTAGGTGACCTGAGACATTACCTTCAGGTTTTCTGGCCCCTGAAAAATGAAAACATTGGATTATGTGATCACAAGTGTCAATCCCAGTATTTTATGACTTCCACTCAATCCAGTATCTGCACATTTATATTTGGTCTTTTAAGTATTTTTTAAATAGATTTTATTTATTTATTTTATTGTGAATAGATTTTTTTTATAACAGTTTTAGATTGACAGAAATCAAGATACTCATATAGAGGTTCCCAACACCTTACATCCAATTTCCTGTTATTAACATCATACATTAAGATTATACATCTGGTACATTAATCAGTCAGTATTGACACATCATAAACTCAAGTCCAGAGTTAATTTAGATCTCCTCCAGAATCACCTGGGGCACTTTAAGGAAAAAAAAATCTAGTTAGGCCCTACTTAAGAAATTCTGATTCAGGTTTGATAGGAAATTTAGGAATCTATCTTAAAGTTCTCCTGGTGATTCTGGACAAAACCAGGTTTGGGGACTACAAGGGAAGGGAATTAAAGCATCATATAGGGAGTGTGGACCAACTTTGAGCCTTATAGCTCAGGGTGGTTAATGGATCAGCAACATGACGCTCACCTGGAAGCTTTTAAGCAACAGACTCTCTGACCCCTCCTGCCCTACTGAATGTGAATCTGCAGTTAAGATTCCCAGAAGATTGCACTTTTACATTTGAGAAGCAATGGATGCTATGATCTTAGAGGTCTCTTCTAATTCCTGAGAGATTAGGAATCCATGATCTTTTTGTCGCATCTGTTACTTTGTGATAATTAACTACAAACTGTGCTACTAGAGAAATATTTCCCATGACTATAGTTCAACTTTCTGATACAGATATTGAATAAAGGGCTTCTGGGAAAATGAGGACAACTCTGCTCACCCTAGAGAGTGCTAGGCTTGCTGTGGAGCCACAGGGTGGTACAACTGGTTCATATGCTTGGCTGCTAATAGAAGGGTTGGTAGTTTGAGACTATCTAGACACACCTCAGAAGAAAGGCAGGTATTCTGATTCTGAAAAACCAGCCATTGAAAATCCCATAAAGCATAGTTCTTCTCGGACACACATGAGGTCACGGTCAGTTGGAATCTACTCAAAGACAAACGGTGGTGATGCTTTAACTGGCCATTGAAGGCCTAGAGTGCTACCCTAGGGGCCAACCAGGACTGCCTGCAATAATGGTTCTCAAACTGAAGCCTGTGTCAGGATCACGTAGTTGTTATTGTGCCATTGAGTCAATCCTGGCTCAGAGCGACCCTATGTGACAGCAGAACTATTTCCAAGGGCCTAAGGCATTTGCTAACCAGAAGGCTGGCAGTTCAAACCCACCAGCCACTCCTCAGAAGGAAGGTTGGGCAATCTACTTCTGTAGTGAAACCGCCTCAGAAACCCAAGGAGGGGTCACTATGAGTCGGGTCCGACTCGACGGCACATAACAACAATCCTTACAGCAGCAGATAAGCAGATCTCTTCTCTCACAGAGTGGCTGGTGGGTTCTAATTGCTGACCTTCTGGTTAGCAGTCTAGGGATTAACAATTGTGCCACCAGAGCTCCTTGGGAAAATCTTAGGCCCTGGAAATTAATTTCCTAGCTCTGCATTAAATGATTACTCACCCCTATTATTTCTCACATCTGTCTTTATTGTGTGCCATCGGGTCTACTCTGACTTACAGCGACCCCATGTGATGGTAGGACTGCCCCGTCGGGTTTCCTGGGTTGTAATCTATGGGAGCAGATCATCAGGCCTTTCTCCTTCAGAGAGATGGTGGGTTCAGAACCACGAGCAGCTAAGGACTTAACCTCTGTGCTTCGAGGAAGGGCTCCTTTTGGAGGGATTGCTAAAATACAGATCGCTGGAGCACACTCCCAGTGTTTTCTGATTCAGTAGATCTTGGGTGGGACAAAACATTAACATTTCTGACAAGTTCCCAGCGGGTGCTGGTGTTGCTGATCTTGGGAACACACTTTGAGAACCATTGGCCTAGGTTTAAAAAAAAATCCACAGGAGAACCTCATCAGATCAGCAACCTCCTCAATGCTGAGAATGGTCCAGCTGCTGTTTAACTTGCTGGCCTGGAACTTTGCTGACTTCCATATTTCAGGCATAGTATATGCACCTGCCTGCGGTGTCTGTGGCCTGTGAATGTGAAGGGCTTGTCATGTCTAGCCTGGGATTTGCTGAGTCTTGCTCAGTGAGTGGAATCTGTGCTGGTTTTCTGGCTTCACCCAGATCAATTGTGGTATTCAAGATGACCACCTACCCCTGGCCAATTCCTGAGCACTCACATACTAGCCAAACGATTGGTGGTTTGAACCTACCCATAGGGGCCTTGGAAAATAGGCCGGGCCATCTGCTTCTGAAAGGTCACAGCTATGTAGTTCTACTCTGTGCACATGGGATCACCATGAGTTGGAATTGACTTGACAGCAACTAACAGCCACCTTTATGTATGGGGTGCTCCCAAAGGAAGTTCAGTCTACTTATCACAGGCAAACTTGGCTTTTATTGCATACTACTTTGTTGAAAGTCACACAACAGAAATGCCTCCAGTCTTTTTGGACTTGTGGTTTCAAGAGACCCAGCCTTCTTTCTCAATAGTAGTCTGAATTCTGAAAGGAATTTGTCCTTTGTAGAAAGTTGCTTTTCAGTGACTCTTTTTGAAGAAACAGGCCAATCTCCAGGAGCACCTCGCAGCAAGATGTTTTTGTATTTCCGAATTTCCTTGAGCTCCATGCCTAATGGCTTAGTGAACTGAGTCATCTGAGTTCTTTTCTGCCTTTGATTACTTGAGGCTTTTGGTGATGCCATTCTGCTTCAGTTGGTTCTAATCAAGCCCTTCAAAGTGAAACTGGGAAAGTAACTTTGCTATTTGGTCCTTGAGAAGGCTAGGTTTGCAGATGATGGGTGTGTGGTGTTATAGATACAAGATCATTCGGCGTTACTGAAAGCACAGATGGTTTGTGTTTATTTTCAGTTTTGGAGCAGGGTAAATGAAGGATGCTACTCTGATAAAGACCTTGTTTTCATTAAAGTTACCTTTTGCTGTGTAAGAAACTCCCCCCAAATTAGTGGCATAAACCAATTTAGCTCAAATACTAAAAAACTAAAAAACCAAACTCACTGCCATCAAGTCAATTCTGACTCATAGCGACCGCCTTTGGGTTTCCAAGGTGGTAAATCTTTATGGAAGTAGATTGTCCAGTCTTCCTTCCGTGGAGTGGCTGGTGGTTTTGAACCACCAACCTTCTCCTTAGCAGTCAAATGTCTTAGGCACTCCACCACCAGACCTCCTTAGCCCAAATACTACTCAGCCTTAAAGAAGAATGAAGTCCAGATGCATGGCACTATGTGGATGAACCTTGAAAATAGCTGAGCACAATTAATTGCAAAAGGACAAGTACTGTATGATCTCACTTGCATGAAATAAGCAAATACATAGAAACCAAAGATAATAGTCACAATGAGTGGGAAGGGTAAAAGGGGAGTTTTTGCCTGGAGCCATTGAGTTTATGTTAATGGTAGTAGAATCGTTTGGAAAAGGACAGCATTTTTGCCAACATTTTAAAAAAAGAAACTTAGCTCAAAATTGCCTGGATTGGTCATCTGGTCTGGGTTTAGCTAGTGGTTCACTTGGGGGTCTTCCCAATACTGTGCCCTGGTGTTCTCAAAGTCCCTGACTGTCTTTGTTCATAGCACTTATTTAAAAAAAATTATTATTGTGATTTGGGTTAACATTTACAGAGCAAATTCACTTTCCATATAGCAGTTTACATATACTTTATCTCATGAAAATGACCATAGTTTACCACAATGCAACAGCTCCCCTCCCACTTCCTCCCCATAGTTACCTCTTCCCAGTGTCCATCCCTCCTTGGACTCCTGCCCCCTAAGCTGTCTCCCTGTGCATAGGCAGCCCTACTTTCTCAATAATTGTTCTCTCCAAGGAGTGTATCTACCTCAGGTAAATGTTCAACTCATATGCCTGTCTTCTGTTTGTCTGGAAACCACAGGTGTGGGTTCAATTCCAGACCTGAAGGGCAGCTAGGGGCCATAGTCTCAGTGGTTCCACCAGGCTCT